>NW_027202871.1:2570000-3135866 GCF_024711535.1 Dipodomys merriami
TGGGTCTGGGCACTGTCCCTCAGCTCTTCAGCTCAAGGCTAGCGCTCTACCACTTGAGCCACAGTGCCACTTCTGGCTTTTTTTCTTTTTGCTTATGTGGTGCTGGGGAATCGAACCCAGGGCCTCATGCATGCAACGCAAGCACTCTACCACTGAGCCACCTTCCCAGCCCCAAATTTTTAAATATTTCTAACCAACTATAAGCAATGCTTTTTGAGCTGGAGACACGTTCTCACTCTGTAACCCAGGCTAGCCCCAAACTTGTAATCCTCCTCCCTCAGACTCCCGAGTGCTGTAATTATAGACATATGCCTCTGTGCTCAGCTAATTCAATAATTCAGATAATTCAATAAGATTTCAAAAACTTGCTTGAGAAATCCATGTTAACTGAAGCAGGTTTTATTGGTCTTTCTACCCATGCCAGTTCAAGAAGGAAAACATAGGGCTGTAATTCTCTGAGGACTTTCTACGGTGTTCCACAGAGTGTTAGACGTAATCCATTATGTGCAAGTCAGAGCCTTACTTTTCCACAGTATTTTCTACTGCTGTCACATTCCAATAGTGTTTCAAGAGGACGTTGATCATCACTGAGAAAGTCAAGGGCAGTTTGGATGTGTTCTTAACCTCTAAGTTACATGTTTCAGTGCTACTTAAAAAATTCTTCCTCCACACACATAAGCACATAGCTTAGTCTGTACAGCCAAAGGGTAAATACTGTCTATTTACTCACACATTTCTGTGACATATTTGTGGAATACAACATAGCTTTGCTATAGAACATGATTCCATTTTCACAGTGATTATTTACAGAAGTGCTCATTGTCAAGCTAGAGTTAAACAGCAAACTGAGAACCAGGTCTTGCAATGAAACTCTCCACATCACTTTACTAAAGCTCATGTGTGTTTTCTTTATAAATCTAAAAATGTCCCTAATTTAGGAAAGATGAAGAAACCCATTATGTCCCCAAGGCTCCCAAGGGGAGATCTAGAATGACAAGACCATGAATAAGCAATAATGAAGATGGCGGCTTAAGAAACGCTTCAGTGCATCCACTGGCTTTGTGATCAGCTTCTGTCACAACATTGTGATTTAAACAACAGATGAGACACCAGGAAATCTAGTGCCAGGACACCTGCCAGCATTATAAAAGGTCTATTGTGGTAGGTTGTAACTAGGCAATCACACTTATTACTAAAAATTATGCTTCCTCAAGTAAAATTTCCATCTTACACCAATTTAAAGGTGTGTGTACTTAAAAAATGTCAATACAGTGCAGGTGCTGTGGATAAAAATCAAAACGGAGGCTTGGGAAGCTCTTCGGGCTGTGTGGCTGTGGCTCTGGTTTAACCTCTGTCTCTGACCAGCTATACTGCCATAACCAAGTCACAGCCCACGCTGGGCATCTCTCCTTACCTGCAGAGAGGTCAGACGGCATGAAGGCATGGCCCTAGCACTGCCACTCTGTGATGCGACCCTCTCTCATGTCCACACTGTCACAAGAAATGATGACCTACATAAAACACCACACCTGTATAGGTACATATCCTGAATTAGCCAGGGACATCAGTGGATCTACTGTTGGTTTTAATTTTGGAGTTAAACTCAGGACCTCAGCGCTGTCTCTGAGCTTTTGTGCTCAAGGCTACAAGTGAGCCACTTTTGACTTTTTGGTGGCTAATTGGGGATAAGAGTCCCATGGACTCTCCTACTCTGGCTGGCTTTGAACGGCCTTGAACAGTGGTCTTCAGAGCCCAGCTTCCTGAGTAGTTAGGATTACAGGTGTGAGCCACTGGTGCCCAGCTTGATTTTTTTTTTGAGGTTAAAGCACTCATTAAATCTTTGAAAGATTGGAGATAAATTTAGTATTTGTGGGCAATAGTTGTTTTTTTTTTTAAATGTAAGAAGGGATACTAGGCACCTTTGGATTCTCTTCTCAATGGCGTGTGTCACTGTGTCACTTGTGTTAGTTAGTTTCATGTATGCACATGAAGTTTGAATGTCTGTGATGCAGTCAGATGGAGGATTTAATTAAAATCAGTTTTTTCTTTAAAGAAAATTACACGGTCTGGGAAGGTGGCTCAGTGGTAGAGCACTTGCCTTGCAGGCATAAGGCCCTGGGTTCAATTCCTCAGCATCACATAAGCAAAAAGAAAAAAAGCCGGAAGTGGTGCTGTGGCACAAGTGGTAGAGCGCTAGCCTTGAGCTGACGAGCTGAGGGACAACGCACAGGCCCAGAGTTCAGGCCCCACGACCGGACCCCCCGCCCCAAAAAAAGAAAATTACACTTTCATTAAGTGGAGAAAAATATAGGTGAATATTGTTTTTTTAAGAAACTAGAGGAACCTGAACTTTAAGGCAATTTAAAATGGATGATTTGGCTTCTGGTTTTAATTTCACTCTAAAAATAGAAACTACTAAGCAGCTAGCATTTTCAGAGGTAATAAACTGCTTCCAAATTTCTTTTGTTAAATTATCTCAGATTAGTTCTCTTCTAGTGGCTGAAGAATACAAGTTCCAGCCACATCCCACTTGGAGTGCCCAAAAAGCATTCAATGGAGAAAATGCTGTAACATTCTCAGGGATAGGCTGTGTTTTATAAAGTAATCTCTAGTCAAGTACCAGTGGCTCACACCTGTAATCCTACTCACAAGGATCTGAGGATCACAGTGTGAAGCCAATCTGAAGAAAGTCAATGGGACTCTTATCTCCAAGGAACCACCAAAAAGCCAGAAACAGTGCAGTGGCTCAAATGGTAGAACACTAGCCTCTGTGAGAACCTGTGGGGTGGGAAGTCCCGCCCCATGCTGGTGTCACCTCCACACACTCCAGGCCGCTGTGGGGCAGGCCACCAGATACAGAGAAGAGGAGGTTCTGGGGAGGAGAGAGAGGACACACCACGAAAGACATGTGGCAAGGGATGCAGCTCCCATAGTGGAGGAGTGCCCAGGCCAGCCCGAGGGGAGACTAGGCCCAGAGGGGAGACCTGGCTGGGCAGAGATGCCCAAGGACAGGTTGAGAGGCTGCGGTGGGTAGAGAGGCCCTCGGAGAGTGGAAAGGCCATGGGGAGCAGAGAGGCCCATGGAGAGCGGAGAGGCTGCAGAGAGGCTGTGGAGAACAGGGAGCAGAGAGGCCCTCGGACAAGCAGAGAGGCCGTGGACAGGCAGAAAGGCCATGGACAGACTGAGAGGCTGCGGAGAGCCTGAGGCCACGGAGAGCCAAGAGGCCTGCGGAGAGCAGAGAGGCCCATGGAGAGGCTGAGGGGCCAGCAGAGAAGCAGAGGCAGGCAGAGAAGCCTGCGGAGAGGTGGAGAGGCTGGCAGAGAGGCCAGTGGAGAGGTGAAAAGCCAAGAGGCAGCGGGGCGCCAGTTGCTCATGCCTGTAATAGCTACTCAGGAGGCTGAGATCTGAGGATCACAGCCCAGGCAAGAAAGTCCATGAGACTTGTATCTCCCAAGGAACCACTGGAACAGGGGAAGTGCTGCTGTGGCTCAAGTGGTAGAGCACTAGCCTTGAGCTGAAGAGCTGAGGGACAGTGCCCAGGCTGAGTTCAAGCCCCATGACCAATAAAAAGCCAAGAGGCCTGCAGAGATGAAGAAGCTCACAGAGAGCTGGAGAGGCCAGTAGAGAACAGAGAGGCCTGCGGAGAGGCTTTCAGAATTTAGAGAGAGAGTTGGGGAGCCCTGTGAGAGTCAGAGAGGCCAGCAGGGAGGTGGAGGGGCCCACGTAGAGGTGGAGAGGCCAAGAGGCTGGCACAGTCGGAGAGGCCCATGGAAAGGTGGGGAGGCCTGCACAGAGGCCTGTGCAGAAGAGGCCAGTGAAGAGCCAAGAGGCCTATGGAGATCAGAGAGGCCTGCAGAGGGTGGAGAAGCCAGGGGCAAGGAGGAAAAAGGTAAAAACAACAACAACAAAAACTTGCCCCCCCCCCCTCCCCGGGAGTTTGCAGCTACTCCTGGTTCTGAGGTAACCCAGGGCAGGGTTGCATCCAACTAATAAAACTCCTGGGTCACCTTTAACTGTACCTCCGTGGGTTTTCTCACTCACGGGTCAAGTGAAAGGGTACAGGCCCGGCCCTGAGTTCAAGCCCTGAGCCTTGACCCACAGATGCCCTTTCTCGGGGTAGGCCACGGACGCCCTGGGTGGGTGCTCGGCCCTCACCTCCTCCGAAGCCGGGCCTGCAGGCAGCAGCTTTGGACCCGGGGCACCAGTGAGTCCGGGGAATGACTGAAGCGGGCACTGGGGGGAACTGAGTCACCAAGGACTAGTGCTTTATCTAGTCTGCAAACGAAGGGACAAACACCGATAAATCCAAGACCATCTATTTGGCAGAATGTGCCTGCTTGCCGTGAGGGAGGAGGGGAGGAGGGGGGAGGAGAGGGGGAGGGGAAGAGGGGGTGGGGGAACAAAGGGGAGGAGTGGGGGGGGGCAGGCGCACAGGTGTGTTTACCTGCGGCCTGCAGGGCGCAGCCACACCGGGGGACCCGGGGACCCGGGGATGGGGACCCGCTGGGCGTCGCGGGTTTCTCCGTCCTGGTGAAGCACGTGCTGGAACGTTCCGTCCTGCTGTCCCGCTCCGGGGGAGCGAGGCTGTGGGGGGAGGGGGCGGCCGGGGTCAGCGGCGGCTCAGCCGGCCCCGCAGCAGCGCGGCCAGCCTCCGTCGGGTCTCGCCGGGGCCCGGGGCCCGGGTTCGGGGCGGCGGCTGCGGGAGGGCGGGCAGCGCCGCCGGGCTGCCCGAGGCCGGCCCCCCGCGCGGGCCGGAGGTGGCGGCGGCGGGGTCGGAGCTGGGCCTCCGTAGCAGCGCCTCCCCGCGGGCCGCGGCGGCGGGCAGGCCTCCGGGAGCCGGGGCGCCGGGGCAGGGCGGGCCCGGGCCGGGGGGCGAGCCCCTGAGCCCTCCGTGGAGCCTCCGGAGCTCCAGCAGCTGCTCGCGCGCGCGGCCCAGCGCCTCCGTCAGCTCGAAGCGCTCCTCGCACTCCCTCCGCACTGTCTCCTGGAGCAGGGCGTTCTGAAAGACAGAGGAGGCGCCCGGTTCGCACCCACGCCCGCCCGCAGCCGGGCACGGCGGCGCCAGCCTGCGCTCCAGGCTGAGCTCTGCAGATGGCAGTTCAAAGCCAGGCTGAGCAAGGAAAAGCCCGCCAGACTCTCTCGTCTCCAACCGACCTCCAAAGAGCCAGACGCAGAGCTGAGGCCGGAGTGGCGAGGCCCAGCCTTGAGCAAAAATGTCAAGGGACAGCACCTGGCCCACGTCCAAGCTCCAGGACAGGCACAGGTGCCCGCGCACGCGCCACACAGAGGGGCTGGCGGGGCCGGCCAGTTCAAACCCCAGCCCTGCCCAGCAGGAAGAGAAGCTTGAAGAAAATACTAGGCCCAACCCCGGCCATCTGCAGAAGACCCAGAAGGCAGAATATGGCCGAGGGACCTGGTAGTGGTGAACCTGGGATTCGAACCTCTGACTTCTGATGCCTCTGCCATGGGGCTGCTGCAGCTTCTCTGCCTCCTGTCTCAGACAGAGAGCGCCGGTAGCCGCCGTCGATACTCACAGTTGTAGAGTGTGTTCTTTTTGTAATTTTACAGTGAAGGTACACAGCAATAATAAGGACAACAAGTAAAAGGGCTTGAACTATATAAGATTGGAAGAACAGCAAAACAGATTAGCTCCAGCATTTAAATAGTAAAATCAGTTATTTGTGTTTGGTCATCTGTCATTTTGTAAAATACTATACTAAAAACACCTGCTGCTTTTAACTCCATTCAGAAATCATTTGGGCTAGGCACAGGGGCTCATCTCAGCTACCTAAGAGTGAACTGGGGGGGTTGCAGTTCAAGGCCAGTTGGAAAAATGTTACCAAGATTCCATCTAAACAAACAAATTGGACATGGTGGCATTTGTCTGTGGTCCCAGCTACAAGGGAGGTACAGGAAGGTAGATTATAGGCCAAGGCAAGCCCAAGCAAAAACATGAGACCCTAGTTCAAAAATAACAACATAAAAAAATGGCTGAGGGTGTGGCTCTAGTGGTAGCAAGAGCAAGGCCTGGAGTTCAAACCCCAATACTACCACAAAAAACAAACAAACCAGAAACACTGATCAAATTTCAGTATGCTGTGGTGGGTGCAGTCTATATTAGTCATCTCCACATTACTAAAACAAATTATGGGGCAACGGGTTTATAAAGAAGAAATGTTGACTCTTGCTCATCGTTCTATAAGTTTCTGTGAACCCAGTGCTCTGGGCTCCTGGAGAGGGTGACACATTGCAGGGGAATATGTAGGGGACAAATCACTTACATTATGAGTCAGGAAAGAGAGAGAACACTGGCTCCCTTTGGGGGGGAATACATGCTCAGTGACCTAAGGACCCCTCAACAGGCTTCTGCTCTCAAGGGAAGAGTGCCCAGGCCCTGAGTTTAAACCCCAGGACCAGCACTTAAAAAAAGGGGGGGGGGGCTGGGAAGGTGGCTCAGTGGTAGAGCGCTTGCCTTGCATGCATGAGGCCCTGGGTTCGATTCCTCAGCACCACATAAGCAAAAAGAGAAAAGCCGGAAGTGGCGCTGTGGCTCAAGTGGTAGAGTGCTAGCCTTGAGCTGAAGAGCTGAGGGACAGCGCCCAAGCCCAGAGTTCAAGTCCCAGGACAAAAAAAAAAAGACAGCAGTGAATGACAACAACAAATTGGTGACCTGAATGATGGTATCATTTCATGAAAAGACAGGTTGATTGACACCTGTGTGAGGACAAGAGCCCTCCTTTAAAAAACAAGAAAACTTAATAAAAGGAAACACAGGCCTTCAAGTACAGGAATGGCACTTGACAGAAAACATCCATGAGGCAAGTCACTGAAGAACTGTTTGGGCAAGTGACAGGGGAAAGGCACACCCCAGAGAGAAAGCTCTCTGCCCTGCGAGGTCTGAGTCTACCACAGGATCCTCATGTGTGTGGACCAGCTGCTTGGGAGGGAGTTCACCCATGGTTAAGGCATTTAGCTTGCAGAATGGAGGATTCATTCTCCTATTACTTTGTGAACTAGGAGGATCTTGAGTGGAACACAGGATCCAAAGTTGGGACTTTTATTTCTGTCTGTTCACACATGATGAACTCTTCAGGGACTCTGATAATGTCTTCATGCCTCCTGCCACCATTACCTCCTTTTTTAAACATCTAGATTACAGCTCAGTTTTGCCAAACAGGCAGTTTGTTATCATTTGTTCAATCTTAGGGTCAACAATGGACATGGAAAGCGTGGCTATTTCAGAAGTGGGTGTGGGAGAAGAGAAGAGGGCATGTGGATTGTCAGTAGTCACAAGTGGAAAATTCCATCATATGGAGAAAGATTCATCACTTGTGCCTGGATTATTCGCAGCAATTTACACAAGAGGAAGGCTGAGTTGTCACAGGAATCTAGTACGTATTTTCACTGAACATGGATAAGTGTGATGGAATAACTGTAAGATGAAAACCTGTCGACAAACATGAGCAGTATCAGTGATGCCACACCACAGTACTTTATATGTTTTAGACAAAATTGTCTTTGGCTGGGTTTCATTATGGCACCATGAACTGGAAGTCAAAATTAAACGAGAGGCCGGAGTGGTGAGAAAGAATCTGAAGTTTTCCAGGTGGAGCAAAAAAGAATGAGGCACATGTTGGCCCAGGGAGATGCAGGCTGCAGGTGCTCAGATCTCAGTTAGATTCAGGAGGAATTTGGCAACCCTTGAACACTGGAGTTTGACTTCACTCTGCGGGCCAGATGGAGTCATTGGAAGGTCTTTGTCAGGCAGGTGGCTGGTATGATCAAATCTGCCGGATGGAAAGCTCTTTTGCCAGCCCTGGAAAAAGGATGTGGAGTTGGGTAAGGTGGGAGGCAGGAGGCCAGCATGGGCCAGAGCTGTCACGGGGAGCTCTGTCCCAGTGTCCCTGCATCCCTGTGTGAGGTGCTTGGAGGCCCCACACGCAGTCCCAGGCCCTGGCACTTTGCACACAGGTGTTGAGCATCATCTAAAGCTATCTCTGTAACACTGTAGACAAAAGCCACTTTAAATGGGCTTAAAATATGGCCTAATTGCACTCCCACTGAGGAGGTAAATGTCAAAATGAAAATATAAATTAGCTCACCATCTGTTTTAAATTTCTAATATTAAGAGATGGCTAATTTTCCCCAATCTCTGCAAAGTAAGAGTAGGTTTATTTTTATGTTTGTTTGCATTTTTATCCTTTGAGACAGCTGGGTTGCTTTCAGTTCCAGAAGCAGTGGAAGAAGCAGAAGGCTTTGCTGGGTAACTCAATCATTCTGAAGGTGAGATGCCTGCTTGGGGTGTTCTGGAATCAGCTGTACTTGGCACCATGTTGGTGACTGAGCCTGCAAAGAGGTCCTCTGTGAAGGGGGCTTGCTCCCGCTCTGTGCCAGTTATGGAGAGATCAGGCTGCAGTTTTCATCAATTCTAACTGGATATCACCCTGGGGTGGGGGGTGGGGCGGCCAGCTGGGTGGAGGAGCTGTAGAAAAGGCACAGAAAGCAGAAGCACAGGCGGAGTTAGCCAAGGGGGCCCCACTTCCATCCCAAGGCTGCTTCTGCTCACTTCATCTGTTCAGCCTCGAGCTGCAGAAAACATGGAGACGACCTTTGGGTAAGGCACAGTGAGATGGCTAGCGTGTTGTTCTTGAAATTGTAATTCTGTGCTTGAAAACATAGTTACGTCAACTATAGACAGCAGACATAATGAAAAAGATGCTCTGGAGATGGATGTTTATCCCTCCGACTGGGTTACAGTTAGCATTTGTGAGAATGAGGACTAGGTTTAGGGTTAGCATTACCCCAAAGGTTGTGTTTGATCAGGGTTAAGGCTTGAGGTTTGACTGAGGCATTGGAATGAATATTAGGTTTAGTTTAGGATTTGAGTTGTTTCAGTGTCAGTTAAGGTTAGGTTTGGGGTTAGAATTAGGAATAAGGTTAGAGTTTATCGGTAATTTGGATTAGTGTTGGAATTGGGCATTATGGCCTGGATTAGTTGTGGGTTTAGGTTAGGATTAGGGTTAAGACAAGAATTAGAGGTAGGGTTAGGTTTGTGAAGATGGTTAGGATTTATAAGGGACAAAGGATAAGGTTAGGATTTGGCATTAGACTTAAGAGTTAGAATTACATTAGGTTTAGGCTGTGGAATTTGAGTTAAGTGTTCAAATTAGCGTTAGGGTGGGGTTATAATTAGGAATAAGGTTAGGAGCCACCAGAGATTATGGTTAAGATTAGGATTAGGAACAGGTTTTTTTTTTTTTTTTTTTTTTTTTTTTGGTTTTTTAGTTTTTTGTTTTTTGGGTCCGGTTGTGGGGCCTGAACTCTGGGCCTGGGCGCTGTCCCTCAGCTCTTCAGCTCAAGGCTAGCGCTCTACCACTTGAGCCACAGCGCCACTTCCGGCTTTTTTCTTTTTGCTTATGTGGTGCTGAGCAATTGAACCCTGGGCCTCAGGCATGCAAGGCACTCGCTCTACCACTGAGCCATCTTCCCAGCCCCTAGGAACAGGTTTAAAGTTCATCAGTGGTGAAGATTAAGGGCACAATTAGGTTGTAGTTTTTATTTTTTACTTCTAAGTTCTTCTATTGCTTATTTGTTTCTGTTTTCTGTCCTTCAAAAATTAGAAATATTGGGGCTGGGAAGGTGGCTCAGTGGTAGAGTGCTTGCCTTGCATGTATGAGGCTCTGGGTTTGATTCCTCAGCACCATATAGGCAGAAAAAGCTAGAAGTGGTGCTGTGGCTCAAGTGGTAGAGAGCTAGCCTTGAGCTGAAGAGCTGAGGGACAGCGCTCAGGCCCAGAGTCCAGGCCCCATGACCACCACCACCAACAAAAATCCTCAAGTATTTGGTGATCTTTGGCTGTTCATGTTCAAAACAGAATCCTCAGAATGTGACCTGAAGTCCAATGTGTACCTGGGTAAGGTTTATTGACTATTATTCCAGGATGGGTAGAATGGTTGCGGTGCAGCTATTTCCTGGAGATAACTCCGTGTTCAGTATACATAGATCTTCCCAGAGAAGGCACTTCCAATTTGTTGCTAGTGATATATTATTAGCCTGAATGCTGGTGTTCTGAATGGGAGTGTGTAAGGGGGGTGCATTTAGCACAGATGTCACCCCCAGTTTTTGGCTGTTGTATGTCCTCCAGTCTGATGACTGACAGTTTTACTGGTGAACCTCTGGTACCCTGGCCTCCCGTTCCCTAGTGGGCCCGAGAAGGGGGAGGCACCTGAGCATCTGTTTGTCTTCACAGTCTTCCTGGCCTGCCTGTGCTGTGTCTCATGCTCTGATTTGCATCTCTTGGTCCCCTCACCTCTCCCTCCACACACACACACACACACATCAGATTTCAATATTCCATAGTTTTTCAGGTTAGTTACCACTCAGCTATCTTGTTTTCCATTTTCCAAAATTTATCAACATCTTTTTTCATCGTGTCAACTCCTCTCTTGCTCTGTCTGTCCTTATGCATTTGTTCACTTTTATTAATTTATTGCCATTTCATGCTGATAAGATGAAGTAGAGAGATAAGCATATCGGTTCCATCCTCCATGTTTAACTGAGAACATATTTTTGTTCTGGTGCTGGGGCTTGAACTCAGCACCTCACGTTCTTGCTTAGGTTTTTTTTTCCCTTAAGGTTTGTGCTCTACTACTTGCCACACCTCCACTTCCAATAAGCTTTGATTTTTACTTTCTATGAGTATCTTTCATCTTCCATTAGATAGGCTGCAGAAACTGGAGAAAGTAAACTCCTGATCCTTTCTCCCTGTGTGGGTTTGTTTCATTTTTCACTTTGCAGCTTGCCTGTTCTTGAATCTACTTTATAGTCTAGTCTAACTTCAAATTCGATCTTCCTGCCTCAGCCTCCCATGTTGCTGGGGGTTATAAGTGTGCACCACCATGCCCAACACTGTGGTCTTAAAACAAGATGTTAAAACTCCTTTGGAGCTTTTTGTTTTGTTTTGTTTTGAATCTATCCATCTTCTTCCTCTGGACCCTGGTCACACTCTCTTGATAGGATCCCAGAAAACTTGGACACCAAGAGCCTGGATTTCCGTTTGAACCCGGCTGGAAGGGCTGTGCGCTGTTCTCAGAGTTACTACTTCCTCACTTCCCATTCTCTTCTGCTCTTCACGTGTCTTTTCCACAGCGCAGTGAGCGCTTTGGGGGCACCTTGTTTATGCTCTTACCTCCATCACCCTGTATTTTCCATTCTCTCTTCCTGGTGACTGCAGTTTTTCCTGCCCAACCCTGTTCTGGGGGTTGTACCAATAACCCTGGTTTGCCATTCAGAGTTCCAGCTCTCCTCCTGCCCTCGAGCCCTCTCTTCTGCAATTTAAAACCAAGTCTGTCACTCCTCCCCTGAGATGGAGAGGACTGTCCTTCTCTGTACGGGCTTGTTAATTTACCCTTGTCCTAATGGGACCTTGCTTTCTCCGTGCATTATTTCAGAACCTGGGAAACTTCAGGAGTCTAGGCGAAGGCTGAAAACAAGGAGTGGCTGTCCCTTTGTGTCCTCTGTGTGTGGCTTCTACTCTTTCTGGTTCACTTTCATTGGCTCATGTCCTTTTTTTTTTTTTTTTTGGTCGGTCGTGGGGCTTGAACTCTGGGCTTGGGCACTGTCCCTCAGTTCTTCAGCTCAAGGCTAGCGCTCTACTGTGGCTTGAACCACAGTGCCACTTCTGGTTTTCTAGTGGTTTATTGGAGATAAGAGTCTCACAGACTTTCCTGCCCAGGCTGGCTTTGAACCGTGATCCTCAGATCTCAGCCTCCTGAGTAGCTAGGATTACAGGCATGAGCCACCGGCGCCCGGCCTCATGTCCTATTTTTATAAGCATGTTCTGGTCTTCAGCATGCTTAGTCATTTACTTACATTTTAGTTCCAATTATTTAACATTAAGGTGACATTTTGGAAACTTCTAATGGAAAGCCTAGAGTGCTTCTTCCCCTGGGTATGCCTCCTAAGCATATTCATAATTAGTTTTAAAAAAATAACAGAGTGACAGTTTTTCTCTATTAAAGTGATAATCGACAATTATTTGTACATTTTATGGTTGTTCATATTATTGGAGTTTGAAAACTCCAGGCCTCATGCATGCTAGGCAAGTCCTCTGTCATGCTTCTAGTCCTTTTGCCGGTAGAATCTCAGTCCAAACCAAGCTTAGACCTCAATCTTCCTACCTAGACCTCCTTTGTAATGGGAATCACAGACATACACTACCATACCTAACTTATTGGTTAAGACGAGGGTCTTGGTAACTTTTTGCCTGGGATAGCCTTGAACCTTGATCCTCCTAATTTCCACCTCCTGAGTAGATGTGATCACAGGTGTGAGCCACTGTTCCTGGCCTTGTCCAGTTTCAAAAAAAAGTAAATGCATAAATAATGGAGGCCAGGAAGTGTTGTGAGATGAGCCTGAGGCCACCTTGAAATTTACAAGCAGAATCTGGAGAGCTCAGATCTCCTGAAAAAAGAACCATGACCCTACAGAGACTCAGATTTGAATCTTGGCTGCACCACATTGCAAAACCTTAGGAAAATTATTCAGTGTTTTTCAGTCAGTTCCTATCTGTAACATGCAAACATTTCTACTGTACAGAGCTGTGTTAGGCATTGTTCTTGATCCAGTGGGGTTTCTTCCATTCCCTATTTCATCTTATATTTATAATTCTAACAGCTTCACTTCATATTTGTAATGATGAAACTAATCTTCTATTTTGGTCAATAATCTAAATATAGCAAGAAATACATCATGTATTTATTGCTAGTACTTTCCATGTATTTCTTCATTGAGATGCCAATAAAACCAACAAAAACATTACTTATCACTAGCATGCAGAATCTCCCATTTGTCTTATTTACTAAACTCTTATAAATAGTATCAAATATTATCATCTAAAGTTGGTAATTAAAGAACAAAGTAATTGTTCCATTGTTCCTAAACTGCCTAGCATTTCACAAATAAGAGAAAAAAAGCTTCAAGTCAAAATGAACCTATTTCAGTTTAAATAAAAACATTGCTAAAACTGGGCACTTGGTGGCTTACCTCTAATTTGTAGCTACTCAGGAGGCTGAGATCTGAGAATTACAGTTTGAAGCCAGCTGGGGCAGAAAAGTCCCCATGAGACTCTTATCTCCAATTAACCACTCAAAAACTGGAAGTGGCACTGTGGCTCAAGTGGTATAGCCCTTGAACACAAAGAGGCTCAGGACAGTGCCCAGGCCCTGAGTTCAAGCCCCACAGCCAACTGAAAAAAAAAACAACTGCTGAAACAATTATGAATACATAAGAATACTAACAATTATTACTACCTTTTAAGGTCAGTTTGACAGAAATGTAAAACTTTATAAAAGTCAAATTATCTTTATATTGTCCATATTTCTTTTTTAATTTATGCACTTGAACCCTAAACCTTTCTTTGGCAAAGATTTAATGTTAAGGCAGATAAGACATAAATATGTAAAGATTCCTAGTCTTACAAGTCTTTTCTGTTTGCTTTGTGTCATACCTGGGGTTTGGCTTGAACTCAGGGCCTGAGCACTATCTCTGAGCTTCTTAGCTCTAGGCTAGCACTCTACCAGTTGAGCCACAGCTCCACTCCTGGGTGTGTGTGTGTGTGTGTGTGTGCGCGTGTGTGCGTGTGTGGTTGATTTGAGATGAGAGTTTCATGGGCTTTCCTGCTGGGGCTGACTTTGAACTTCAATCCTCAGATCTCAGACTCCTGCTGAGTGTGTAGGCTATGGGCGAGAGCCACCTGTCCAGCTCACATCTTAAGTAGTCTTTGGCAACACAAAATTGGGCACTGAAAAGGCATTAGTGTATATAGTCTAACGTCTTATACAAAGTGGGGCCAGGTCCGCAGAGATTAAATGGTGCCCAGAGATAGCCAGGATGTGGTTTCCATTTCTGGTCTCTAACAAAGCCCAGGACTCTTTCCAGGCCACTAAGCTGCCTTTCCTCTGTGTGTATGTGTGTGTGTGTGTGTGTGTGTGTGTGTTTGTGTGTGTGTGTGTTGGGAGAGTGTGAACTCTGACCCTCCCAGCAGAGGGACGGTGGTCTGCCCCTACCTCTTCCTGGGATTGGTTAAATTGTTGCATCAGCTGCGTTTGGGCCAACATCACTCTTGCCAGCTCATCTGACTTCTGTTTCATTTCCTTCTTCAAGTTTTCTGAAACTGTATCATGACTGTCAATTTCCTTCTTGAAGCGTGATTCAAATTCTGCAACTGCATTTTTAAGGGTTTCAATTTCTCTTTGTTTGGACTCAGATTTTTCTGCGTATCGCTGATGGGTCTCATGGAGTTGTTCTTCAAGGGAGCTCACTTTCAGCCTCAGGTCTTTTGTAGCACCTGCGATTAAGTCAGATATCTGTAAGACAAATTTCATATTAGTTTGTAGGTGACAGTTTCTAAGTAACTATGGAGCTCTTATGGTTTTTAAGCAATTTATTTTAATAAACCAGTGTGCGTTTTTAACTAGATGAAAATAAACCCTAGGACATATCCAGGTTTTCAGGATTTTCTTCTTAAAAGTTAACACAGACTTTTCTTTTTCCATGTAAAATGGAATGGCATTCATCACTTGGTACCCTTGGAAATACACAAATCTTGGTGACTATCTTGAGCTGCCAAGAATGGCTCGAATCTTGTCAAGTAGACCAGGGGCCTGGATAGTCCTAACTAGGCTGGCTTTGGGACCTCAAAATGCCTGATGTTTGGAGACATGAGTGTGCTACAGCTACTTCACTCTTACCAACAAGTAAATCTTCCTTGTGGTGTCACTGGGCTTCCTTCATGTATGTCCTGGCTGGAGGGCCCCAAGCACTGCACGTTTGTTTGTTTCTTTCTTTCTTTTATTTTCCTTCCTTCCTTCCTTCCTTCCTTCCTTCCTTCCTTCCTTCCTTCCTTCCTTCCTTCCTTCCTCCCTCCCTCCCTCCCTCCCTCCCTCCCTCCCTTCCTTTCTTTCTCTTTTGTTGGTCATGGGGCTTGAACTGTGGGCCTGAACACTGTCCCTGAGCTCTTCAGCTCAAGGGTAGCGCGCTCTACCACTTGAGCCGCAGAACCACTTCCAGTTTTCTGGTGGTTAAAGGGAGATAAGAGTCTCACGGACTTTCCTGCCCAAGCTGACTTTGAACCAGGGTCCTCAGATTTCAGCCTCCTGAGTAGCTAGGATTACAGGCGTGAGCCAGCAGCACCAGGCTGCTCTGCATGTTTCTTGAAGAGCCCTGTCACACAGAATTTCTTGAAATGATAGGAATATTCTGCACTATCCAGAATGGTGGCCAGCAGCTCTCTACGGCCACTAGCTATACAAAATAATGGTAACAACAGTGTCTTTAAAAGTAAAAGCCAAAGCCTGGCTCCAGGGGCTCATGTCTATAATCCTAGATACTCAGAAGGCTGAGACCAGAGAATTGCAGTTCAAAGCCAGCCAGAGCAGGAACTTTTATCTCCACTTAACCACCAAAAAAATCTTGAAGTAGAATTGTGTCACAAGTACTAGAGTGCTAGCCTTGAGTACAGAAGCTCCAAGACTGGCATAAAAAAGGAAAACAAAGTAAAAGCCAAAATTATATTTAATTTCCATGGTGTAAACACTGCTTCCACAGCTCTGGATGTGACACTACCAATGAGATGCCGTGACAGGCTCTTAAAAGCCATTACCGACCACCCAACATTTGAAATGTGACTGTGGCTAGGGCCCAAACATTCAAGTTTATGAAAGCTGAATGAATTTTTTGGAAATACGGGCCACATATGGCTGCCATAATGATGTTGCAACACTAGACAATAGCAGAATACTGTGATCATGTGCTGCTTTTCTTGGTTGTACTTCTAGATAAATAAGTGAGAGGGGAAGAAAAGCTTTTCCTCATGGCATGAAGGGAACATTTCCCTTTTAGAAGAAAAGATTTCTCTTCCTCCGTACAAAACAAAGAACAGAAGAACAATCACATAGTTCTGATGAAGCTTATCCTTATTATTTATGCGACAGATATTGTCATCTTACAAATAATTAGCTTAACAAGAAACTACTCCACAAAGAATCTGGAAAACATTCCTAGACCAAAGCTCTAAGGACTTTTTGAGCTATTACTTAAAAAGAATTATGTATCCAAAATTTATTTCAAATGTTAAATTTACATAAAAAACAGCTTTTGGGAGAAATCTATTCACCAGAGTTAGTCACTTTATAAATTAATATTCTATTATTTTCAACTAACTCAGGAGGGAAGATGGTCACTGCCAGGTCTGAACAGTAGTTCTGACACTGGAATAGAACAAATTGTCCCTGGGGTGCAGAACAACAAATATGTTTTACAAATATGTTTTCAGTTGTGTGTGTGTGTGTGTGTGTGTGTGTGTGTGACTCATGCTTGTAATTCTAGTTATTCAAGAGGCTGAGATCTGAGGAGTGCAGTTGAAAGATAGCCTGGACAGGAAAGTCTGTGAAACTCTTACCTCCAATTAGCTACAAAGCAAGCCAGAAATGGAGCTGTGGCTCAAAGGGTTGAGTGCTATAGACCTAGGCCGTGAGTTTAAGTGTTAGGATTGGCACCACAAAAAAAAAAAAAAAGAAAAGAAAAGAAAAGAAAAGAAAAGGAAAAGAGGTATGCTTTATTGGGAAATGTAAAACATCTTACCATTTGGATATTATTATTCTGGGTATTTGAGGTGTTGTCAGAATAGCCATGTGCTTATTGCTGTTCTAAAGGTAAGTTTATTTTAGTAAAGGAAAATAAATCCATTCATAGCTGAATTATACACGTATACCATTTATCTTCATCACCACAGGCCAGAGAATAGCTGAACTAGTTTACCTGTGTGGCTAAACCATGGCCCAACAACCATAAGGACAGTTACTGGTGGCAGATACTGCCATGTTCTTAGAAGGAAATTCCAACATCTGTAATTACAAACACATTAAATATGATGGACATAGCTACAGACCTTTGCCTGCAGCTCTTCATGCTCTTTCTTATATTTTTGGATTATTTCCTGGTGTTTTTCTTTTTCAATATCAAGTTCCAGTTTTGCCTCTTCCTTAAAGAGAAGAGCTTGCTCCTGGAATTCAACCAAATGTTGGGCTCTTTCCTTGGCGATTTCAGCTTCAATCTAAAAATAACATTAAGTACAATATAAAACTTATTCTCATACTCTAATGAAAGAAATAAAATGTTAACATTAGCTGCATGCCAGAACATTGACCTTAGAGTAAGATCCCAAGACCTAAGACCTTCTTGAATCTGAAAAATCAGTAGAGAAATTAGGACTGTATTATGACCGTTTTCAGAAATACTAAAAGCTGAATCACTTAATGACTAAGATTAGTTACCTATACTGTAAACTCAGTCCTCAATAACCACCCTTACACACACACACACACACACACACACACACACACACACACACACACAGACACACACACAGATACACACACACATTTTAGGCTGGTAGACTAAGTCCAGCTGAAAACTCAGAGGAGATAGAATGTACAAAAGTTGACTTTTCAAATTTTTTTGGACACAGATTGCCTTTTTAAATGTGACTGAAGCTGGAAGGGTGAGTAACAGACAGTGCCACAGACAGTGCCACAGGCATCACAGTTTGACTCAGACAGCACCAGTGGGACAGAAGGCTCTAGAAATTCCCTGGCTCAGCCTTGCACGCTGTGTGACTCACGGAAAGCAGCAGCAAGGGCTCGGGTGGGGGTGGAACCGAGTTTGCACCCTGCCTCCTCGGTCAGGGAGGAAGGGGAGCAGGCCGCAGTGCTCCTCCCCCCTCCTCCCCGCAGGACTCTCCACCCGAGACTACACACTAGGCCGCAACTTGGCGACTTGGTCCCCTGACAGACGGCCGGATGAGGCGGGGTCACAGCATGAGGGCAGCGTGGGCTACAGGTCGTAGTGCGCTCATGGGCTTGACAGTCGCTCCAGAGCTCCAGACTCACAGCCGTCTGTGCTGGGTACAGGCACTCACGAGGGGTAAACCGGGAGAGCACGGGAGAGTGGCAGCCAGGGACCCACTCGAGCCGGGCCGCACGGGTGGCTGTCCTCCGCCTCAGTCTTGGGATGTCTGGATTAAAGGTGACCGACCGTCTTTGGGACTTGACAGAATTGTTCCAATAGGCAGTTCTCTGACCGCTAAAGACCAAGGAAACTTCGGGGTGCTGGCAAGGAGCCCCCCGAATGGCAGACCCTTGCACCCGCTCATCTCTAGCAGCCCACAGGCCCGCCCCTCCACACGGCCCCCACACAGGCCCGCTCTTCCACATGGCCCCACCCTCCCCTCAACACGACCCCCCTACCCAGAGGACCCCCTCCAAGGCCCCGCCCAAGGCCCGCCCCTCCACACGGCCCCGCCCACAGGCCCGCTCTTCCATGGCCCCACCCTCCCCTCAACACGCCCTCCAAGACCCCGCCCATAGCCCCGCCCCTCCACAGGCCCCGCCCGCAGCCCCGCCCTCATTGAAGCGCGGTCGACTACCCAGGCATCCCAGCCAGCAGCCCACCCCTTGGCTTTCACCAACCAGAGAGGCCCGCGTCCATGCGGGTCTCCACCGCTCCCCCACCGCTGGCCAGCCTCCTTACTCCAACGCTCCACCCAGCGTTCTAGTAATTTCTCAGTGCACCACTAACCGGTCACCACTCACCGCCAGGCCTGTGCGGACACCGCAGCCCGTGACACCGCGTGGGGGTGAAGATCGCCTGAAGGGTGGGCTGGGCAGCAGAGGCCGGGCCGGGCTGCGCAGCCCCAGCTCCGGCCAGGCCTCTCCAGTGCCCCCCCCCCCCCCCCCCCGCCTGGCCTGGCCTGGCCGCTGGGCCTCGGCCGCGCTGGGCAGACGGATCGGCTCCACTGCCCAGCTTGGATGGTTAGCCGCGCCGTCAACGCCGTGTCGGTCGTGCACCTCACACACGTCCACAGACATAGCCGCAGTGACCGCATGCATCCCGGCCCAGTGTCGGTCCTAAACCTCACTGCTCTTGGCTTCATCTACTCGCTGCCTCTTCCACTTGAAGAGGCTGAGGTTTTGTTCCGCCTCCTGTCAAACTCAGAATTTTCTATTTCTTGAAGTAAACGTTTTCCCCCTTGCGCTTTTACTGCCAATCCATTTACTCTAGTCAGGAAGTAAGATTTTTGTGGTTTTGTTGTTTAAAATGAGGCCAATTGGTGCAATTCTAAAATGTTTCTAAATGTAATATCTGGATAATCTATGAAAATGCGCAGTTGAAATTTGTCGACTACACTCAAAAGTAACAGTCAAGAAGTAAAGCAAAGGGGTTATTAGGTAAGCACTCTGGTTATCGGGGATTTTTTAACCACAAAATGGTAACTAAATAGTAACAGCATTATGCATTTGGAACCAGGTTTCCAGGTTCATCACGCACATTAATTTTCTCTCTTTGCATCCAAGCATACTTGAAATCAACAAAGATCACTGGCAATTAGTAAATGTAGTTATTTAAAAATGTGCCATTCTTGTTGCATAGCAACTATTTGGTCCTATTATGTGCTTTTTACATACTCTAAAATAATTAAGCACAGACACAAACTTCTATCCACTTTTTAAATGTTAAAAGCATTTAAGTTACAAAATTTATTCTAATATGTGTATTATATATTTGTAAAGAGAACATTTCATTCCTACGCAAAGGCACAGTGACCCAAGAAAGAGACTACAATGTCATATTAGTGATTCTTTTTTCTCACGAGAGGACTTTTAGGGAACTTTTTATTCAGAGTCTCAATAGCTGACACAGCCAAGATATAATTATCATCTCCAGGCTTCACTAATCTGAATCTTGATTTACTGCTGGCTAAATGATGACATTTATTAACAAGTCATGTTCTTTCAGCAAAATGAAATGTCCACTTATACTACAGAAATTATACATGCCAAAAGACATCTGTGCTACAATTGATTAGAAAGAACTTCAGAAATATTACGTGATATTATTTCATCACCAGTTAACTGCACATAAGGCATAAACACAAAAGCTTTTATATGGCCAAATGCTACCATGAGCTTGATCTTACTCTGTATTAGAAATGCGGGGGGGGGGGGGCAGGGGACAATAAACAGGAACACTAGAGTGGGTGATACTGTTCCCAATGACCTCTTCTCCATCATGAGTGTTCATGTGGACATGGGAACTGCTATTCAAGCCAAGGCAGGAAGGTCACTCCACCAGTTTAAGGGGAGGAGGTTAGGAGTTTGAAGAAAGGGAGAACCTATTAAATCTCTACCCAGGTTGATTCCATCAGAGAAATTTTTAAGTCAAAAGATGGACATTTACAATATCCTGTGATACATACTGACAAACTAATTTCTAAAACGTAGTTTTAATTTTCAGTACCTTAAAGAGTAAGTAGAAAGTCTAGTAGAATACTACTAGTAGTATTCTACTAGACTTTCACCAAGGTATTAAAAAATCTTAGTAATTGAATGGGTTTAAAGATAAGTCTCTTGTTTTGAATATTAAGTTGACTGTCTTCTTTTTTAAATCTTAAACATGGGTTGCTAGGAGGAGTAGGGGAGATGAGTAAGAACAGACCAGCTAATGAGTACACTACAATGCATGAACATTAGAATTAAAGCAGCATGGGGCTTAACGAAGAATGAAGAGAAAAAGCCTGAGCTATATACAACAAGGTATAAACTAGAGAGAGCAACTTCCTCCACATTCTAAAATCTTATTCTACAATGATCATTTTATATTTTAGCTTGACTGCACAGTCAAAGACACAGGAAAGAGGCATTGCTTTGCAGAGGGCTGGTACAAGTAGGGTATTTTGATGATTAGAAACAGAAGTGATGAATTTAGAAGTGACTGAGCCAGCAACAATGACCAGAAGGCCTCCATCTGCTGGGTGGCAGGGTGAGGATTCCTGGGGAGATGTCAGGAGAAGGGAGGCCACTGCTTGCTGTAGGTACAGAAGTAGGGCCTCAAGGGGAAGAATCTATGGTTCTTGTTGTCTAGCCAAATAGCCTGCATATCAGTAACCAGCTCCGGGTTCTAGAGAAAAGTTTGAGACACACTAAGGAAACTCCAGTTGGGGCTGAAGCTTGGCCGAGCACTTGCCTAGCACGTCAAGGCCCTGGTTCAACCCCAGCATGGCAAGAGGAGAAAAATCAGAAGAGAGGGGAAGGTTGGGGCTCTGTATGCAGGACAGGCCTGGCCACTCAGCAGTCCTGGAAGTTTGGGGCAGGGAGGGGTTGATTACCACTGACATGTGACTGACCTATGTGTGAAGTCTGGATGGTGGGGACTAATGATTTCTTTTAAAAATTAAAGTCATATTTCTAATATGACTATGATTATGTAATATTTATTAATACATATTAAATATGTAAATCTTAAATAAAATTAGTTATATTTTTAAAAATATGACTTTAAAATGATTAAAATAACAAATGTGCATTGCTGAACCTCTGAGTTAATGGCAAGCTAAATGTTCATTTTACTGTCGCAAAGCAAACGTCAGAAGTTCATAACTGAATAACTTTTAAGTAATTTTTCATTCTCTTACATTATATCTCCTTAGAAGTAGAGAAGGTATATGGATTAATATTCCCTTGCTTTTAAGAATGTAGTAAAACACAGATTGTGGTGGGAGAAAAGGAAACATCTGAAAGCTGAACTTCCATTTCCAAGTGCAAACTAAGGGCTTGATTTCCACAAGATTTCAAG
The DNA here is from genome assembly GCF_024711535.1 of Dipodomys merriami. Lineage (NCBI taxonomy): Eukaryota > Metazoa > Chordata > Mammalia > Rodentia > Heteromyidae > Dipodomys > Dipodomys merriami. The sequence continues at coordinate 2,591,691 of NW_027202871.1, forward strand.
ATCTGTGTTTACTTTTGATGTCCCATGATATTGCTAGCATTGAAAAATACAATAATCCTAAGAACATTTGGTGCTGGAGATTTCAGGGAGAAGCACAAGTGTGTGCAGAAGTAGAGAAAAGCATGTGCATGGTGTTCTGGCATGGCAAGTGGACAGGAGTCTGCAAGCCAGCAAAGCCAGGCGCCCAGCAAAGCCGCCCGCCGTTACCTTCTCCCTCCAGTTATCATCGTTCAGCAGCTTCTGTCTAAGGGTTTCCTGCAGCTGCCCGATGCTTTTCTGGTGGGAAAGCAGCATCAATTCCCTGAAAACCATAAACCCAACACATGAGTAAAGACTCACCCCTGACCCTCTTCCAAAGTCGCACTTCCTGGCTCAGAGAACATTCTTGCATACCTTAGTCTGCTTATTCTTACTAGCAATATATATTGGCTACTATATACTATTTTAGTGGTTAGTGGCAACTTGCAAACTTTAATGCATACATGGGAAGTGCTTTGTTGGGGGTAACTTTCTCTTAGTTATCAATAAGTTATTATTTTTATATGAAATAGTATTAACACGTGCAATCACAAATATAAATGATATTATGGGTTGTGGCTCAAAAAAATTGGTGATTAAGCCAGGCACTGGTGGCTCACACCTGTAATCCTAGCTACTCAGGAAGCTGAGATCTGAGGATCACAGTTTGAAGCCAGACTAGGCAGGAAAAGTCTGTGAGACTCTTATTTCTAATATACTACCAAAGAGCTGGAAGTACAGCTGTGGCTCAAAGGGTAGAGCACCAACCTTGAGCAAAAGAAGCTCAGGGATAGCATCCAGGCCTTGAGTTCAATTCCCAAGAGCAGCACAAAAAATAAGTAAATTTAAAAAGTTAATGACTAAAATTTAACACTAGATAATAATGTTTCTAAAAAAAAGAAAATATTCTGGGATACACCCAAGTTCAATGAATATTCAGTGTTTGCTAAATTTATTTTTTCTTCTACTAATCTCAGATATTGATAGGAACAAACAGGGCAATATCAGGAGTTACATGGGATACAAACTGTAAGACACTGGAAAAGGAAATATAAGGAACATTTTGACATTTTCATCTATGTAAATGGGCTTTTTTAAACAATCGGGCCTCTCTATATTGTTCATGCTGGCCTTGAATGCATGATTCTCTTGCCTCTGTCTCTCAATTGCTGGGATTACAGGACATAAACAGATCTTGATGCTTAGTGTGTTCCTCTGGGTAGAAATAAGGATGAGAGATTCATGGGAACATTTCACAGGGACACTGAAGTGAAGGCCTTTATTATTATTATTTTTTTTTATTTTGAAATGAAGGCCTTTAATGTCACAGGTAGTGACAAAACCATGTGTAGGCCAGGACTCCTCCCTCCTTGGAGAGCCTCCACACTCATTTTCTGTCAGGATACTTCTCCAGGGTTTATTCCTTCTCCCCATTACTGTATTTTCCTTTACCATTCCCTTTCTATCTCCAAAAAACCCCAAAAACCAAGGAAACAAATTCACCACCATCTCCTGCAATCTTCCTTTCTTCTATATTCTGATAATTTTCAATAAATTGAAACTCTTCTAAATAGTCTCAAGTCTTTTAATTCTGTTCCCCATGTTCCACATGTTCTGTTCCACATTTTGGATTCTCTGATGAAATTTAAAAGTAACTAGATTGTTTAGTAGTGAAAAAGACAACTGAAATAAAAACTCCTCTAAATAGTCTTCTAAATTTCAAACCTTGGGCTTGAAATTTTCACGTTATCTTTGACTTGCTTTTCTCTTTGTAGTATTCATTCAATAGAATTGGGTCAGAAAACAGGTATCAACAAGTTAAAAAAAACCTGAAATTATATTGAGTATCTTTTTCAATTACAGTGCAATAAAACTAGAAATTAACTTTCAAAAATATACAAATACATGGGCATTATACTACTCACTAGTGAACAACCAATGGACTTAAGGAAGAGATGAAAAAGAAAAAGTTTATTTCTTGTAACAAATAAAAACAAAGAATATACCAACACCTATGAAACACTATAAAAACAGTATAACAGGGTAAAAGTCTACTGTACTCGATTCCTACATTTTTAAAAAAGGATGTCAAATAATTCAATGCTGTATCTCAAAGGAACTAGAAATATATAAAATAGATACTAAAAATTAAAAAGAACTTTTTTCAAAAAGGTAAAGAAAGGGGATAGGGGGGCTGGGAAGTTGGCTTAGTGGTAGAGCACTTGCCTTGCATGCCTGAGGCCCTGGGTTCGATTCCTCAGCAACACATAAGCAGAAAAGAAAAAAAGCCAGAAGTGGTGCTGTGGCTCAAGTGGTAGAGCGCTACCCTTAAGTTGAAGAGCTGAGGGACAGCGCCCAGGCCCAGAGTTCAGGCCCCACGACCGGACCCCCCCCAAAAAAAAGGGGGGCTGGGAAGGTGGCTCAGTGGTAGAGCACTTGCCTTGCATGCATGAGGTCCTGGGTTCGATTCCTCAGCACCACATAAACAAAAAGAAAAAAGCCGGAAGTGGTGCTGTGGATCAAGTGGTAGAGCGCTAGCCTTGAGCTGAAGAGCTGAGGGATAGCGCCCAGTCCCAGAGTTCAGGCCCCAAGACCGGACCAAAAAAAAAAAAGGTAAATGGATAAAAACTCATAACTACTTTAAGAAAAAGAAAAAAGAGGGGGCTGGGAAGGTGGCTCAGTGGTAGAGCGCTTGCCTTGCATGCCTGAGGCCCTGGGTTCGATTCCTCAGCACCACATAAGCAAAAAGAAAAAAAGCCGGAAGTGGTGCTGTGGCTCAAGTGGTAGAGCGCTAGCCTTGAGCTGAAGAGCTGAGGGACAGTGCCCAGGCCCAGAGTTCAGGCTCCACGACCGGACCCCCCTCCAAAAAAAAAGAAAAAGAAAAACAAAAAGCAAAAAGAATATTCAAATAAGACAAGGGGGACATTACAGCTGACCCCACATAAATACAAAGGCTCACCTGAGAATTAGATTCATTTGTGGACACATATATCTCACCAAGACTGAATCATAAAGAACAATTACAGTAATAAGACTGAATCAGAAATAGAAAGTCTCTCATCAAGGGAGAGCTCAGGGCCATATGCCTCACTGCTGGGTTCTACCCAACACTTCAAGCGCTCGCACCAATTCTTTCTAAACTGTGCCAAAGTAAACTCAAGAGGAGGGACTTTCCCCAATACATTTTAAAGGCCAGCATTATCCCAAACCAAAGCCAGACAGGGACACAACAAAAATAGAATGCTATAGGCCCGTATCCTTAATAAACACAGATTCAAAAATCCTCAACAAACTATTAGCAGGCTGAATCCAAAGGCACTTTCATCCAAGGGAGCAGGATAATTTGACCTATGAAAATCAGTAAACATATACCACAGCAACAGAAAGGACCAAACCATCAGATTCTTTCAATAGATACAGAAAAGGCTTTAGTGGAGTTCAGCATCCCTTCATGATAACATGTATAGTATAGGGAGAACTTTTATCAACACAAAATAAAGGCTAGGTATAATCTGTACACTGAATGAGAAGATGCTGAAAACTTTCTAAAAATCTGGAACAAGTCAAGGACCCTACTAACACTTATATTAAAAAATAGCATGGTTAACATGTTAGAGGAAATAGACTGAGTTCCATGAGTGATGAACTTTAAAAGTAACTAGACTGTATAGTAGTGAAAAGGACAACTGAAATAAAAAACACAGTGAGTATCTTTGTGAATGATTACTCACAGCTGAAAAAGCCAAAAGATGAGAACAGAAAATGAGAATACTAAGTGTGGAAATATACAAGGAAACTCAAACATATGGGGAACAGAATTAAAAGATACATCAGTCATCATTTCCAAAACAGAGATGTCAGGGTGGGGGAGAAAACAGTATTTGGAAAGAATAGTCCACACTGATGAAAAACCTAACTTGTAAATCTAGGAATTCTGGATTGCAAATCCTGCAATTAAAAAATAAAACCCATGATCAATAAAACGAAATTGCGTATCTAAGAACCTCATTTTGTGAAGCTAAAGAGCAACAAAGTTAGAGGTCTTACAAGATGTTGACTAAGATACTGAAAATTTACTCTCAACAGAAATAAAAGATGGCAAGAAAAGAACAGAGTAGAAGATTCAATGTCCTTTGGGAAAAGCCATGATCCTAAAATTAAATATGGAACAAAGCTATCTTTCAGAATGAAGCTGAAATAAAAATATACCTGAAAGTTTATCTTCGATTCACGAGCCTCATGTAAAAACTCTTCGAAATAGTCTGGTGGTGGTTGATACCTGTGGTGCCAACTACTTGGGAGGCTCACAGGCTGGGCCAGCCTGGCCAAAACAGCAAGACAAAAACAAAGGTGAAAAAGACCCAGGGGTAGCCCAGAGATAAAGCCCTCGTGCCACAAAACAACAATAACAAAAACAATAGCAACATGGAGAAAGTTTCGCAAGAAGGAATAGTGTACAAGAAAGCAAGCCACACACGGAGAGACAGTAAGCAAAAACCCCAGCAGTGTCTGGAGGGCTCTTGGGTGTGTCTCCCACCGCTGTGCACAGCCCCAGCCTGCAGTGCCTGTGCCTGGGCTTTATGTTCCTGCATTCCCCATCCAGACATTTCTAAGGTTGTTTTTCTTTGCATTTGTTTATACAGTGAAGCCTGGTAGATCCCCCAGGCGTGGGGGCCTCGCCCAGTCTCCAGATCACCTCATGCCATGCCCTCCAGCCCTAGCTGCAGTCAGCCTCCCTCCCTGCCTCCATGTGGGCCTGATGTCATCTCTGCTGGAGGCCTGGCTTTGGGGAGGGCCAGTGCCTCTTGGGCTTGGGCTCACCCTGTCCTGTCTGAGGGTACATGACTGTACATAGAAACAGAAGACTATTGTGACAAGCTGAGAGACTGTCAAAGAAAGGAAAAGCATTCTTTTCCAGCTTTTTTGGTTAATGGGTTTTTTTCTTTTTGGCTTATATCAGTTATACAAGGAGGGAGTGTGCACTGTTACATCTCCGCAGGTTTACACCGTATTCCAATCAATTCTGCCCTCTCCAACACACTCCCTGTACCCATCTAAGAAATGCACCTCCAACAAGGTTTCCCTCATTATCGTAGTTGTGCATTTCTTTCCCCACTTTTTGAACTTCTCCCTCTACTACCCTCCTCCCCCATCCCCCAGCATGGGCACTGTCCATGAGCTTCTTTTTCTCAAGGTTAGCACTCTACCACTTGAGCCATAGCTCAACTTCTAGCTCTTTGGTAAGAGTCACACATGGACTTTCCTGCCCGACTGGCTTTGAACACCAATCTTCAGATCTCAGCCTGCTGAGTAGCTAGACTTACAGGCGTGAGCCACCAGTGCCCAGTTCATACTTAGCTTTTAAAGAGACCTATAAACCATTTTCCAAAGAAATCACACAAGTTGACACTCCCTCAGCAGGTATGAGTTCCAACTCCCCTTTTATCCTTTCCAACACTTGGTAGTTTCCAGCTTTTTAATTTTAGACATTCTAAAAGCACACACAGTGTTATCTCTTGGGGGTTTTGATTTGCATTTCCCTGATGACTGAGGATATTGGGCACCTTTTAGTATATCAATTGGCTGTGAAGTTGATCACTCAACTGTCTGCTCAAGTCTTTTCCTCATTTTTAAAATTAGGCATTTATGTTCATCTGACTAGGTTCTGTGAGTTATTTATTATGCCCTGGAAATGCAATTTCATGAGATGCATCTTTGCAGATATCATAGTGCAGTCTATACTTGTCTTCCCCTTCAGATGAGGTCAAGCTTCTGATGAGGTCACTTGAAGGTCTGATATAACATAAGAACTATGAGTTCATACATTAATGCTGTCTTAAGCCACTAAATGTATGGTCATTTGTAATAACATCAATAAGAAACTATTATAATTATACAACTTCAATTAGATACACAACTAGATGCACTTTTAGACTTATAATCGTTAGTCTGATCAAGACACAGAACAGCAACAAGTAGAAATAATGAAGCACTTCAATTAAAGTAGTAGTGATTGTCAAAATGGCTGGATCATAGCACAGATGTAGCTGGCATGTGTTTATTACAAATGGGCAGACAGCAGAGTTGTGGCAATTTGGTGCACTCTATTTCTTCTCTTTTTCTCTCCCTTGCCCCTGTTTTGGATTCACTTTATCTTGCAAGGCAGACTTCTAGTTTGAAAGGAGACCTTAGAAGTTACTTTTCCTACAAAGTAGATAGCCCTGAGTATCTGAGATGTCAGAATAATTTTGATTCTAAGCCAACAGAAGCCATTCCACATCCATTCCACTGACAGGCCCAGGACAAAGCATCACTTTATGTTTCTCTTTGGAACAGAAGCTAAACTGTTTGTCTGGTGGATTACGGCAGCTAAAACAGAGTAGGCCGGGGTTCCCACAAAGCCAACAAAGTGATCATTAGTCACCCAGTTTTCAAAGACTTGTGGCATCTGTTAAGATATTATTACAAAGTAGAAGATATTTTAAAGGAGTTGCCAGAATATATAAATTTACATCTGCCATGGCAATTTCTTGACTGAATGGGAGAGACCTTTACATTGCTTTGATTCCTTGCTGGGCCTCTCTTGCTGACTCAGACTATTTCACTGTGAGTGTTTAATGGGACAAGCAGAAAGGATAATTATAAGTGATATTATAAGCTCTCCTCATTCTTTCTTTCTTTATTTTTTTTGCCAGTTGTGGAGCTTGAACTCAGGGCCTGTATGTTGTCCCTGAGCATTTTTGCTCAAGGCTAGTAGTACTCTACCGCTTGAGCCACAGCTCCACTTCTGGATTTTTGTGATTAATTGGAGGTAAGGATCTCATGGCCTTTCCTGCCCGAACTGTGATCCTCAGATCTCAGTCTCTTGTGTAGCTAGCATTAGAGGTATGAGCCATCCAAGTCCAGCTGCTCTACTTATTCTTGACTAGAATAAAATGGGCAGTGAGTGATGCATAGAGATGATTGTATGTGTGAAAAAGATCATCCTGATTCCCAAAGTGAAAGCTGCATGTATGCAGTACTCCATGAAAATGCTCAAATACCACTCACATTACAAAACCATTTTGAGACAGTGACAAGACGAAACAACCCTGCATGGGAAGGAAGTTAAAAGAGAAATGACTATGTGGGACTTTTTGTTAAAAATTGAGAGGAATTATGAGGAATCAGAATCATTATAAGAGCTTAGTCCATGTTATGCAAAGCTGAAGGTGTACAGCTGTTTAGATACCTGCCTGTCTCTTCAGGACCTGTTCTGAGATGCTCATACTTTGATATTATAGGAAACAAAACAGTTTTCAGCCTTAAATCTGAATTTTACTCAGAATCAGATAGATTACCACTACATGCTTTATTCCTAGCTCTGATTTTTCTTTTAAAAGCAAGTCAGCAGTTCTCTTAGCCTAAAGAAAAACTAGGAGGAGCTTTACATGTTCAAATTCTGTAATCAGTTCCTTAACTGGAATTAAATTTACTTCCTTCATCCATCCATCTAGCCAATGTATCAGTGTCTTCTATGTGTTAAGCAATGTTTTAACTCAAGGAATACTTGTGGTTCTTTCTGGTTATTCCCTAGAAATATGTTAACACAATGCCCACATTCTTAGAGGAAATGATCACAGAGCAGTACAAGACTCTCCCAGGTGATGTGAGCGGCTGAGCCAGCCCAAGCTTATGTGGGCCTTGAGCCCTCTGCATGATGTCATGCTGCCTTGTTTTACATACAGCGCAGAGGGGGCCTCTCTATCATCTCATCAGATCGTTTTCTATTAACATTTTTTGAGTTAACATAATAGGCAAATTAGGATAGACTTACAATTAAGAAATTAAAATTTTCATTAAAAAACACATTTAACTTTAAACACTCTTAGGCTAAAAAGAAAATGAGAATTTATTTACATGCAAAAAAATCCAGATTTCTTTAATTATAGCTAAAAATGTAACTTTAAACAAATGTCAAACCATAATGCCAAAATAACAGATTTAAATTCTGTTTCATGAGTTGTTCTTTTAGAGACGTCTTCATATTGTCAATCACAGGGATGATTCTGATGTTACCACCACCTCTGCCTCCACAGAAAAGTGTAGGTGTGAGCTACCATGGGAAGCTGGGGAGACGGCTGCTCCCAGAGCTCACAGGGCATAGCAAATCAGAGACAGAGGTGATTCTTAGACAGACAGTACTTGAAATCCTTCATTGGTAACGCTCTAAACCAAGAGAACAGCATCCATGGGGAGCGGCTGTAGGGGTTCACCTTCACGGCTAACGGCATACAGCAGATAACTTTGAACTCAAGTTATTGAATATCTACATGGACAGAGCAGGGCATAAAAATTAGCGAGGAGTGGCTAGCCTAGAGAATGATGAAAAGGAGGAAAATAATACATTCTGAGTGTCTGCAACCTAAAACATGTAAGTGAGACACATCAGTATTCTGCAGCTGTTAGAACTGCCCATCTCGTATATAAAGAAAAGGAGTGTTCCAGTGGTTAAGCTGCCTTGGCTTGACATTGGCCGGGGGTGGGGAGGGGTGGAAGGTGGGGTGGTTTACACCTCTGCTGGTCTAATTCTGTAAGCCACACTATGGGATGACGGAGCCCTGAATTCTTTTTTTGTATATCTAATATTAGATATCCTTAACCACTTCTCATTGCCTCTACTTTCTTTGGTAACATCACAAGCTTCAGTAAAGAAACAAAACATGAAGCATTTGTTTCCTTTTAGAATGTGGTTGTCAAAGTTTCTATTCTATTTCCAACCTGGAGATACAGCTGTTCTTCTGATTTTGCTGAGGCATTAGAGAGAGGACATCTCTCATGTTTATCGAGTGAACAGAAGAGTCCCGAGCATGAGAGGGGGCAAGAAATGGAATGGGAGAGGGGACACAAAGGCACAACACTGGGTTTCCTTCAGGACCAGCGTCCCCTGAACACTTGTTGCTACAACACGCTTGAGAGAGAGAAGACAGAGGTCACACCTTGAAGCTGACCAAACAGCCCTTCAAGTGAACACAGAGGAAAGTGTGCTAGCTGTGTAGATGGAAATGTGAAGCTGAAGACCCAATGTAACACACTGAGAGTTCTGTTCTGTCTTTGTCAGCTCTGTGACCCTGAGCCTGAAGTTCAGCCTTGGCTCACCTTAGTGTTCTCATGTATGAAAAGTGGAAAATGACACCTGCTTCACAGGTGTCGAACACTCCAGTGCCGTTGGGCTGGCTTAAGAATGGGCTGCGGGCCGGGCGCTGGTGGCTCACTCCTGTAATCCTAGCTACTCAGGAGGCTGAGATCTGAGGATCGCGGTTCAAAGCCAGCCCGGGCAGGAGAGACCGTGAGACTCCTATCTCAAATAAAAACCACCAGAAAACCGGAAGTGGCGCTGTAGCTCAAGTGGTAGAGCACTCACCTTGAGCTGAAGAGCTGAAGGACAGCGCCCAGGCCCAGAGTTCAAGCCCCACGACTGACAAAAAAAAAAAAAAAAAAAAAAAGAGAATGGGCTGCGGGATTCTTGCACAGGCCAAGACAAGACGACACAGGTCTGCCAATAGCACTGAGAGGACTTGAGGCATTGTGTGAGGAGCCTGAGACATAAATAGAAAGGTTGGGAGGGAAAAAGGGGAGAAAGATTCACCATGTTTTACATAGATTCATTGAGCATATATAAGTGCTCAGTGAATAAACCTGTGGTTTCCACTGTGATATGTAGCTGATTTGAAAATGTTATACTGAGGGTCATTGTCATGGCATCAGTTACTAACCCACATTATAGATATAGAGAGCCTGTTCTCTGGTTATTGGTGGGTACCGGGCCGACGGCTGAATTACCCACAGCAAATGACAGATTCATTCTCTCCTTCATGCATGCACTCACAAATATTTATGTGCTAGGCTCTAGGATAGAGTAGAAACCAAGACAGACAAAATCTGGAAGCAGCCTGGAACATGAAAAGGGGAATGTTTATGTCTAAGAGAAATGCTACAATCGTATAACTGTGACAAGTACATCTTAATCTTTCCTGTGTAACAGACACCACTTCAAAACCTTATGTACCAATGAGGAGAAAGTCATGTCTCACCTGTTTCTTCACAGGAGAGAGGAGCAGGGGCAAGGATACAAGAAAATGAGGCGAGAAGCAAGAGGGCATTATATGGTATGGCCACTCTCTAGAAGCCGCCCGAAGCCGCCCTTCTGGTAAGTGCTCAGAGCAGAGGGAGTGACTCTAATCATAAGAAAAATAAAAACAGCTAAATATGTTTGGTTCCAGGGAGAGTGCTGTTTGAAAGCGACCTTGCAGAGGGCCCTGCATGTTTCTACTGATACAGCTGAGCTTCAATATATTTATAAAAATCACTTCCTCAGACTGCAGCCAGAGACAGACAATAATTCCTCTAAAACCTCTTTATAAAGAGTAAAAAAGTATGAAGCTTCCAAATTATAGTAATTAAATAAAATAATTCGAACTTGAAAAAGTGATGATAGGAAGAAGAAAAACAAGCAGAACTCATCATATGCTGTCTACACAGAAAGGACAAAATAAGCATTCCTGGTCTTACCAAAACTGTTCTTCTAAAAAATAATAATTCTAGAAGAATTACTGACAATCTATCAACAAACAACTGCTAATTTATCAATAGATGTAAGTGGAATAATCTTTCTGTTTTTGGTTCTGCTACTGGGACTTGAACTCGGGTCTTGCACTTTCAGATGTTTTTTGCTCATAGGTAGTACTCTGCCACTTGAGTCTCTAGTCCGGCATTTTGCTGGTTAATTGGTGCTAAGAATCTCATGGATTTTTGTCTGCTTGACCTGCTTTTGAACTAGGATAGCAGGCATGAGCCACTAGGACCTAGCTTGGACTAATCTAGTAAAGACTAACAACTTTTTTAAACCAACAAGAGGAACAAAATTTATGTGAGTATCAGATATGCATTTTAAAAAGGACTGAAAAGGAACGAGCCAAGACATACTAAGCTAATGAAAATTAAAAGAAAGCAGAGTTGAAAAGTTATTATAGACTGATTAAAGATAAATTAACTGAATAAAAATATTTTGGAAGACTGGGCCAATATGCTTCTCGACATCACTAAAGGAGGAGGTATCTTTGCCTGGGGCAGATTCTCAAAGAGATATGCGGAAAAAGGAGGAGGAGTAAAGAAAAGCAGGAGCCAAGAAACAGGAAGTGTGGTATAAAAAAGGACTTCTTATACCTTTCTATGAAAGTTTTTTTTTTCTCTTGAAAACTAATAGACTTCAGCAATCATTTGCCATCTTTTTCCACAGAAATCTCACACTAAATGCAATCTGAACTCCATCTCTGCTGTCACTAACTGTGGGGTTTCAACACATTCACCATGGTTTCTGGTTTCATCACCTGAAAATTAGGTGATGAAGTACAGTGACTGCAGGTGAAATAAATCTTTAATCCTGTGTTTTAATGTTTTTATAACAAACCAGACATTGATGTTTTGAAACTATATGGAATATCGACTTAGACATAAAAAAATTTTGTAAGACTGCACCTTTCATTTTTCAGGGCTAAAACATCTTCCTTAGTTTGATTCAGAAGACTTTTGGTTATCTCTAGTTCATTTTCTGCATGGTTCGTTCTTCTTTTCAGGTCATCTTCTTGCTTTTCTGTTGCAGTCAGCTCTTCCTGTAAAGTTTTATACATTTGTTGACAAGACATTAAAGAGTCTTCTTTTTCTTTAAGTAGCCTAGTATGCCTAAAAAAAAGAATAGAAAAATAACCCTGCCAGTATGCATTACATACTATGTTCTTATACTGTGATTTTGTACTTCTATAGAAAGCTCATTTACATTATAGACTACAAATGTACTTTTAAAAATGAAAGCTGTTGAGGAGATGGATAGTTCTGTGATTTTAAATGTTCTATCTGGGCACAGGCAAAAGCAGTGAACAATGACAAGTCATTAAAAGTCTGAGGTAGGGGCTGCATGTATAAATAAGGACATTAAAAAATGAAGTACATTTCAAATAAAATAATATTAAAATATGGTTTCAAATTCATTTTTAATTAAAATACTAGTGAAAATATCTGCAGTGTATACCGTGACTCAGAAACAATGGATTCAAACTTCAGTTTTCTAAGTTCTCGTTGATAGTCGTCAGCTTCATTAGATTTATTCCTAAAATAACAAAATTACACCAAATTAGAAAAGCACAAGCTTTTCTAAATCACTGTTTTACTCCTCTATAGAAAGATTTTCACAGCATCTTCAACTATAATTCCTTTAAAGAAATGAACACCCAATCCACTTCAATAAAGGCAATATTAGCTTCTACCACACTTCTCTGTATCTAAATAAAGAATAAACTCTAGACAACATTAAAAACAAAAACAAACAAAACCCTATCTAAAGGTTTTGGAAAGTAGCCAGGAGAAGGAAGTTTCTCAGGGAAACTTGTTCCTTGAGTGAGGTACTAGCATAAAGTCAGGCTGTTTTTTTAGATTATTTTAAGCCTGAAGGCAGGTCTCGGGGTGCACCATGCAGAGGAACGTAAACTCTGGTAGAAAACTCCTGGCTTTTTGGCCCAAACAATGAGGACAGTGTTTGGAGCAACCACAGCTGCTGGAAAGTGAAAGGTTACCCCTGAATAGAAGAGAATACATACATACACACACACACACACACACACACACACACACATATATATATATATGTGCATACATACATACATATTGTATATATATATATGTATGAGGTTCCAAGTTTTATATATATAATATATATTTTATATATATATATATATATATATATATATATATATATATAAACATGAGGCCCTAAGTTCTATACATAATATTATATTATACTGTAATTCTGGGCATGCATATATATGTGTATATGTATGTATATGTATATATATATATATGTATATATTACAATCCTCCTACCTACACCTCCTTCAAAGCTGGAATTACAGGTACACACCACCCTACCCAGCCTAACACAAATTCTGCTGAGCTCTGAACTCCAGGTGCACAGAGCAGATTCCAAGAAGCCTAAAGATAAAAGAACTAAACTGAGACTGAGCTGCTGTCCTAGAGACAAAGTTTGGAGTTTGAGACCAAACAAGTTAACCATTTGCTTAAAATGAACTACCCCCAATCCAATAGTATTTTTTTAATAGAAAATAACAGATTCAGAGTCTCTATAACATAATATTCACAATGTTTAGAATATAGCAAAAATGATCATATACTGGAACAAAAATGTGTGACTCATTCTCAAGAGAAAGATGAATTGTACTTATAATCTGACTTCAATTGAAATGCCTTTGTACAACTTAAAATTAAAAATATATCTTCTCTAGACTTATGAGCAGAACAGAACAATACTCCTCCATTAAATTTGTTGAAAAGTTAGGCAATGCCTGGCCTGTGATTACACTGAACATCTCGGGGAAGGGAGGGGGCTGTCATGTGCTTCTTCATGTGTCACAGCTATAAAGACATGTCACCACTGTGGGAACCCAGAAAGCAATGGCCCGAAACGTGGCACACTGGCCTAGCAGTTATTTTAAATTAAGGACTCTTGGACAACAGCAGGTGCTAGAAGAAAATTTCCCTTTGCTATTCCCTTATCTACCTAAAAGACTGGACCTGCCAAAGAAGGAAATAATTGCCTTTGGTTCCTCCTGTGAGTTTTCATTAACTAAATATGGACAGATTGTGTCACACTCTATTTCAACAGCCAATTCAGTTCACAAAGCAAATCATTCATTAGGACTCTATCAGATATTTACGCTGAACTCTATCCTCCTGCCCAGCAGGGACAGTGCCATACAGGGTTATCATTCAGTCAACAGCTAAACTGAAAGACGGGTGTGAGTTTAAAGTTTTATATATATATATATATATATATATATATATATATATATATATATATATATGTAAATTTATGACACTGATTAGTCAACTGTGGTTATGTAAAATATCACTATCCTGGGGTAAAAGGCCATGGTGTTTATAACTAATCCTCAAACAGTTCAGGAGAAAATCTCAGTGTGTGTTTGTGTGTGTGAAATAAAACTGCTTTGAGACTGAACAGCTCCATCATAAATTCTATGATACGTTTAGACCCACACTTGTTTTCCCAATGAGAAGGAGGACCTCCTTGTGATGCTTATTTTACATTATTATAGTCCATAGGCTGCCATCCCAAGAACCTCCCTTATAGAAGGCTAATTCAGTCCTTTCTTCCGTATGCTCTTCACTACCCAATCGTTAGCTTCCCCTTGGCTAAGATGGAAGGAACTAGAAAGAACAGAAAGTGTGCCTAAGTCTCTTAAGCTCTACATTCTTCCTTTACTCTCAACAAACTTAATCCTTTCTCTTCAACTTCCTTGAGGCCTCGAGCGGCTGCTGCCAGTCAGGACCAAGGAAACAACATGAAATGGCAGGCTATTTCCCCCTAATTTCACTACTGCATACATTTTTATTCCTTCATAAGAAATAGCTATTCTTGAACCATCTCCTGGATAGTTCCACTTTGCCATCTAAAATGTATCTCAATGCCAATGTGGTCAAAAGCATTGCTTTTTTTTGTTAATAGTGTAAGTGCTAAGATTTTCTCTAATTAGAATATAGCCATGGTTCTTTTATACATACTGTGATTTGAACTTTTGTTTTTTTTCCTAAACAATTTTACTGAATCTCTTTTGCAACTTTTCCCACTTCAACACAATAATAACAGTAATGCTACCTTAAAGATTTCCTCAATGCAGACGGTACTCCTAATTTACAACTGGAAGAACTGAGCACAAAGGAAGTAACTGGCCTAAGGCGACAAAACTACTCAGTAGTGGTTCTGGGAGCCGAAATTTGGAGACTAGGCCTCTCAACTGTCTACCTAGAGGCTGAAAACCTCAGGCTCTTCCTTTTCCCTTCCAGTGTCCTTCCCCACAGGCAATCCTGGCTAACACACTTCAGCCCTTCCTTCTCTCCCCTCACCACAGCCTTGGGCTGCTTCTCACTTGCATGAAACATGGTTTCTTCACACTTTCCTTGATTTCCACTCTGTTCTCTAAGCAGCAGCCGCCTGAAGCTGTGACCACTTTCTTGTCTAAAAATCTTTCCCCAACTTCCTGCTGCCCTCCCCTAGACACAGTGGTGGAGGAAACTTGAATCCCAAGCTTTGTGTTCAGCAACCCACTAACCAGTGTACAGTTCTCTAGGCTGGAGTCCTGAAACCAAGGTGTGGCTGGGACTGCTTTGTGAGGAGGTTGGGAGGCCTTTCCTTGCCACTCGAAGCTTCTAGAGATGGCCTGTCTTAACTGCAGCCGCCTCCTCTCTGTCAACGACACCACAGTTTCCTCTGCTTCCATCCCCACATCTCCCACGATTTCATCCACTTGACTCCCTTCTGACAGGACCTGATGGTAGCACTGGGACACCTGCACAGCCCGGGGAAAATTCCCCATCTGAAGTCCTTAATTTAATCCCATCTTCGAGTGCCATATGCCTATAAGGAGCATAGCCACCGATCTCAGGGACCAGGGGACATTAACATCTTTGGGGCACCATTATTCTGTCTACGGTAGCTGGGCCCATGCCCTGCTGAACCTGTAAAACTCCTTTCCAAGAATGCGGAGCCTGTCCTTGCGCCCCTGCTCTCAGATGTTGGCATGTTGGCATGGCCAGCTAAGGGATGTCACTCCCATCTTAAAGGTCATCTGCTCAGGAAGGTCATTTGCTCAGTCTATCAAAAATATATCATTCTTGCTGACCATTCACCTGCTACTGTCCCTGCTCTGGACTTTGCAGCTCTTAGTATTAGCTAAATCACCCAAGTAGCTCTGTGGGAGCTTGCCACTCCAATACCCACTGTGTGTATACAACAATGCTGGCCAACAATAGGCTACACTTGTTTGAATTGCTCAGACAAACCTGGCCTATTCAAGTTAGGGTCATGTGACAAGCAGAGCTACAGTTAACACTGGAATGACACTAGGCCACCCATGCGTGCTGGACAAAAAAATCCTGTAAGTGAAAAGACACAAGAAGAGAACCAAAACATTTATACTTACCTCCCAATAACAGAGAATGTTCCCACTCCGTATCTTATGTGTGCGCTTGTGTACACGCATACACACACAAACTATGCATATATCTTTATCCTGATATACATGTATATATTTATATCTACGTGAGGGTAATAAGCACATTTCATATTCTATCTATGTGTGCATATACATATACTTAAAATCAACAAAATTGCATCCACAGCCTTTATAGCTCTCATTATTTCCTGAATTGGAGCATCACATGCGTAGACAGCTTCATCAGGAACTTTTTGGAGCAGCACTGATGCTCTGCCACTGAGCAACCACCCCTGGCTCACCAGCATGACTCCTGGCTTTCAGAGTCCAACTATCATCTGCTCTCAGGATTGGTCCTGCTGGGTCTACCTTCACTGCAGTTCTGGTTCCCTTCCCAGAGATTCCTTTAGGAAAGGGTGTATGAAGAGTCCTCACTAAGAGATGTGAGAGAGGGCTGCTCGGTGGCCCTGGGCAGTGGTGTGTGTGTGTGTGTGTGTGTGTGTGTGTGTGTGTGTGTGTGTGTGTGTGTGTGTGTGTGTGTGTGTGTGTGTGTGTGTGTGTGTGTGTGTGTGTGTGTGTGTGTGTGTGTGTGTGTGTGTGTGTGTGTGTGTGTGTGTGTGTGTGTGTGTGTGTGTGTGTGTGTGTGTGTGTGTGTGTGTCCCATCTGTGTGGCCCTCCCCATTTATATTTGGTACTTGGAACTGTGAGGGAGCTAGCTTTGGGCTGAAGCCAGTTCTGAAGCCAGCAAGCTGAAGACAGAAGGAACACCAAGATGGTACTGCTGATCAAGATCCACTGAACCCATACTTTCAGCCCAGAACACCCTAACTGATAAAGAGCTCTGCTTGCAAATGTTTTCATAAGCCATAGGAAGCATTTTCTTTAAAAATCTCAGAGGAAAACCGAAAGTCTCATCCATTTATGGGCTGCCTTTTCCCCTTACGTTAAAATCCATACAACACGTATGCTCAACTGTTTAGATATTGGATAGCTGTGTGAAGAAAAGGTCTCTAGCATGGGCTACCCTCAGTTGCTCCGCCTTTCAGTTTTTAATTTTCAGAAAGGTCAATCTGTGGGTCAAAAGTACTCACTTTATAACTGTAAAAATGCCGCCAGCATTTCTACGGTTAGATGGCAAATTCTGGCAGGTCATTAGCATCAGTGAGTCAGCTCCATTCTACTTCAACTCATCATTTCTCATAACATTTGTCATAGAATAGGTTACAAATGCCCACAAAAGCAGGTGCTAATATTAAGCGGGATGTCTCACAAAGAATTCTGGAAAAAGTCAGTTCATGTAAAAACCAGCAACCTTCATTCCTTTTTCCAGTAAGCCTACTGCTATGTTTATTGTCTCCCCTAACTCTGCAAGCACCCTACTCCTATCTTCTGTATTTGCTGCAACCACGAGCCTCCCAGGAGCAAAGGCCAGTGTGGGCACCACCTGTTTATTCACTTCTCCATCGGTTCTTGGCCCTCCAGGAGCAGGTGTCACACAGGAGATGTGGCCGGATGAGCTAACTTTCCCCATGAGAAATCTATGGGCAAAACCTTTCCTGATGATATGTGATGAGAGAAGGAAATACCAATGAAAAAAGCCTGTATCCATGTTTCTTGTCTTCCAGAAACTTCTTGTGTGAAACTACTTAAAGATAATAAAAATGTAATTTAAAAACATTTTGCTACAACTAACCTAAGTATATATTAATTTGATGTGGTATTTTTGGAATTTGTCTTATGTTGTTGGGTCTTTGAGTAAATAGATTGTTCTTAGGAATAGCCATGAGCAAAACAACCATTTAGTTGCTAAGCACCCTAAATATTTATATTTCTTCTGAGGCTCATCCTTCCAAAATCCAGGAACTGAAAACCAAAGCTACCAGTCTATGCAAAGTAAAAGAATTTGCTTTTTCAAATGTATATTCTACTTTAGTATTATCATTTAGGTATGTTATGTTTCTGGTATCATTTCTGAATAAAGTTAATTTTTAAAAGAAATCATGCTCTGAGTATTTTACAAGGTCATTTTCTTCCATTTACTTTCAAGTATTTTCTCACTTATATGATGTATAAAGCTGTCATTTCAAAGGAACTAAGTCCATTGTGAACCTAAAATTGGTAGTTTCAAGAAACAACTTCAGGGGCTGGGAAGGTGGCTCAGTAGTAGAGCGCTTGCCTTGCAGGCACGAGGCCCTGGATTCGATTCCTCAGCACCACATAAGCAAAAAGAAAAAAGCCGGAAGTGGCGTTGTGGCTCAAGTGGTAGAGCGCTAGCCTTGAGCTGAAGAGCTGAGGGACAGCACCCAGGCCCAGAGTTCAGGCCACATGACCGGACCCCCCCCCCCAAAAAAAAAAGAAACAACTTCAATATTGTTTCTTTTGGACAGACAATTAAGATAAGAAAATAAATTCAGAGAATATTTCACATTAAGTTTACTGTATTTGAACCACAGTGATAATCTTGTATATTGAGAGAGGTTCTTATTATGCCCTGTATGCAGTTCTTTTTTTTTTTTTTTTTTTGGTTTCAGTTTTCTGTACCCTTTTATGTATAAGTTTATCTGGTCTGTGGAAGGAAAAGGGAATCACAGAAACTGCAGGACAAAGGATGAACTAATGCAACAATGATACTGACTAGACACTATGTTGGAAATGAACTATAAATCTTGAGGAGAAGGAGAGTAGGGATGAGTATGTGGGAGAAAATGAGGCAGGGGGTAACAGTGTTTTAAAAGAAATGTGCTCATCTCTAGCCTTGAGCTGAAGAGCTGAGGGACAGAGCCCAGGCCCAGAGTTCAGGCCCAGGCCCAACAAAAAGAAAGAAAGAACGAAAAAAAGAAAGAAAGAAAGAAAGAAAGAAAGGAAGGAAGGAAGGAAGGAAGGAAGGAAGGAAGAGAAATGTGCTCATTACCTTACTTATGTAAGGTTTATTACCTTTACAATAAAAATGTAAAAAAGAGCAAGTTCAGTTTCTGTATCTGATTTTATCCAAAAGGTTGTGATTCAATTGGTAAGTTTCTTAACGAGAGAATATTTAGGTATATTTATGGGTTCTTCAACATATAATATAAGCCAGTAGAGTAGCCAGGAAAGTAATCATACACTGTGGTCGACAAAATGGGTTCACTGCCAAGAGAACCCAAACATGCCCTGGGATCTTCCCGAGTAAACTTTCTGACATCATCAGGGCAATGTTGTTCATACGTCATCATCTTACATGAGCATTTCCTTGTGCCTGTCCAGCTCCATCGTTACCCTCTGAAGTTTCAGCCCAAGCGCCTCCACTTGACACTGTAAATCTGGAATGACACACATAACCATTTCATCACTATAGTTCCACGGTCCAGATACTTTCATGAAGTACACCATATTCTATATGTCACTTGGATCCTGAAGAATGCAGCTGTTTGTTTCATTTCACCTGTATATGCATATGGAACTTACCCATCCACCACTCAGCCCTGCCCACCCTATGACCCCACAGATTAATGAGACCTGATTGGTTGGCCTCTTCCTGTCCCTATTAGCATGCTAATTTGCAAACAGCTAATGCTAAATTTTACTCGTGTTTTCAAAAGAAACTCATGTAGCTAAGAGAGAAATTTCTCTCTTTCTTTCTTATTTTTTTTTTTTTTCAGTAGTGGGGCTTGGATTCAGGGCTCTGTGCTTGCTGGGCCAGCATTCTACTACTGAGCTATACCTCCAGCACTTTTACAGATGTATTTTTGATCATATACATAGCTCACTTTTGAAATACTTGGTTTCCTGAGCTCACCCCTGTGGTCCGGAAGCAAAGAGCACACATGAGACTCCCAGGCAGGAAGGAAATTGATAAATAAATTACCTGCTAGGCTTATGGACAAGAATCCACTAACTTTTGGTAGCACATAAAAGTCATTTTGATGGCATTTAAAGCCAAAATAATGATGTCCAAATGTGGATTCCAAAATCCTGAACCAGGAACTGTAGGCAGAATTTGAAGAAAATAATTCAAGAAAGTTTGTCTACTATGTGGAGAATAAATGGTTTGACTTACCTCAGTTCTGCCATTAGCCGGTATTCAGAACTGAGGTCTGCATCCCGGCCCCACAACCCTCCAGCCCCATCCGTGGACAGCCCTGCTGTCCTCTTTTGATGGGAAAGAAACTTACAAAATGAATTGTTATTTCCAGAAAAATTACTTCAAAACACAAGAATTACAAAAATTCTGTTTCATCCCTCAAGTGTTTTAACTCTCTCTATATATAAGCTTTTATTATTATTTGTGTGTATAAATCTTGAACTTGCCTTCTTTGTTTTACAAAGAACAAGTTTTCTAAATCAGAAAATAAATTCATTTGAAACAAGTTCTGAATTTACTGGACACTTGTATAAATCTTTATGCTTATGCACTCACATATATTATTTTTAATTATTTTAATCAATAAAAATTATGCTTCAAGCTGGGTGCCATGGCTCAAGCCTGTATTCCTAGCTACTCAGGAGGCTGAGATCTGAAGATCATGGTTCCAAGCCAGCCCGGGCAGTTAAGTCCTTTTTTTTTTTGTCAGTTGTGGGGCTTGAACTCTGGCTTGAACTCTGTGCTTGGGTGTTGTCCATCAGCTCTTCAGCTGAAGGCGAGCGCTCTACTGCTTGAGCCACAGCACCACTTCCAGTTTTTGAGTGGTTTATTGGAGATACGAGTCTCATGGACTTTCCTGCCCAGGCTGGCTTTGAACTGCGATCCTCAGATCTCAGCCTCCTGAGTAGCTAGGATTACAGGTGTGAGCCACCAGCGCCCGGCTGGGTAAGTCCTTTTGAGACATCTCCAATTAACCACTTAAAACCTGGAAGTGGTGCTGTGGCTCAAAGTGGTCTAGCACTATAGTGCCTTGAGCAAAAGAGCACAGGGACAGGGCCCAAGCACTGCGTAAGCCCCACAACCAACAAAAAAAATTATGCTTCATGATGTACAGTATGCTTTGAAATATATTTATTTTTTTACAGATGCAGATTCTAAGGATCACAATAATTAATTTATCAAAGTTCATTCAGTTAGTTCAACTCAGGTCTACTTGATTCCAAAGTCTTTTTCTTTCATGCTGACTCTGAACTAGAAAAGCTGGAACAAGTATGAACGGAACATGATATTTGCCCATAAAAGTGTAGTTGGCACAGCCACAGGTCAGTTACCATACTGCCAGAATCTTTAAAGATTTATACTGAAGACAAATGAGGGCTGTTATTTTGAATAAAATCTGTTGGAAACTGGTAGAATTTCTAACTCCAAAGGGTGGATGAGATTTTATATTTTGGAAAGTTGAAAGTCCACAGGAGAGGCTCTGGTTAGTGGGGGAGAGATGGCAAATGAGGATGAATATGGCTGAAGTAGTTTGTTTGCATATATAAAAACAGAACCATGAAACCCATGAAATTGTTGAAGAAGCAGAGAGTGTTTGAGAGAGAGTGATGGGGCAGGGAGGTTAATTAGAATATATTATACATATTGTACATATAATACATATGTGCAGAAATGTCACAACAGAACCCCTGCCCTCATTAAGACTAAAGCACTCTTGCTTTGTATGTCCCTCCCCCACAGTATAACCCCTGCTTTCACTGTATTTGATGTTGGTATAATTTGTGGAGGGGAAGGGAAAAAACAAATTGTTTAAATTGGGATACAGGTGGACCCATTGCAACAATGAGATATACAAGACATTATGTCAAAAAATGAACTTTACAACTTTGGGGGGGAGCGGCGGGGGGGGGGGACAGGAGATGGGAAGGGATGGGAAGGGGAAACAAAGGAGGAGGCAACAATGCTTGATAAGAAATGTATTCATTATCTTGCCCTTGTAACCCCTCTATACGGTATTTTCACAATTAAAAAAAAAGACTAAAGCACTCTTAATAAAAATGCAATATAAATAACGCAAGATATGGAGGAAAATGTGGTGGTGCTGTGAGTAATTTTATGAGGCTGACATCAGAGAGAACAATTATGCCCTCCTATTAAGTGTCCCTGGGTACTTTTGTCAGAGTACAACTAGATGAGGCTTGGAGCTGGAGCCCATGTGATAAATTTCATGTTATTACTTCTATGGAGCTATAGCAAAAAGAAAACAAAAAACAAATTATCTTAAAAATAAACCTCAAAGAATTGGTGTCTGATATGTGAATTTTATGCAATTAATTCTCAATTATTTGAGAATTAGTAAAATAGTAGACAGAAAAATAGCAACTAATTCAAAGCTATTTTTATAATATTAAAAAACAGCACTTTGAATTTTGAACTTGGTATGGTGATACACTCTGTATAATTCCCCCAAACTCAGGAGGACCCTAAATTTGAAGCCAGTCTAGGATACAGAGCAACACCCTGTTTCAAAATAAACAAACAAAAAGCAACACAAAAGTATTCTGAGGCTCACATTTGAATATGCTTATACATCTTAGTTGCAGAATTTACTAGATGCAAAGCAAAATTAATGATGCTACCATTCCCTGACTCCCAGTGTCTCTCTCCACTGTCTACCTAAATCTTCCTTTCTTCCTCTATTTCAGAGTAAACAGAGCTCAGCCTGTAATTCACAATAGCTAAAGAGTGAAAAGCCACATCCCCAAGAGCCTTTGCCATGTACCTTACAGCAACCATGACTAAAAAACAGGAAAGTAAATTTTTTTTTAAGAACCAAGAGCTTCCAAAGACTATCATATGGACTAAACAGAAATGGAAACGTCATGTCAACAAATAAATCATTTTGCAAAAGTAGAGAAGATACGAGAGAACTGAAAACGATTCATGATCAGCAATCCATAAATAAAAAAAACTCCTAGTATAGAATTAAGATTTGAATAGTATATTTTCATGGCTGTTTCTTTTTTAGTTGTGTTTTCTGTTATGAAATACTAAGAGTTACTGTTTCGACCCTCCCCCACCAAACCCAGCATCAGCATAGGTCATCTCCTTGCAGCTCTGAAAGAGGTAGAACCCTGCACAGGTTTATTATAGGTTCTGGTAGACTAGAGGCGTCTTTTTGTTTTCAGTAGCAGAGTGCCCAGTTCCTGTCCTTAATAAAGAAAGGAACACAGGATAAGCAGCAGAGAGATTAAGCCACCTGCACAAAACAGCTCCTTCAGTTTCTGAGGCAAGGAGTTCTTAAATAAGAGTATTGTTCTGTTTGGTTAAATAAATTCAACTTCAATTTTCTGTCATTCAGCATGACATTGGATTATGAGCAAAGGCCCTGGAAGCCTGCAAAAAGAAAGGAAGCATTGGCTTTAAACACCGTGCAGATGTAAGGCGGACCCATGGAAACAATCCAGAATTGACAACAGCACATTCTACTGTGATGTGACTACGTTCTTTGCAGATATTAAATAAGAAGCAAATGATTTTAAATGAACAAAACAAAAAAGAGCTCTTAGCCTCTCTTCATTCAAAGACAGCTGCTCGCTGGATAGCTTTACACAGGCGTCAGATTTGGGGTAATTAGTCTTTTATGAGAATCCTGTTATTCTGAACAGTTCCAGAAACCACAAATACAAATGCTATTCAAAGTTAACTGTATTATAGGAAGATATAATATTTTAAAAGTCACTTGGAAGGCATATTAAGTTAATATAATGTTTGGGAAAGAGTAAAATATATCCTTTATGGTAGAAAGGTATTTTGAGCTAAAAAATACCTGATAAAGAAAATACCAAAAGCGAACATTAGCTGGTCCAAAGTGCCACAGGGAGGAAAATCAACCAGGTTTCAGAGTGATGGAAAAACAGGGGGAATAAGTGATACACCCAGATATATAGGTTACATTTCTAAAATACAGTAACATTTTTTTTTTTTTTTGCTTATGTGGTGCTGAGGAATCAAACCCAGGGCCTCAGGCATGCAAGGCAAGCGCTCTACCACTGAGCCACCTTCCCAGCCCTACAGTAACATTTTTTAAAAGCGGTAGAGATGACTGAACACACTCTAGCCTCATTTAAGGGTGGTGTGCACTATCCTTGAGCAATGACTTCAGATCTAGGCTCTGCTTGCTTCTGTGGCCATGTGGTGCCAGGGTCTCCATGTGTGTCAGCTGGTCACTGCCCTGTGGACTCCTGGGAGTACTCCATGATGTCACGTACAGAAAGCACAGGTGAGTGGAGGCACATAGGGAGTGTTTCCTAAACACTGGCAGTGAGATCATTTTTAGAGTTTATATTAACAGAGGTCTGAGTCACATGGAACAAGAATGCAGGACACATGTGTTCTCTGCACCATGCCCAGAAGGAACTGAGACTATAACAAGTTACATATTAGAGCAGGTATCAATACAGAGCTAACAAGTTGCCATTTAGTATACCTGTACTTTAGTGGAAACTAGGAGTTTTTGTGCAGTGGGGTCTAGGATATGGAGTGAATTAGAAGAAGCAAAGGAGATAATCAGAATACTTAAAAATTCATAAATCAGTTACATACTAACATTAAGGAACAATACTTTTAACAACATTTAAGAATTTTGTATATCATCTTTAAGTAGTTGTACAAGAGTTGCTATTCAACAAATCAGTTTATGAACATAGTGCATCCTGATCAGTGAAAGACCAATACCCTTACTCCAGAATTGTTCATGTAAAAATGGATCTAAATTTGTGTGTGGATATATATGTATACACACACACACACACACACACACATACATATACATATATATATATATATATATATATATGGAATTCTGAACATTAAACCAACTTTATATTACAGGAATACAATTATAATTTACAGGGCTTACAACACTTGACCAATTTTATAGATATGGGTGAGAATGTAGTTAAAGAAATTCTATGATTGGCAACTACTTTGTATAACTACTTAAAGATAATAAAAACATAAAAACAATAAAAATAATTTCTAATGATTTTATTCTAGACACAATCATTTGGTTTGTTGTCACACCTTGAAAATGAAGTTGGAGGTGTAGCTCACATGGACTAATGCTTGACTAGGAAGTATGAGGCTTTGAGTTTAAGCCCCAGTTCCACCAAAAAAATTAAGTGAAATGCAGTTCACTATTTCATACTTATGTAGCTCTTTAGGTGCTACTCCATTTTACTGTTCAGTCCCTTAATGTTTTGAGGTTAGAAATGAAAGACATCTTGTTCCCATTTTACAAGCAATATAACTGAGTCAGAGAAATTCATAATTTGTCCAAGGGCCTAGAAAGGCATAAACAGTCCCAGAAGCAAAAATACTAGTGAATCCCATCCCACTGAGTCACTCCTTGACTATTTTTCCTTTTATTAGAACTACAACACAGATAAAAAGACCACTTGTACATAGTTTTGTTTGTGTAAAATGCCCAGAGGTGACAAATCTATAGAGATAAAGCAGATTAGTGGTATGAGGAACACATAAGGGGATGGCCACTAATGATTTCTTCATAGGGTGATAAAAATAGAGATATTCTAAAATTAGATCAAGGTACATATCCTTTAAAAACAGCTAACTTGTACACTTAAATAGATGAATTTTACTCTATTTAAATTATATCTCAGTAAGGCTGGTTTTTAAAAAAAATCAGTAAGGATCTTAATACATGAAAAATAATTTGATGAAAATATCTGTATATCATTCATAATGCCAAACAGCTTACTGAAAGAAAACAGGCTAAAAGTTTCTTTTATCTGAGGCTTGGTCAAATAAATTTAAGGAGATTAATGCTGAAATAATTTATCTGAACTCTGTCTTCCAATATTTGTGACTACTGACAAAAAGCAAAGGACACTTCATCCTAACAGGTAGAAGGAAAATCACTTAAGTGGACTGATTTGTGGGTCATGATGACCTCTGAGAGGAGTACTATCAATTGAGATAAATTGTACATTTTGGAAGTAATATTAGTGTGAGCTAAACATGAAATTACCAAAATTATATAAACAAATCTTTTAAAAGGGAGCTAAGATTTTAGTCTTCAAATTTTTATTTCATGTCTACTTTTCTACAAGAGATTAAATATTACCATCAAGGATTATAATGACATGGACAATCGATTATTTCCTCTTCCACCACTATTATATAAGACAGAATTAGTACATATTTAAGTTTTTAGTCTCTACATTTCAGAAGATACATAAAGGGAAGATACGGAAGAAATAAATCAAAAGCTTTTAGTGTACAACATAATGATTATTATAGTTTTTATGCTATATTGTTGATTCAAAGTTGAAGTCATTCAGTGGTGTTTGAGAAGAAAAAAGGAACAAAATGTGCAGGTCTGAGCATTTATTTAATTTGGAAGCAGAAGCACAGAATCGGAGTTAGAATCATGTCACTTCACAGTGGAGCCAGAGCAAAGCCTTTGGGTCCTAGTCTGATACATGGGTTTCCTGAAAGCCAGACCCACCTTAGCCCACTTCTCCGAAAGGTGGCTTGGCATTGTTAGAAGGTGCTCTGGAGATGAGGTCATTTTTAAAAATGTGCCTCCTTAAACCTGTATACGGCTTGTCTTCCTGAGGCCAGAGGGGGAGGAGCAGACTCAGCCCACTCCCTTCCTCATGGGGGCCCATTAGGAAATGGGGCCACCTATTCTCAGTCCCTTGAGAAGTCCCTAAAGAAATGGTTTCCAAATTCCAAAATGCCAGGTTCCATTGGGAAGAGCTGTTAAATACCATACACAAACACATGGCTCCTGTTGCAAACTACATATCAAAAGCAATGGAGCATTTCATTCTTTTAACCTGGGCTTTGTTGTGGTTAAGGCATAGTCTATCTTTCTGGCTATACAGCCTGAAACAGCCACTTAACTTGGCTGTGTAAAATTACAATCTTCTGTTCCTTGAAAGTTTGGCAGTATTTGCTTATGATTTACAAAGCTTCCCCAAGGGCCTAAACACAAATTTCACTTTTTTTAAAAAATCGATTTGAAGATAAATTTATTTTTATTTAGTTTTGAGTAACAATCATTCTTTTTTTTTTGGGGGGGGGGTCCAGTCGTGGGGCCTGAACTCTGGGCCTGGGCACTGTCCCTCAGCTCTTCAGCTCAAGGCTAGCGCTCTACCACTTGAGCCGCAGCGCCACTTCCATTTTTTTTCTTTTTGCTTATGTGGTGCTGAGGAATCGAACCCAGGACCTCATGCATGCAAGGCAAGTGCTCTACCACTGAACCACCTTCCCAGCCCTCATCTCTTTTATTTAGAAAAAAACCGAGGAAAAAAGCTTCAGCACCTTGAATTTGATGGTGATTTTTTGGGGGTATAACATCAAAAGCACAGGTAACAAAAGCAAAGATATGGTGGCAAACTTTAAAATGTCTGTGCATCAAAAGAGACAATCACCAGGTGAAATGGCTGCCAGGAGACAGGAGGATGGCACCCTTAATCCAGTCCTTATGAAAAACTTCCATAATCAAACCACAGGTCAAACAACTGCATTGTGAAAATGAGCAAAGGATTTCGGACAGAGCTCTAAGGAAGTTATACAAATGACCAACAGAAAATACTGTTGGGGAAGTTGCACAGAACTGGAGACCCTGCACACCCACTGGTGGAAATGTGAAATGACACAGCCCTGGGATGACAGCAAGTATACTGTTCACAGGTCCCAGACATGGACTGCTGGGTAGAGAGCCAAACTTCGAAACAAGGTCTTGAAGAAATATTTGCATGTCCACGTTTATCTCAGCATTATCTGCAACAGTCAAAGGCAGGGACAATCAACATGTCCAGTGATACTTATGAGTAAACAAACAACATGGATCAACCTGGACAATGTCCTGCTAAGAGAAAGAGACACAGCCATCAATCAAATCTTGCCTCAACACACAATCTACAGACACAGCCAATCCATCACCAAGTAATCTTGCTTATATATAAAGAAATCAAACTCATAGAAGCAGAAAGTTGGAAAGTGGCTATACAGTATTGGAGAGAAGAAAGCGGTATCTAGTGGGCATAAAGTTTCATCTCTGCAAGACAAAAAAGTATGTATTTCTCACAGAAAATGTAAATGTACATGAAAATAGTGCGCCAGGCGCTGGTGGCTCTTGCCTACAATCCTAGCTACTCAGGAGGCTGAAATGTGAGGAATGTGGTTCAAAGCCAGCCCAGGCAGAAAAATTTCCATGAGACTCTCATTTCCAATTAACCACTCAAAAACTGGAAGTGGTGCTGTGGTTCGAGTGGTAGAGCACTAGCCTTGAGCACAAACAGTCTCAGGGGCAACACCCAGGCCCTGAGTTCAAGCCCCATGCAAAAAAAAAAAAAAGCATATAGAAGAGCATAATTATTAGTTTAACATTCAGCATTAGGTTTTTAAATCTTTATTACTTTGCTCATAAAATTTAAGTTATAGAAGTACAATTTTTAAAATGAAAAAAAAATCATTTCCCTTACGTAAGGGCATCAGTTGTTTTTTCCTTTAGCACTCTCTGCAAGGCTGTATACCAAAGACAATCCCACTTTGCTTCTGAAGTCTTCCTTTGAATTTGAGATGTCTTTAACATATCCAGCCACTTAAGTCTTAACTCTTAAGACAGCCAAATCGGAAGGGGTGAGGGCAAACCACCACCACAGACACAGAGATCACTTCAAGGTTATTTGCAAAGCAAATTAATTAAAACAAGACTTCTTTGTGATTGCAAGAAAAACATTCAGACATTTCCTTTTATGACTATTGCTAACAAGAGAAATAAATAAATTCATAAATTCTCTTTACCTAGTACTTGCTTTTGCAAATCATAGCATCTGGCTTGCAAATTGACCTCTTGCTGTCTAGATGTCTCAATCTGCTGAGATCTTAGTATGGCTGCATCTGACAACACTTTGAGATTTTTCATTTCTTCTTCAAGGCATACCTTATTTCTCTGAGATGCTGTCAAACTTTTGTTTAACACATCTATTTCTGTAAAGAAAATTCAAAGTTTACAAATGGGCAATAATGGATCATGAAACATTTTGGAGAAATGTTTTCATTTTAGAAAGTGAATTCATGAAAGCCAAGATGAGATATCTTTTTAGAGTATGACACCCAACCAAAAGGTCAAATTGGAGTTCAGTAGTGATTCTCAAAGAGGAGGGTAATGGGGGCGGGGAGAGAAAGAAAGGAGAGGGGTGGGGCTATATTGCTAAGTAATTCATGAAACACTTCAATGATTGTGTTTTAGCCCTCAGTAATACTAAACTGCAATGTCTCTTTTAAGACAGGTCCAGTTGTATATCCCTGCCATGAAATGGAACTTGCAGTTGTCCAATCCTCCTGCCTTTTTTCCTGAGGACTGTTATAGGCATGTGCCACCACACCCACAAGACAGAGAAACATACTATCTGTGTCATGTTCTGAATTTTATTGAAAAAACAGTGTTTTCTTGGCAAAATGGTTCAGACAAGTAAATTTAAATGTGCTAGCATGGGCTGGCTCAAGAACTTCTGGACAGCCACAAGGAATCATTCTACAGAAATTGTGAAGAAAGGTGGCAGGGTGGGGGAAGGAAGGGATTAGGAAGTTGTAGTATTTAAAATGAATAAGCAAGAGTCATAAAAGTATTTATTAGTTAATATAACGATTCTAAGAGCACTCTATCCCTCAAAATGAGACCACATCAATTACCTGTCATTATTCTGTCTACTAAAGCTTAATAATTAAACTTAATCTCTTAGATTTGTGTGCTAATTTTATAAAAATTGAAAAAAATGTATGGAGTGTATCCTCCATCAGAATCACCATCACTGCTGCTGTAAACCACCATGAAAAGCTGAGCACATACATATAATAAGTAACAATAGTATAAAACTTGGATAATCACAGTGTGCTGAATAAATAAGGGCAATTCGCTATTTTAGAGCTTACTTGACATTCCCTTCTTTGGTTAGTACCATCGGGGCTGTACAATGGTTCATATATGAATGGTTTTCTGAAGAGACTGTCTTGGTTTATTGATCTTGGGCCTATCATGGCAGAGACTATGGCTCCGTGGACCAGGAAAGACCACAAGTAGAGACATAGGACAGATCTAGTGGCAGAGACAATATGGCCAGCCAATAATCACAGGGAAAGTAAAGCAGTGAGCTAGACCACAGCCCAGAAATGAACATCCTAAGGGAAGGTGATGGTTGGGTTGAAGGGTGGGATCCGAGGAAAAGGTGGCATGACTGCAGACAAGGGGCAGAGGACAAGGAGAATGTGGTGGGGCCACGGACTTGGGGCAGAGGACTTTTCAATTTTTATTCAAATGGGGGAAACCTAGAGAAATATATTGGCAGGATCCAAATGCATAGGTTTCTACCTTAGTCCAATGGTTACTTTCTGTGGAGATCCCATTCCTTTAGGAATAGCTAATCTACTTCTACAACTGCATGGCCACACACCCATTTCTCATACCCATAACTACCAACATAGGAGCATACAAAGTCTTAAAAGAAGATAGGGATAGAAGCTAGCTCCATGGCAGAGTACTTGCCTAGCACATGCAAAGCCATGGATTCCATTCTAGCACTGCAAAAACAAAGCATAGACACACATATGACATAGTGTAATTGTCCTCATATTTAAAGTCTTCCTGAGCATTTTTGTAGCCTTAGAGGTAGTTTCTTATGGTGGAATAAACTGTACCATGTGGTAACTGCATGTGTCTATGCTTAAGTCACAATGACACTGCAGGGAACACACGCTGTCACCTACTTATCATTTGCCAAAATGACTCTGCTTAGGTTAGCAAGCTGACTCTGTTAGCGAACACTACTGTCTAAAATAACTGCTAGTGTCAATGTGACTTTCTATCTGACATTAAGAGAACAAGACTGTAATATAAATATATTTGTAAAATATACTCCATTCCCATGTGTTCATGAAAAAGTACAGCACAATGTCCAAAAGAATGGGGGTGACAGTGCTCCTAGCATGGACCCCAGCAGAGGTAAGGTTTAGGAGAAACTTCCCACACCCATGGGTGTCCTGGTGTCAAAATCCAATCCTACACTTGCCAATTGTACAGTCTCCTACTCGTGTCCCAGTCTGAAGTTCAGAAATGAGGAACCGCACCAGGCTCCCCACCACCTTGTGAAGAAGCTCCTCCTGTCCTTGTATGC
Organism: Dipodomys merriami; assembly: GCF_024711535.1. NCBI lineage: Eukaryota > Metazoa > Chordata > Mammalia > Rodentia > Heteromyidae > Dipodomys > Dipodomys merriami. The sequence continues at coordinate 2,622,821 of NW_027202871.1, forward strand.
ATGGTCTATCGTGGTTCAGATGCTGCCTTGACACAGAAACCTCTTCTACTTGATAGGGATGTGGTCTTCCAGTTTTCCCACTTGCATGTGGGAAAATATATATAAATAATATATAAAATATATAAATGTGATCTGTAAGTTATTTCAGGGCAGAGATAGTTGCTTATTCCTTTTCTATTGCCTCCATAATTTCTACAAGGATGCCCTTGAATAGGAGTTAAATAAACCTGTTCTGTGTCTATATAAAGGCTGAGTAAAGCTTCTAAACAATTTTTAATATATCATTAGTTACACATTCAAAAGGAAGAAACATTTACAACAGAATATCAAAATAAGCCTATTTTTTGTGTGCTGGTTTTAGGGCTTCAACTCAGGGCCTCAAGCTCTCATATTTACTTTTTACTCAAAGCTTTTTACTCAAAGCTGGTGCTCTACCACTTGAATCACACCTCCACTTCTGTTTTTTGTTAGCTAATTAGTGTCTCACAGACTTTTATGCCTAGGCTGGCCTTAAGATATAGAATATTTTCTTAAACTTCTAATTTGTGAATGGGCATGTTTATGTGTTTATAAGAACTGCTAGGTGTAGAGTGTATTCAAAGTGATCAAAGAAGCTATGAATGGCGAGCTTCTGCACCTGTCAAGTTTTGCATCTCCTTATACTTTTGTACATCGCCCCCTGGGGCTCTGATTGTGTTCACAGAGCTAAGGAGAAAAACACTCTGAAAATAATAAAACTTCAAGCCCACACACCCATCTGTCCTGTCCTCTAAGCTCTTGTTGGTGAGCTAAACACATGATCCATGTTATGCATTTCTACCTCTGAGCTTCTGACTCATACAGGACAATCAGAAATTGTTCTCTGCTGGCTGGCTATCCTTTCCAGGGATGAGCCATATTTTTCTATTTCTTCTGTAAAGCCATTAGGTTATAGAGACTAGGTACTGTTACATTAGGTTATAGAGACACAGCCATTAGGTTATAGAGACTAGGTACTGTTACATTGCTTCAAAGAAATGTTGACTTTTTTTATCTTGTTTACTAAGCAGTTCATAGGGCTTAATTCAAACTGCATGATGTGTCTGCCCCAAGAGAAGTATCTGCTAAAATATCAAGTATTTTAGTTCTCCGTGAGTTGTATAAACTCTTCCTTTTATATGCAGGTACTTCAGGGAGAAGCCAGACATTAGAATTAAATACAAAACTTAAGCTCTGGCTCTCTGAGGATCTTTTCACCAGGATATTCCCCCATGTCCTGACTGCCCTGTCTCTGTCCTTTAGTCCTCAGGTCTAAAAGAATACATATTTCTACCAGATGTTTTTGTTTCCATGCATGGAGTGAACTGCACCCTGCTCTCAATCCGATAGTCTTTAAAAAATCCCTTCTTCTTTCAGTATCTAAAGCAGTTAGAATATTTAGAGTTTTTGGTCATGGTAAAAGTGTACTTTTGTCCTCACACACATGTACACACATATACACACATGCACATACAAACCCACAACCTGCACTACAATGATGTTTCCTATTAGCTTATTTGACACATTATTACTATCAGCCAAAATTCAGTTTCAAGCTCACTTTTGCTGTTGTGAGTTCTGACAAATGCATTATAACATGTGCACCACTGTACTGTCTTAGACCTCTGACAACCACTGACCTGTTTACTGACCCCAGGCTTTGCCTTTTCCAGAAGGTGGTGTAGCCATAACAACAGAGCTTGTAACCTTTTCAGATGTCATCTTTCACTTAGTAATAAGACTTGTTTCAATTTTTGACATTCCCTCCTCAGTGTGTTTGATTCTGTTATTTGCCAATGTTTTCAGATAGTTATTTTTGTCTATAATTACAGTGATTATGTTAGAGGCTGATCTAATATGACTACTCAGCCATTAAGAGAAAAACATTTTAAAGAGTACAAATTGGTTCCTTTAACAGAATAATCAGACTTCTGACCAGAGCTCAAGATAGACATATCATGACTTATCTTAGAGCAACCTATTAAAATACTACAGTTCAGGGTAGATCGATAATAATGTTTATCTACTATGCCAATCACAAATAGTTTTAGAAAGTGAGTTCCCAGCCCCACCAAATACAATGAGGTATTATTTATTTACTTAAAATATTTTTACAAAAAACTACAATTACATTCTAAATGTACATCACAAACCTGCTAGAGCTGCTTCACTAATGGATTTAATTTGTAGAGAAACTTCTCCTTTCAATAAAGTCCAGATTTGAAAATTATCATATATTTCATTTTTAATACTGTTTAGTTCTCTTTTGGTAACAGTAAGTAATGAAAGAGTCTTATTCCAGAAATATTTGTACTCCAACAATTTTTGGCTGTAATGAAAAATTAGAATTTTTAAAATAAAGTAAACAAAGGACACATTTATCCAAAATGGTTTTAGAATAATCATACAATCTACTGTCTAAATGAAGACAAATTTGAAAAGGAAAAGTATTGTTCATACTATGTTAAGACAACAGGCATAAATCAGAAATATCTCAGTTCGTTGGGTGTATAAGCATATCAACTCAGTTCCATTTTGATACTATTTTAATTACAAAAAGATAATTACCTTCATTTACATTTATCCTATTTTTTTATATTCACCAATCAAATACTTAAAGAAGAAAATTTGGTTAGAGCAAAATTTAGAAAATTTAGACCAAACTTAGAAAACTTGGTCACAGGGTAAATGAGAATCTTACAGCATTCTTCTACGTACCATGGTTACCCAGGCAGTGTAACACCTGGAGTAATACACTTTTCAAAGTACCTGAGCTAGTACTTTTACTTCATCAAATACCTCAGAGTTCAAAATAAACTTATTTTTATATCATCTTATTTTATTACTTCAGATATCCTGGTTATCGTTTCCTTAATCATCAAACAAGATACAGACATAGGTGTTCTCAGCAAAAAGATGATACCTACAACCAGAGGAGTGCTTGGTCAATATTTATGTCTCTGAAGAAACAAAGATCTATTAGGTAGAAACATCTTTCTCATGCCTTATAATCTCCTTAGTATCTACCAGTCTGTGATCAACAGAAAATTAAATGACAAATAAACTTCATTTCTCAGCTGGAGGAATGGGGAAGTGAAAAGAGTTAAGGATCACACACTGGACAAAAACAAAAAGGAAACCCAAGAAGGAACTGTTTCCAGTGAGTTAGAAGAAAAGCCAAAGGAATAATATCAGGAAAAAACAGTGGTCTTCAAGAAGAAAGTAGTAGGCAGGATTGAAGGCTTCAGACAAAGGCTGAAGAGGTCATTGTAGCTGGTGTGAAGGAGACCTTAGAGACCTCGGAGAAGCGTTAGGTGGGAAAGCAGGTATGAGACAACAGAGGTCTGTGCTACCAACTATTAAAACCATGGACAGAAGAGGAAGTAAGAAGGCTGAACAGGGTGAGAATTACTGGAAGTGTGCATAGCTGAGTGGACAATGTGAGTGAACACAGTGAATACAGGAGAGAGGGGAGCATTTCTTGAGCAAAGTCCTAGAAAGGACAGATATACACAAAGGCTTTTAAAAGAGCTCTATTTTCCAAAAAGACTGCGGTTGTGATTCTGTGTGGCCAGCAGGGTCTCCCCAGTGAGCAGACCTAAGGGGGTGATTAAATCCACAAACACAGCTAAGAGGATGCTGATTACAGAAAACAGAGGAGGAGGATGCTGATGACACAGGTGTGAGGATGAGAAACCAGGATGAGAGTCAAAGTATCTGGGGCGCAGCTGCTGAGATTCCACTGCAGACCTGGAACTCAGGGCCTAAAGAATGTTTGACAGAAAGGAAAATGCAAATGTGGGTATGGATGCTTCTGTAGGGAGAATGGCAACAGACAGAAAACAATCTTTATGCGCTGGGAGTGGATCCACTTTTTGTGGTGATTCAATTCAACTTCTTGAAGAGGAAAAAAAGAGCACAAAAGTAATAACTATAAAATAGGTTAAAAGTGTATATTTACTTATAGAATGAGAAAACTCACTACATTTAAAAATTGGCAAGTTAATAAAATTCTCTAGAACCATAGAATATAGGAAAACGGTGTGACTCTTCAAGCAGCTCTACAATACATTGTTGCATATAATTTTTAGCTACTGTCTACAACATTCTTTTTTTTTTTTTTTTTTTTTGGTCGGTCATGGGGCTTGAACTCTGGGCCTGGGCTCTGTCCCTCAGCTCTTCAGCTCAAGGCTAGCGCTCTACCACTTGAGCCACAGCGCCACTTCCAAAAATTTTTAGCTACTGTAATTCTGCTGTTTGTGTGGATGATTGATTATACAGCCTTTTAGTTTAACATGGCAAGAGACTTTTTTTTTTTTTTTTTTTTTTGCCAGTCCTGGGGCTTGAACTCAGAGCCTGGGCACTATCCCAGAGCTTCTTTTGCTCAAGGCTAGCACTCTACCACTTGAGCCACAGAGCCATTTCAGGCCTTTTCTGTGTATATGGTACTGAAGAATTGAACCCAGGGCTTCATACATGCTAGGCAAGCACTCTACCACTAAGCCACATTCCCAGCCCATGGCAAGAGACTTTAAAAAAATTAATAGCTTAGAAAGGTCTTTTAAAACTTAGTAGGTAGTATAAATATTCAGCATTGTCAGATCTAGAAAAATCCTTATCAATATCTTTATGCATGACTATAAGGTTTTTAGGATTTCAAGTTTTCTTAGAAAGTGACCAATTTTTTAAATTTTTTATTGTAAAGATACTGTACAAGCGGTTACAGTTACATGAGTAAGGTAATGAGTACATTTCCTATCAAGCATTGTTACCCTCTCCTTTGTTTTCCCCTACTATCCCTTCCCTCCCCACCACCCCAACTCCTCCCTCTCCCCCCCTACCAAATTGTAAAGTTCATTTTCAACATAGTGTCTTGTACATCTTATTGTTACAATGGGTCAACCTGTATCCTTATTTCAGCATTTTATTTCCCTTCCCCTCCTGAAATTAAAAAATATGTATATACAAGATGCAGGGCACCAGAACCAAATACAGTGACAACAGGGGTTATACCACAGGGGGAAGAATATACAAAAGAAACAAAAAAAATCACATAGTACTTTTAAGAAAACAACAGCAACAAAGAAAAAAAACTTCTTGTGTCCATTGAAAATGACCAATTTTAAACTTTATTTTAAATCTGAAACAAATGGACACGTTTAAGTATCACCCTTGAAGTAGTATTTTATAATTTTTATATTCAATGGTGTTATTGCTTTTTGTAAAATTAGGAAACAGATCTTTCTCCAATGTATTTGAATAATTAACTCATCTTTATTGGATTATCAAATGCTTTAAGATCTTTATTGTGTTTGTATGTTTGTTTTACCTGTGCTAGGGCTTGAACTCAGGGCCTGGGTGCTGACTCTTAGCCTATTTGTGTTCAAGGTTAGTGCTCTACCATTTAAGCCACAGCACCACTTCTGGCTTGAGTAGTTTACTGGAGATAAGAGTCTCAGAAGAACTTTTCTGCCTGGGCTGGCTTTGAACCTCAATCCTCAGATCTCAGCCTCCTGAGTAGCTAAGATTACAGGTGTGAGCCACCAGCACCCAGCTCTTACATTGTTTGAATACACAGAAATGTTACAACAAAAACCCCTTTGTATAAACAAATATATTCAAGTAAAAATGGATTAAAAACTGAATAAACAAAAATTTTGTTAGTGAATTTGCTCTGATGTAATTCAAAAAATATTGTTATAATTTGCTTTATTTATATTTTTTATCTATCAACCTTTAAAATATGGACTGCTTCACAAATTTGTGTGTCATCGTTGAACAGGGACCCTGCTAATTTTCTCTGTATCATTCCAATTTTAGTATACTGAAGTGAGCAGTGCTTCTTTTATTTTGAAATAGTTTGCTTTTTTTTTTGGGTCCGGTCGTGGGGCCTGAACTCTGGGCCTGGGCGCTGTCCCTCAGCTCTTCAGCTCAAGGCGAGCGCTCTACCACTTGAGCCACAGCACCACTTCCGGCTTTTTTCTTTTTGCTTATGTGGTGCTACGGAATCGAACCCAGGGCCTCAGGCATGCAAGGCAAGTGCTCTACTACTGAGCCATCTTCCCAGCCCCTTGAAATAGTTTGCTTTTGTTTCATTAATTTAAAAAATTTGCAGGGTGCTGATGGTACACTCCTGTAATCCTAGCTAATATGGAGGCTGAGATCTGATGATCATGGTTCATAGCAGCTTGGACAGGAAAGTCTGTGACTCTCTTATCTCCAAATTAATCACCAAAAATAAAAGCCAGAAGTGGAGTTGTGGCCCAAGTTGTAGGCAGAGTGTTAACTTTGAGCAAAAAAAGCTCAGGGAGTTCAAGCCTGTATACATCTGAATGTTTAATCTGATTCCTTTGCTTTTTACAGAAGCTATTCTAAATTTTCTTTTCAAAGGGCAACTGAGCTTGGGTGTATTCCCAAGTCAACTTTGCCTTACTAAGACTCTCCCAAGCCTGTAACTCCCCCACTGACCTTGAAGTGGAACAGAGGGGAAAGTAGACTGGAAAGATGTTTTTTGTTGTTGTTGTTGTTTTTGATGGTTGCGGGGGCTTAACTCTGGGTGGGGGCGCTGTCCCTAAGCTCTTCAGCTCAAGGTTAGCACTCTACCACTTGAGCCACAGGGCTACTCTGGTTTTCTGGTGGTTAACTGGAGATAAGAGTCTCAAGGACTTTCTTGCCCAGCCTGGCTTTGAAACACGATCCTCAGATCTCAGCCTCCTGAGTAACTAGGATTACAGGCATGCGTCACTGGTACCCAACTTGGAAAGATGATTTTTAAACAAGTAGGAATAAACCACCTCCTTTCACCAGGGGCCTGTCCAGAACTTTGCAGGAAGACTTGAGGAGAGATTCTGAAACTTGGGCGCCATTCCATTCACAGTAAATCAGTCTGAATTGTTAACTGACCTTTGTGGAATATGAGGCAAATCACCAGCTGTGAAGAGATGAACAAGGCTGGTGACCCTGGCTCATAGAGCCCTAGATTAACAACCTGGAAGTAGGTGTGAGAATTGATGGTTTTAAGTGTAAATACTGTCATATGACAAGAGGTAAAACGACTTAGAACTCTAGAAAATTCTGTTGTCTATAAGCTTACACAATGTAGAAAAGCTAACCAACACACACAAAAACTAGTAAGTTCATCAAAATAGCAGGGTGTAAGAGCCATACACAGAAAAATTTTATTTCTGAATACTACCAATAACCAATTCCCAATATAAGATTAGGAAAACTGCCATTCATAATAACATAAAAATAGAACACTTAGAAACAAATTTAATAAAGAAGTGAAAAAACCCCCAAAACATTTTTAAGCAAATTAACTATCTCCATAGAAAAATATATTATGTTCACAGATTAAAAGGTTCCATGCATTGTTAGCATCCCAAGTTGATTATAGATTCTACACTATATTAAAATCTCAGCAGGGTGCCTACCAGTTTTGACAAGCTGACTCTAAAATGCTTACAGGAATTCAAGGGGTCCATAATGCCCAAACAATCCTAAAAATCAAGAAGAAAGCTGGAAGGTTACATTCTTGGATTTTAAATTTTACAAAAACCTACACTACTCAGGAGAACAGACCTTCAGCGGGGAAAGCAGAGTCTTCTCAGCATGCTGCAACATCCAATATCCTCACAAAATAAGACGAATTTAGATTCTTACCATACTCATACACAAAAATTAACTCCGATAGATCACAACAAAACTTTCTGAAGAAACTATAGGAAAGAAATCATTATGATTTTGGCTTGGTCCATTCTTAAATATATCACTTAAATATATCTTAAATATATGCACAATCCATAAGAGAAAACAGATTAACTATATTTCATAAATATAGTGGAAATAGTTTGTTTGCATTCATAAAAAAAGAACAAGGAAATTATTTTAAAATTGAAATTATTTTAAAAAGAAGGGAGCAGGGTGGGGGGGGTGGGGCTGGGAGGGTAGCTCAGTGGTAGAGCGCTTGCCTTGCATGCCTGAGGCCCTAGGTTCGATTCCTCAGCACCACATAAGCAGGAAAAAAGAAAAAGCCAGAAGTGGTGCTATGGCTCAAGTGGTAGAGCGCTAGCCTTGAACTGAATTGCTGAGGGACAGCACCCAGGCCCAGAGTTCAGGCCCCACGACCAGCCCCCCCCCCAAAAGAGGGGAGCGGGTCAGGGAGAGTGAGACAGGGAGGGGTACATTGTTTACATGTACGGAAATGTTAAAATTACCCACACCTCTTGTATATACATGACATATGCTAATAAGAAAATACCACTGAGAAAATGAAAGAAAGCCACAGACTGCAAAACACAACTGCAATCACACTTATATAGAAGACTTTTATCCAGGACTTTTTTTTTTTTAACCAGTGTACCTTTTCCTATGCTAGAATGGTTACCTAGCATGTATGAGGCCCTGGGCTCAATCCCAAGCACAACCCAAAATAGTGACAAAACTAAAATATAAAATAAAAGCAAATTTTAGATATTTTATGACAACTGACATGCAAAACTGAAAGACAGGATGAACTGTATCAGTTTTATAACATCTTACAGCAACTGTAATTACATGAAACACTCCACATACTTGAAATCTAGTCAATTCTACCATCTACAGTGGCATTAGTAAGCAAACAGCTGGGATTTCCTTAGTAGTGTTAGGCCAAAACTACTGCAGAATCTAAGTGTTAAAGAAAGCTTGTTTTTATAACAAAGCCTCTCCCACAATATTGACCTTCACCCATTCATGAGAGTTGCTATGGTTTCAGTGTTTGCAGAATCCATGTGTTGGAAATTTAATTGTCAAAGAAATAAAAAACACGCCAAAAAACAAAAAACTGATGATCCTGATTAAAATAAGAGAGCTGAGGCCACCAAGGTGCTTCTATCCTACCGATTTCTGAGTAAGGACCAAAGAACAAGAGCAGACATCTGGCCAACTGTGATGGTATGCATTTGTAATCCCAGCTACTTGGGAAGAGGAAATCAAAAGGCAAAAAGACCCTACTTCAATGAAGAAGCTAGGTGTGGTGAGATGTACCAGCAGTCCTGCTACATGGGAGACACAGGTAAGCAAGACGACCAGCCCTCACCAAACATGTGAGACTTTACCTGAAAAATAACTGAAGTAAAAAGGCTGAGATACAGTACAAGTGGTGAGAGTACCTGCCTAGCAAGCCCAGGATCTGAGTTCAAACCTTAGTACCACCAAAATAAGGCTATTTGTATTGTGAACAGACTATTAACTCATTTACTCATTCATTTATTTATTGAGTTTCAGTTACATGCAAGGCCTTTATAAAGTGCAGGTGTTCAGTAGGTCATCATTGGATAATACATTAAAAAATAATTAGCCCAGAGAATGTTTTTAAAAGTGTTTCTGGTAATAATCGGGAGGCTGAAAACAAAAACAAACATTCAGAATACTCATCCAGCTATTAAATTGTTTTTCTGAATTGTACTGTTTACTATATTGGTTTAACATTCCCTTTTTTTAAGAGCTAAAAGTTACTCAAATGCAAAGGAACCATGCTCCTCAAAAATACACTACATAAGCCGGGCACTGGTGGCTCATGCCTGTAATCCTAGCTACTCAGGAGGCTGAGATCTGAGGATCGCGGTTCAAAGCCAGCCCGGGCAGGAGAGACCGAGACTCCTATCTCCAATAAACCACCAGAAAACCGGAAGTGGTGCTGTAGCTCAAGTGGTAGTGCGCTCGCTTTGAGCTGAAGAGCTGAGGGACAGCGCCCAGGCCCAGAGTTCAAGCCCCATGACTGACAAAAAAAATATATATATACTAGATATATTCAAAACCATTTTAGGGGGTAAATGAACAAGTTTCTCGTCTCATAAGAGCACTGAATTACATACATCAGAGCACCACTTATGTTGGATATGTCGACATTTAGGGGGTCTGTCATTGTCATTAGAAAACTTTCATCAAGAGCCGGGCACCATTGGCTCATGTCTGTAATCCTAGCTACTCAGAAGGCTGAGATCTGAGGATCATGGTTCAAAGCCAGCCCGGGCAGGAAACTCCATGAGAATCTTATCTCCAATAAACCACCAGAAAACTGGAAGTGGCACTGTAGCTCAAGTGGTAGAGCGCTAGCCTTGAGCTGAAGAGCTGAGGGACAGGCCCAGAGTTCAAGCCCCACGACTGACCAAAACAAACAAACAACTTTTCATCACTGGGTGATGGCTCTGGAGGTCAATATACCAAGAAATTGAAGACTGAAACTATTTCTATTGTTTTAATCATACTAGATTACATAGAAATCACATTACTAAAGTGTGTGTGAATGTTTAAAAAGCTAGCATTAAACTTATGTTTTCAGTCTTTATCATTTTCAATTCTTTAAAAGCAATCTTACCTGAATAATTGTGATTGTCTTTGTTTAGTCTTTAACTCACATTCCAAATGACTAAATTCTTTCTGAACTCTCTGAAATTCACTTTGTTGATTTTTTAACTGCATGCTTACATCTTGAATTCTAAAAACATAAACAAGATCTAAATTTAGGCATTTTCTGATGAATATTATTTTAGTTAAAATCTACTTCAAAAAAGAGTTAAAAAAAAAACTATGCATGCTTACATATACTATCTGGTTGTATTAGAGAAAAACACCAAATAGCAATTGGCCTTGGGGAGGAGAAAGAACTGACAAGAAGAAAAGGCAAAAAAAAATGCTAGAGAAAACTGGAACTTTTACTTTGTATTATTTTGTTCAGATTTTTACAATGAGCATGCAGCCATAAATATTAAAGAATAACAAAACACTGAAACAAGGACACAGGATGACCCATTGCAACAATGACACCCACAAGACAATATATTGGAAATGAACTTTACAACTTGTGGAGGGGGGAGGAAAGAGAGAGGTGGGGAAGGGAAGGAACAGTGAGAGAACAACAAGGGAAGGGGAACAATGCTCGACAAGAAATGTACTCAGTGCCTTGCGCACGTAACTGTAACCCCTCTGCACCACATCTTTACAATAAAATTTTAAAAAAGAAAGAAAACACTAAAAAGTATAAATATTATATAATTTTGTTGAAGTAATAGATATATGTAACTTAAAATGTCTTTCTTTCCTTTTTTCCTTTGGTTGATTCCCTTTTGTTTCTGTTTTTGATTTTTGTACCCTTTGTCTTACATATAAGTTATCTGATGGGGGGGGGGGGGGAGAAGCACAGAAATGGAAGGGACAAAGGGTGAACCAATTCAGCAGTGAAACCCACTAGACACTGTGTTGGAAATGAACTATACAACTTGGTGGGAGAGAAGTTGGGAAGGAAAAAACTGGGAGAGAATGAGGGAGGAGATGACACTGTTCAAAAGGAAATGTGCTCATTACCTGACTTATGGAACTGTAACCCCTCTGTATATCACCTTTACAATAACATGTTTTAAATGTCAAGTATTACAGAAAAGGTTATAAGAGAAAATAGTAGTCATTTGCCTTTATCCCAGTTACTACTGCCAAAGACAACTGCTTTCAACAATTCAGTTTCTCCTAATACTCATCTCAATGTGACTAAACATACATTTATACTGCTTCTCCTTAATATCCCATTGGAGTTATTTTCTAATGAAATACAAATGAGTTAAGATCTGTTTCTTCTGCATATAACTGTGACTCAATATGATCAAACACATGTAAGGTCACACAGAAACAGATGGGCTAACGGATGTCCAGGGCTGAGGTGATGGCTTTATAATATATTGGGACCCTTCCAAGACTTGCAGCTGCCATCTTTGGTATGTACTTTATTCCACAAGGTGGAGGCGAAGCTCCAGTCATCACAGTGACATTAGACTAGTAGCAAGAGAATGGTGGCTTTTGCCATGCCTTTTATGTGGTCTCCTCACAGCTCTACTGAACACTTGTCTTGGATTTAGGCCACAGGTCACACATCACGGCACAGAGACATAGTCCTTTAAGGTACCCAGGTAGGTACCTTGATGGAAATAGAGGTGTGGTAAACACTAATGAAAACGGGTCATTCTACACATCTCTACCAACCTTCTGACCCTCTTCCTCCTCTCACCTTCCCAATACAAACCAATCCTTTTTATTAAGTTATATTGTTTTAATATATTTTTTGCTAGTAAGCCACAGAGTGTACCATAGTACATCATGATAACATTTATGGTCTTGTACAATTTTTTGTCCCTTTAAAATCACCTTTTCCCTTCTTTCTTAGTTACTATCACTGATTTTCTTCCACTCCTGCCCATCTTTTCTCAGTAGACAGCCAACAATCTTTACACCACTGCTTTCCCAGGAGGCAGCCTTTCTAGAGTTCCCCATTTCCTGCTCTTGTCTGCTTAGGATCTGGTCTGACTGCCTGGATATCATCTGGGATTTCTCATTTCAGGAACTGTCCTCCTCTCTTTTGTCATTTGTCCTCTACTCTTTTTCTGAAGTCTTTCTCTTTTTTTGATTTCTTTCATTTTGTGAGCAAACTCTCCAGGGGTTTGTGCATGAGAGGTAAAAACCTGAGTCTGTGTGAAAGTATCTTGGATTATAACCCAGAAAACAAAATTGATAGAATAACTGAGCAGATAAGTGTATGGGAAAGGAGACCACTCTTCTTCAGAAATTTTAGCTAAAAATATAAAAGGGAAGTGAGAAAGAATCACCATTAGAAGAGCAGAATAAATAACTTTTGCAGGCAAATTCTACTGATAGTTGTCTTAAAAACAGGTAAAATTTTGTGGAGAAACATAACTGCATCGTTTCAAGGCATCTACCCCAAGTTATTTATTGTTTACAAAGAGAAAATGTAACTATGTTGTGGAACAACCTGGTGAATAACCAAGTGATAAGTGATAATAACCTAGCAAATAAACACCTTAGCCAAGTGATCACACTTTAGCTAAAGTTTAGTCTCAGTACTAAGATGCTGACATCATCATGTGCACTGGGAAGGAGCATATTATTTCTGTAGTACTCTGCCAGGAATAAATAATCTTTATTATGGATATCAGAAGACAAACTCAAAATGTAGGTTAGTCTGTAAAATAACTAACTAGTACTTTTCCAAGCCCTCAGGATCATGAAACAAATGAAAACGGAGACACTATCATAGATCAAAGAAGATCAAAGAACTAAAAACACAAAGAGACTGCAGATTGAATTATGGACTGTAGGAAAAAGACAAGTGGAAAAGAAAAACATAAAATCAAATAGTCTGGAAGAGAGTATTATAACAATGCTTATCTGTTAAGTTTTCATCATTACACCATAGTTATATGATGTGTTAACTGGAGAGGTTGGATTTCTGTTGTTTTTTTCAACTCTATGCTAAGTATAAATTATTACTAGTTTTCCAGTTAAAAACATAACTTGTACAAAAATGGTGAGTAACTAATCTGTAGTATAATTGTGGCATAAAAGAATGGGTGTATTTTACATGAAAGCAGGGAGTGGGGTTAAGGGGAAGGGGTAGGGAAGTAAAGTGAGGAAAGAGGGAGAATGAAGTAGAAAGTTCAATGCGTATGCTACAAAATTAAGAAAACAGAAGGAGGGGGTAGAGTTAGGAGGACTGGGGGAGGGGGGTGATGAAGGGTGACACTGATCCAGATTGCACTTACAAACTGACATGTTGAATTGAAACTCCTTTGTACAACTACATACAGATAATAAAGATAAAATTTTTAAAAAGTGTGGGTACATTAAAAATGACAAATTATACCACACTGGTTTCTTCTTGCGGCTCACAGTTGGGAAGTGTCAGTGCATGGTGCCGAGCTGGACCTGGCCAAGCAGCGCAGTTCACCTCACCAGCAGGAGCAGGGGGAAGGGCTGTAGGAGAAGGCCCCACAGCACGCCCCCAGTGACCTAACTTCTTCCACCAGGCCCCATCTCTGGTCTCTCACCACCTTCCAATAATACCATCACATACGAACCCATCAAGAGACCAGGCCTCTCACTGGGTCAGAGCTCAGGATCCAACTGTCTCTGGAAAGCATCACAGACACATCCAGAGATGTGCTTTGCTAATCCTGAGGCATCTTTATTTAGTTAAGTTGCAGTGAAGATTAAGCCCACCTCTTGTCAACTTGACACCCAAACTTGTATCCTTAAACATTCACCCTTACCCCCAAAAGGCTGTCTCTGTCTTATAATGAGAAATATATCCAATCCATTTCCAAGAGTCCCCATAATCAACTGTTCAACACTAACTCTAAAACAAATAAGTTCAGTCTTTACTGAGACGCAAGGCAATCTCTAAGCTGTGAGCCCCTGTAAAGTAAAAAAGAAAAGATGCAATGCAGGGTAAAACATTTTCCCATGCCCAAAGGGAGCAGGAAGGGTGGAGCCAGAGCAAGACTTAAACCCATGGGGGAACAGAGTTGTGCAGCTCTGTTCAGCCCTGGGGCGCAGGGGAGGGGGCCAACGGGAAGCCTCACCCCTACGGCCTGGCCACTAGAAGTCTCTCCCCTTGGCTGGTTCCACTTCCTGCCAGAGGCTTTCCTTGCAGACATTGTACATTCCTGACCCGTGTCACTACTACAGCTCAGGCTTCTCCTTCACAACTTCACGTTATCACCAGGTCAGAGGCTGCCCAGGTCAGGTCTACAGTTTATGCCTAGTGCCAGCCTTAAACCACAGTCCTGGCATAGGAAGAAGGACAAAACGAGCTAAAAATAAGCCAATGAAAGCTGTAACTTACAGATCAATAAGTATGACTTGAAACCATGTATTTTCTTTTTTTTAATTTTTTATTGTAAAGATACTATATAGAGGGTTACAGTTACATGTGTAAGGTAATAAGTACACTTCCTATTGGGCATTGTTACCCCCTCCATTGTTTTCCCCCTACTATCCCTTCCCTCCCTACCTTCCCCGAGGTTCTTTTTTTTTTAATTGTGATTAAGTGATTATATAATTCCCCAAATTTCACAGTATTGTGGAATAATGATGCTCATTTAAAGCCACAAGCTCATTCTAACTTTCCTGGAGCAAATTGTCTATCAAGGTCTATAACATATAACGGTGTAGGGCTGGGAAGGTGGCTCAGTGGTAGAGCGCTTGCCTTGCATGCATGAGGCCCTGGGTTCGATTCCTCAGCACCACATAAGCAAAAAGAAAAAAAGCCAGGAAAGTGGTGCTGTGGCTCAAGTGGTAGAGAGCTAGCCTTGAGCTGAAGAGCTGAGGGACAGCACCCAGGTCCAGAGTTCAGGCCCCACGACCGGACCCCCCCAAAAAAACAAAAACAACATATAATGGTGTACACATATACACCATACATGTGATCAGCAGCATGGGGATATTTAGTAGTGAAACCATATATTTTCATGCTAGCATACATATATGTATTTAAGACTTTGGAAAGAAAATGGGAACAACCCTATGCTAAAACAGGGTTACCCTAGGTAAAGAACCTGAACTGGGAGGGCTAGTCAGGAAAACTCTAGGGTTTCTTTCTACAACAACTAGATTATTTACATAGTGGGTGTAAACTATGTAAATAATTTGCATTGAAAATCTACAATTAGATTTTTACATAGCTTTTTAAAAAATTACCTTTATGTAGTTGTACAAAGGGTTTCAATTCTACATGTCAGTGTGTGAGTGTAATGCATGTGGATCAATGTCACTCTTCATCCTTCTCCCCACCTCTCCCAGCCCCACCCATCATCCCCTCAAGTTACCTGGGTCCATTGTCACATATGTACATTGAAGATTATGACTATTAAAGTTAGATTTGCCTGCGTGCGTGCGTGTTTGCGTGCATGTGTGTGCTGATCCTGGAAGGCTTGAACTCAGGACCTGGGTACTGCCCTGAGCTTCTTAAGCCACAGTGCTACTTCTGGCTTTTTCTGAGTAGTTTGTTGGAGATGAGATTCTCACTGCAATTTCTGCCCTTCTTCTTCGAATTGAGATTCTAAGATTTCAGCCTCCTGAGTAGCTAGGATTATAGGCGTGAGCCACCAGTGCCTGGCATAAAGTTAAATAGAGGGGGAAAAAAGTATACCATCTCTTTACATGTGTACAAGTATAGCTCAGGCTTATCAATGGGAAAATATCTAGAAATATTAGAAAGAAATTTAAGTTTATTTAGTATGCTGAAGAATGATAGAATTTGGTGTTGTTCTGTAGAACTGAGGATTAAGTCCAGAGCCTAGTGCATGCTTGGCAAGCATTCTACCACTTGAGCTATGCCCCAGCCCAGGACTGTTTAAAAAGATGTTTTAAACATCCCTTAACAAAAGCCTATTTCAAGTATTAAGATTGTCTTAGAAAAGAACTCCAAGCTTGTGTTTTTACAAGACATTTTCCAACATCATTTCTTGGCAAACATTATTCAAATGAATGCTATACATGAATACTATCTCAAGCCCCCTGACTGTGTACCCTGAGAAAGTTGGTCACATTAGCTTACTCTGCTTTGGCTGTGCTCATTCACTTACTTCCTGCAAACCAATATGGTTAAAAATTAAACATGGAGACACAAATGAATGTTCACTCTTACTGTATATATCAACTTTCTGAAGTAATTCACAAGATGCTACAATACAGTACATTCTGTGCAAGCATGCATTTCTCCTGAGAAGTCATAATTCTGTACAGAGTTTGAACATTATGTTGATGTGAGGACATGATGTTATCTAGTCAGAGAGTGTTCCTGGAGATGGAGGCTAGCAGCATGTTCCAGTGGAGAGTCCTTCCTGGGAGTTGGATGACTGGAGTTATAGGCCTCTTTCCAGTGCACCCCAGAGAACAAGCACAACCATCACCCTTATCTACTTCCCAGGTTCTCTAAGTCAACCTGACTGTGAGAACCACTGCACTATAACACAATTGAGAGAGCTTTTAGAGTTGTTCCTTAATTGTTCTCATTTGGACTATCTACTAATATTCTTCATAATGAAAATATTGTAAAGGAAAATGATTTAAAAGTGCCTTTTAAATAATCTTCTCTCTGTTATCAACCACATCAGAAAACACAAGAAATCTGATCACAAGACCAGGGGTTTTAACCACCTGTGATCTAGGTACTTTCTGTCATGCTCTTAGATCTAAAGATTAATTTGTTTTTTAGTTCTTTCCTTCAAATTGGCCTCACAGCAATTCAAGATGACAGGGGGAAGTTCAGAGCCTTAAAAAAATGAGATTGGGGATTCTCAGGATAATATTCAACCTAGGTTTCATAAGCAAAGGCATCTAAACACCAAGGCAAAAATTAGGGGGCAACATAGAGATCAGAAGAGATCATCCTGCAGAAACTAGTTTCAGAAAGTGACAAATGTCTGACCATTAGGAGAAGTAAACCACCACCCGCATACTTACAGGAAATTAGATTACTTTTCAAGACAGTAGGAATGGAGGGTTGAGAGTCTGGGTATTTATAGACAAGTCATTTAAGGGTTCAATAAAAGCAGGAAGAACTCTTACTTTGTGAGAAGTCAGGAGAACTGTGTGAGGGCCTAGAGGCATAGTATCAGGAGCCTAGTATCAGGGCCTAGTATCAGGAGCAAGACAGCTTCTGCAGTGCCAACAGGACAATGCACTGGACGTGTGCAGAATTATCTGTAAGGAGAAATACTGTGCAGGTTTATTCTAGATATTTGAAAAAAGTTATCGTGACACTCCTATCTTTCTATCATATTCTTAGTTGCTAAAATATATTTTTGTTAAGGTAGTTTTAATTTTATACCAGTTATTAATCTGTAATTATTGAAAAATATTTAATAAAGGTTGGAAAAAGGGTTTTTTTCCCCTACCATGGGCCTGAATCAGTACTGTTTTTTTTGGTTTTTGTTTTTGTTTTTGTTGGTCATGGGGCTTGCACTCTGGGCCTGGGTGCTGTCTCTTAGCTCTTCAGCTCAAGGCTAGCACTCTACCACTTAAGTCACAGTGCCACTTCTGGTTTTCTGTGGTTTGTTGAAGGTAAGAGTCTCACAGACTTTCCTGCGTAGGCTGGCTTTGAACTGTGATCCTCAGATCTCAGCCTCCTGAGTAGCTAGGATTACAGGCCTGAGGCACAGGCACCCAGCTTCAGTACTGCTTTTTTTTAAAATGTAATTTTATGGTTATTATTAAGGAGTTGTGCAGAAGGGTTATCATCAGGTAATGAATACATTTCTTTTTTGGACGTCATTCTTTCCTTTGCTTCTCCCTCAGATTTGCTTTTTAAATAAACTTTATTTTCATTCATTTGAGCTTTATTTGATGATTCACTTATTTTCTATCATATCTTTAATATGCAGATAGTCTATTAAAATACTGATCTTTTTCTGGCTAAAAATAACTCTTCAAGTTTACTAATGCAGAAGATAAATTCTTAACCCTTGTCTAATTTTAAAAGAAAGCATACATAATTCTGTATTACAGGATTTATGTATAATTTCACAAAAACTGAGACAAAACAGTTTAACATATTTTCTTAGACTAAGGGGATGGAGGATGATTTAGAGAAAAACTAAAATTGCTACCATCATTTAGAGGATAGTTACATTCCATACCTGAGGATTCTATATCTGCAGATTCAACCAATCTTAGATAAAAAATATTTGGAAAGCCAGGTGCTGGTGGCTCACGCCTGTAATCCTAGCTACTCAGGAGGCTGAGATCTGAGGATCATGGTTCAAAGCAGCCCGGGCAGGAAAGTCCGTGAGACTCTTATCTCTAATAAACCACTACAAAACCAGAAGTGGTGCTGTGGCTCAAGTGGTAGAGTGCTTGCCTTGAGCTGAAGAGCGCAAGGACAGTGCCCAAGCCCAGAGTTCAGGCCCCATGACCGACCAAAAAATAAAAAAATATTTGGAGTGGCTAAAGATGTAGTTTAGTGGTAGAGTAGAAAAGGGAATGGGATTATACCTGCACCAATACTGAACGTATATTCAGTATTTCCTAAACAATATAAAATTACTTATACAGCACTTACATGATATTAGGTATTATAATATAGAGATGGTTTAAATTATACTGGAAAGCAATGACTGGTGACCTTACTTGTAATCCTCTCAGGAGGTCAGATCTGAAAAATGTGGTTTGAAGCTACCTGATGCAGACAAATCAGAGAGTCGTTAATTAACCAGCAAAATGCCAGACTGGAGATACGCCTCAAGTAGCAGAAGGCCAGCTATGAGTGAAAAGCAAAATGAGAGTGAGAGGTCTCGAGTTCAAGCCATAGCACTAGAACAATACATGCATGCATATGTGCGTACATACATACATACATACAAACATACACGCAGTAGATGTGGGGGGCTACATGCAACACAATGTTCCTTTTATATAAGGGACTTGAGCACCTATGGATTTTGGTGTCTAGACAGGGGAGTTCTATAATCAGTTCTCCATGGATACAAAGTGGCTAGAATTTATATGTTTTAACAATCCCCTAAAACTCATCTAACATAGTGTTTCTGTGAAAATTAAAGGGAGATCTCCTGCTGTTCACTGAAGGGATTTCTTAGAATAAATTTCTATTCTTATTTTGAATATTTAAAAAATATATAGAGGCCAGGTGTCAGTGGCTCATGCCTGTAATCCTAGCTACTTAGGGGGTTGAGATCTGAGGATCTCAGTTCAAAGCCAGCCCAGGCAGGAAGGTCTGTGAGACTTTTACCTCTAATAACCATAAAAAACAACCAGGAGTGGAATTGTATATCAAGTGGTAGAGCACTAGCCCTGAGCAAAAGAGCTCAGGGATAGCACAGAAAAGCCCAGGCGGGGCTTTTCTGGGCACAGAGAGGGGTGCGGAGAGGGGGGGACAAAGGAAAATTTTTGAATTTACCTTGACAGTTACAAAAGGACAGACCATAACTCCTCCAGACTTTTGGCAGCACCTTCAGTGAGGAGTAAGTTGCTACACACCTACCCATAGCTGCTTGTCCTCACAGCTGACAAGAAGGGGCTTCTCTGCCTCCTTCCACTAAGCAAAAAGCTGTAAGAGCATGGAAACAAGGACACACACTGACCATGCTTGATAAATGCTTGATAGATATTTGCATTTAAGCCCTTTGGAAGTCTAGACTGGACTCAGATTCTCCATCCTCCTGTCTCTGCCTCCTGAGTGCTAGGATCAATGCGCCTGTGCTCCAACACCTGACTCTACGATTTCAACATATTGCAGATATCTAATATCCCAAACAAAATTTGACTAAAGAACGCTGTCTCATTGTATATGAGTCTACTTATAATGTGGTTTGCTTTAATAGATTATTTGAAAGAAACAACAAAAAATACAGGAGGAGGTGAGTGGATAGCAGGTACTACTGCAAAGAGGAGAAATTAGACTTTTCCTGGTGAGCCCGCTATCCACAGTGGAAGAGACCTGGCACAGGATGGAGTTGGCTCCATCCAGGACTTCTACACAGTGTTTCAGGGGATTGCTTCTAGCCCTGTCCTTCCTGGTTTCCAGCTCCTGACATTCCCTCTGTCTCTAAGTCCACTGTTGGCTACTGCACTGTTTAGACTTAGAGGACTCCATGGTAAGCCAATGCACCCAGCATGTTCCCAGCTAGGAAGGAACATCGGATAGTTGTTTACCACCTCAAACCAAGGACAGTCTCTCCAGCATGGGAAAAGATCGACAGTCCCACTCTGCAGGAGAAATGCTGTTCCATGTATCTTGGGTAAACTGAATGTTAACACTTTTATTGTATAAGATCATAAGGCCAATCCAACAGGTACATAAGACAACTAATGAATAGTGTTTTTCTGTACTCGTGATTCATCACATTGTCAAATTCACAGTTGGACTTACCAATCTTCAAATACCTGCCAAGGAGCCCACACTATACTTCAAGAGCCATAAGTAAACATCTAATGCAAGGCTTTCCTTATGCCATTCCTCCCACAGGGACTTGAAGACAGAGAATATACACACAAATACACACACACACACACACACACACACACACACACACACACACACACACGATGCATTTGACATTTCACTCTCTAAAGTACAGAGCCTGAAACTCCCCTTGACACCAAAGGTATAATTAGATTTCCAGAGCCTCAAAGAAGACATTTTCCTATATGCCCTGACATGATAAAGCTCTAGTGTTCCACAAAGCACTCCACTGAGAAACAGAAGCCAGCTAAAAAATATGTCTTGGAAGTTTCTGGATAGCTCCTTCACTGCACACAGGAAGCTATCCAGTAGTAAGCCTGAGGCATTTCAAACTAGCTGACCGTCAAACTGCACTAAATCTTAGCCATAATTCTTTTCACACAGAATCTCATCTGAATCATGCATTTATTCACTCATCATAAATTTCCATTAATACAGAAGACTGGCTGGTTGATCAATTAGCATGAATGTGCACACCAAGTGTGCACAAAATTCATGTGACACAGAGGAGGAGCATGTGAGCACAGTCAAGGAAACTGAGTGGTAAAGAATGATTTTAAGAACACAAAGTCAGGAATTCCAGAAGGGCCTTTGCTGAAGTTTGAGAGAAGACAGTGCATTCTGGTTAATTCTTAGAAGTTCACATGAGAGTGTGTGTACCATGTTATAGAATTTATTCATTTTGCTCAGTATTACAGACCCTTAGAAGATTTAAAGATCCTTAAGCTCAAGAATATTTGTGTCAGTCAAATTTCTGCCTCCATGTATCAAATCTAGCTCTTTCCTGAATCTTCTTCAGCAGCTTGTCTTTCAGGCCTGATGGTGTAGCCTAGTGTATAGAAGATTCTGAGTTTGATCTTTAGCCTTTTAGGGAAAGAGAGAGTCAAAGAGAGAAAGGCCAGGAGGCAGACTTTGGCTTGGATTGTTTTTAAAGCTCAGTTTACAGATGTTCTTGGTTGATAACATCAATTATCAACTTCCAGAAGGTAAGTAGCCCACCTACAATTATGGCCATTAATTCCCATCCTTGCATCTTCCTGGTTCAATTCTGGGTCCAATGGCCTTGTCCAGTTGTCGACGCCAGTTCCTCCTTGTTGCTGATTTCTCCCTCCTCTAACACATAGACTTATTTCTACATTTTCTTGTTTTTTTTGGAGGGGGGGTCCGGTCCTGGGGCCTGAACTCTGGGACTGGGCGCTGTCCCTCAGCTCTTCAGCTCAAGGCTAGTGCTCTACCACTTGAGTCACAGCGCCACTTACGGCTTTTTTCTTTTTGCTTATGTGGTGCTGAGGAATTGAACCCAGGACCTCAGGCATGCAAGGCAAACGCTCTACCACTGAGCCACCTTTCCAGCCTCTTATTTCTACATTTTCTTGTGATCTTGCTGTCTATTGGCTTCACTTGAGCCTAGATCCCTGATATTCTCCTTTCAAGCCAGGCCAAATCTTGTAATTTTGTTTCTCTGACTGTCACTGAGTGGTGAGACTTTTGGATTCACCAGAAGCAGTCTTGCTGTCTGCTGGAACACAGGGGTAGGGAGAACAGAAAACTATGCTTGCTTCATACTGATGGCTACAACTGAAAAGGCTAAATATGTTTCCCTCAGAGCTAGCCTAGCCAATTCCCAGTGGGTAGAGGGTCCTTATCACCCCATTTGACAGACAAGGATGTAATGGCAGAGGTAAGTAAGCAGGCTGAAGAAATGAAGCCACCCAGCCAGGAAGTGACTGAGTGAGATCTAGCTCAGGCAGCGGACTCTCACCCTGCTTGCACATGTGGTTGGGCTATACTATGTGCTGACTGCGTAGCTTGAATGTTTCTCCACATACCTTTTTTTTTTATTTTTGGTTGGTCGTGGGGCCTGAACTCTGGGCCTGGGCGCTGTCCCTCAGCTCTTCAGTTCAAGGCTAGCACTCTACCCCTTGAGCCACAGTGCCACTTCTGGCTTTTCTGCTTATGTGGTACTGAGGAATCCAACCCAGGGCTTCATGTATGCGAGGCAAGCACTCTACCACTGAGCCACCTTCCCAGTGTGTATATGTACACAGTATACTTGGAAGTCTGTCCTGACAAAAGTTAAGGAACTTGGAATAACATTATCAAGAAAAGAGGTTTAAAATCACAAATGCCATAGGCATAAAGCAAAGTTAAGCAAATTCTCAAATACATGTTTTCTAGAATTCCTTCACGCAAAACCCAGAGCCTTACAGACAGAGTTTCTCAGTCATTCTAAGGAACCCCTGCTTTCCTGGGCATATGATGTTTTCGGAATCAGTCCCAGTCAGTCTGTCTTTCAGTGTGGCAAGGATCTGGCATGTTTTCTCCTTGCCTTCTAAGAGAAAAACCCAAGTACTTGCCAGACCACTTAATATTCTAGCTTCCATAGCAAATTGCTTTCATCTCCTGCCTCCAAACTAATTTTGGATTTGTGCAAAAAAAAAAAAAAAAACACCAAAGTAATAAGGGAAGGAGAGATGGGAGATGCAGCAAGGCTGTGGACTCTGTTTTGTTTTGCATGTTTATTACAACTAAAACATGCTTTTAATTATGTGACACAATTTATGTTTAGCAGAGTTCTTGCTATCACTCCTTCTAGATGCTTTCTTCTAGAAGCTTTGCAGTCTTCACTCAGAGCAGAAAACACTACACCTACATTGGAACACAGATGACATATTAGATGGTTGCCTTCTACCTTAGTGACAATTTTGAGTTTTAATTCAATAGCCAATTCCTTTATTTTAAAACATAATAAGGGGTAAATAAGTGCAGCAGTGATACTCAGTAGACACTATGTTGAAACTATACAATTATAAACTATGTTGAACTACATGACTTGTGGGGAGAGGAGTCAGGAGGGAAAAACAGGGAGAAAATGAGGGAAGAGATAACACTTCAAAAAGATGTGTACTCATTACCTGACTTATGTAACTGTAACTCTTCTGTATGTCACCTTTACAATAACAATAAAAGAGAAAAAATATAATAGGAAATAGAGACAAATATAACCTTTCTCCTAGAGTTAAGCAGATGAGTAAATACAATATCTGGCCAAAGAAAACAAGATTATTATTAAAGAAATCTGTGATTTAGCTTTTAACAACTGAAAAAAAAGATGACCTAAGATCAAAAGATCAGGGAGGGAGAAAACAGTCATAGGCAAAAGAAAGGGCATAAGGAGAATTCTGAATTCAAAACCTCAACCTGATGAACATTTCTAAATATGAAGTGATATTCCCTGAAAAAAAATCTATCAAATGAATATATTTAGTAATTGCTCCCTGTGAAATGAAGTGTTTATTCACCATTATGTCATGAACACACTGAGCCTTTTAAACACAAAGGCCTGAAGAAGAAAACAAAAGCTTTGAAAATGTTTTTCAAAATGGAGAATGACTACAAAGTAAAATTTCAGTTCCTCCTCTTAGTTGGAGTACTGAAATCTCACGTTTAAATATGTATTTCCCTGCTTCTTTCCTCCCTGACATACCCTACCCACCAACTCTTGCAAGGACCTCCTCCTTGCTCCCAGAGTGCATCTCCCTGCCTGCCTGGCATGGCATTCCACTGGCTACCTCCTGGCTGGCAGCAGGTAAAATACATCCTTCCACCTCTGAGGACACACAGTGATAAAACCCCAATAATCAATGCAGGTGATAAAATCCACCTACATTAATAGAAAAATGGAATAAAAATTCCAGGAAGTTATTAGGATTCAATCTTTTAAAATTAGAGTTGCTTGATACACTCTCTAGTCATTGTTATCTATCTGGAACCACATTGAGGCAAAGCAAGAAATACCTTTCAGAAACAGTCATCCAAATATTTATCTGAGTACAAATATTAGTAGATTTAGTGTAAGTGAGGCTATATGCTGAGAACAGAACTGAACAGCCTAGAGGTCTCTTAAAAGCTAGCATCATGATGCAAGTCATGGCATAGGGCCACCTATATGCACACATGCATTAGTACTAATAGAAAACAGAGAGGACAGCAAGAAATACAGTTTCCATTTCTTGACATTGAAATCATTTAAAGTACAGAATAAGGCAGAAGCTTCAGTTCCTTCCAAGAGGTAAACAATCTTATTTTGCATATGGGTAAAATCAAAATGAGATATGATTTTAAAATCTTGACCTCATGATACACGCCATGTTTCAATCATTTAGAAAATTAGCAAACATCAACATGTGCCCATTGTCATGCTAGATCCTGTGGGTGATCCAAGGGAAAATAAAAACAGTTTCTGTTCTTAAAGACTCTGGCATATTAAAAAAGAATGACATATACCAACAAAAAGACAAAACAAGGAAGCACATACTCAACTGCTAAACTGTTTTAAAATGTAAGTGCTACATGGTATCACATCATTGTGAACTGAGGTTGTGAACAGGAGGTAGCAATGAAAAAAGAGGAGCTTGAAAGTTTAAAATAAACACAAGGAAAAAAATGAAATGGGCATTTGGGGAGAGGGGACATTTGTATGCTGTAGTAAATGATTATGGCTTCTTGTTCATACAAACTCATATCTATGTCAAAATTATAATCTTTTGACATATAAAGATGAGTTGCTGGGCACTAATGGCTCATGCCTGTAATCCTAGCTGCTCAGGAGGCTAAGATATAAGGATTGTGGTTCAAAATCCCTGTAGGTAGTACAACTCTATGTACAAGACTATATAACTCTCTGTCCAATTAGCTACCAAAAGGTTGAACTGGAAGCATATTCCAAGTGGTAGAGCACTAGCCATGAGCAAGAAATCTGAGCTAGAGTGTGAAGCTCTGAGCTCAAGCCTTGGGACTGTCACACACACACACTTAGATATAAGCTAGTAGAGTTCCAATTTAAACCTACTGCACATATTTTTATCAGCATTGATAGCACCCACTTTTACTCTCAAAAAGTTCCAAATTTGGTCTATAAATTTTGTGTTCATCTTACTTATCATGAGCTTATTTCTGTAGAGAATTATACTATCTGGTATCCTTTCATTTAATAAAATTTTGTTTAAATACCATTCAAAAGGACATTTTCAAGATATATCCTTAATTCTTTTATAAAGATACTTGGTTTTCGAGACAGTAATATAGCGCAGATTGACCCAAATGTTCTTGAGTCTCCCTAAGTTATGAGAGTCCAAAGGTTGCTCTCTTAAGGGATTTCATTTTTAGAACTAAATTGAACCTATAATTCAGAGTCTTCCTTAATGAAATGTTCCCTTCAAGCCTCAATTAACAGTATCATTATCAATCAGCATTCATCACATACCTGCCATATACAGGACAGTGTTCAGGGTGAAAGAGTTAGGTGTGAGAGAAAAATAAGAGATATGGTCTCTTTCCCAGTAATTTATAATACATATACTGTTTATTGTACATCCACCCATCAATCACCTACTAACAGCACATATCAGGTACAAATAAATTACTCAGGCAGTAAGTGTGTGTATCAGGGGTTGCACCTGGCTGCATATAACAGAAACCAGAGCACAGGACATCGATCATATAGCAGCTATGTATTCTCATGTAACACAGCTAGATAGGTATTTCAGGGCTGGTGGTGGGGAACCAGGTTACTCCTGTCTTTCTTGTTGCAAAATGGCCAGTCTCTCTCTAATCTCAACTCTGAACCTTGGGGAGAAGAAGGGTGATGCAACAAAAGGAGAGGTAATGCAAACTTCCTCAGAAATCCCTGGAGAGCTTCATTTTCATCTCATTTGACAGACTCTTCACAGTAAAGTCAGCCTTAATTGCAAGGAGCTGGGGCAGTGGGTGTCTGGCCTTTTCAGCTATTACAGGGATGTACTGTCAGATGAACTGCCCACAAAACCAGACAATGGAGAATTATTCAAACATAGGAGGCCATTACATGCTTTTCATTTCTGCTCATAAATAAATCAAGTCATGAAATATTTTGGAGCATTTTTATATGCTAGACAACTGTGTTAGGTGCATAGATGAAGCAAAGAATACGACTGATTTTCACGGAAGTTAAAATATAGCCAGGAATGTAAATGGGAAACGCGTAGTTATACTTAACACCACATGAAAGAACAAAGAATGTCATGGAAACCCACGAGGGTTGGCAAAATGGCTTCTCTGGGGTCTGCTATCTCAGCCAAACCTGAAAAAGGAGGTAGAGAAAAGATGGGAGAGGGAAGAAAGTTGCAGGCAGAAGATACGAAGCATTTGAAAGGCCTGAGAAGAGTGAGGAACTGAAGAGAAGTCTGAGACGATTGTGACCAAGAGTGAGGCTAGGAAGACAGGGGGCCAGAGGTCACAAGACTCGCATAGCACAGGGGGTTTTGTACTGTACTCCAAGGACAACAGGAACCCTAAGCAGGAAAAGCCAGGGAGTGCAATGATGGGTAAGTACTTGGATGGGATCACAGGAGACACAGGATGGGCCAGAAATGGGCATCGGGAGACTGTAGTAGATATCCAAAAAGAGAATAGCAGATATGGCTGTATGGATCCAAGAGATACTCATGGGGGAAGATGATCAAATAGGAAGAATAGAGCTGATACCCAAGATAGCTAATAACCATAATTACAATTTTTTGTAAGTAATCTCAAATTTTATTAAAGTTACATAGCTGTAAACCTCCTATAACTGCATCTACTACTCACAATAACTCTGAATGTTGACAGTGTTCTTAGGATCACCTTCAGCCTGGAATACTGAGGCAAAGAGTTCAGCACTACAGTAATTTTCCCAGGTCCTCGCTACTCCGTGTACAGCAGGAAACAGAGAGGTCGGGGGAGGATGATGAAAATCAACAATATCATAGGAGACCACATCCCCTTAGCCCCCTAAAACCAGAGGATAATAACATATCACAGACATAGGAGTTCTTCAGATAGAAGTTAAGAAAGACAAGGAACTAGAGACTGTTTTAATTCAGTGGTGCCTAAGTAATTGGTAACCTGAATTACAATATTCTCCTTGAAATGAAGATGAGTAGAGACACGTTACCGTGAACTGAAGGATGAGAAAACGAAGGCATTGGGTCTAACGTATTCAATCAGGCTGACATGGAAAGGAAGAGAAGCTTAGATCAGAGCTGGAAGAAGCCTCATACTGAATGAAGGTCTGGAGAGTTCTGAAGAAGTGCAAGACCTAAGAACATGCATAGCCTGTCCTCTGGCTTTTTTGTTCACAGCAGGTACACTACCACTTTAACCATACCTCTAGCCTTGGTTTCTTGGATTTTGTCCCATACCTACCTGTCTTCTCCTTCACGTGTTAATTTTACTTCATCATTTTAAATCACTTTATATCAATTTTTGAAAGAAAGGGAGATCTAGTAAATAAGTCATAATTATTTTCTAAAGTTCTGCTTTCACCATAATCTCTACTCCTCAATGCAGAAATCATAGCCTCATCAAAGTTAGGCTAGGCAGTTTAAAATTCCAATTGCACTAGAATTCTTTTTGGTGAGCCTCTTCAAAGTTAGGCTAGGCAGTTTAAAATTCCTGCACTAGAATTCCTTTGGTGAGCTGGTATTTCCTAAGCCCAATGACTTGGCTTGGGCTTCCAATCATTAGGTATTGAAGGTAAGAGGCAATGTGACAGTACCTAGAGGGCAGCACATCAGTGAAAACATGGAAAGGGGAAAGAAGAAAGGCTCCAGAAAACTCCTCTAGGCACTGAGGAATGAATCGATCACTCCTACCAAGTACCTTTTCTCTCTGACCATTCTTTTTTAATTGATACTTTTAATTAATTAAATATCTTCAAATAATTGTACAAGGGGGTTTCAATTCAAGATGGCCACCTATTCTCTCATCATTCTACAGATGAAGAAATCAAGGCACAAAGACACAGGATTCCAGAACTATACAGTACATAGCATATCATTACATGCTGCATTACCTGCTGATTCTTACAATGAGTTAGGTTTTGCCTAATAAAAATTGTTATTTGTCATAATCATAACTAGTATCAAGTATGGAAAACTCAAGGTAGAAGGATAAATTCAAAGAGTAATGATGGATTAGAATGCTACATTGCTGATTAAAATGTTGGGTAGTGCCTTTAAAAAGACAAGGCAAGCCGTGTGCCAGTGGCTCACACCTGTAATCCTAGCTACTCAGGAGGCTGAGATCTGAGGATTGTGGTTCAAAGCCAGCCTGGGCAGGAAAGTCCGTGAGATTCTTATCTCCAATAAACCACTAGAAAGCTGGAAGTGGCACTATGGCTCAAGTGGTAGAGTGCTTGTCTTGAGCTGAAGAACTGAGGGACAGCACCCAAGACCAGAGTTCAAGCCCCACAACAAACAAACAAAAAAGACAAGGCAGAAGAAATATATCTTATTTTGGTAATCATGTTGCTATAGCAATAACATAATGATAGAAGGGCTTTCAAAGTTATACTAGCAATAAAAGATATGTATGTGTACATGTCTATCAATACTGCTGAATAAATATTAATCTGTATCACCTTGTGTGATCTAGTAACAAGGAAACCCATGTAAACATTGTTTATACCAATCATAAAACCATCTGTCAAGTTCTATTTATTGTTTGCACGTGTCCACAGAGAGGAAGAATACAGGAAAACAGTATACTATAACTAAGGACTTCTTTCTGAAGCACAATCTAGAGTTGATGTGGGGGAGAAAATGAAGCAAAAGGATTTGCTGGTCTTACAACTATGTGATAGGAATAAAACTTGTTTAAGCTCCTAGAGTATGATGCACAGTACTAACTCAATATGACAAATTATCTAGAATAAAAATATGGTATCAATTCTGGGTTTAAATTATTTATCAATAGCTCTATGTCTACTGGAGCCATTTTTCAGCAACCTGAACTAGAATAAGTGCTTTTCTACAATGTTACCAACCTCACTTCAATCAGTAACAGTTTTCATTTTGCTGTAAAGAATCTCACTTTGCTCTCAAGCTACAGTGTGAGAACTAGTCCTTCAAGGGGATTGTGAGGCTTTGAGAAGTCCCCTGAGGTCTGAAACAGTTCCCTAGGAAGCAGGCCTGCCCCATGAGAATGACAGTTCTACATCAGTTCTTTGTTCTATAAAGGCTGGATGACTTGAAATCTAGTTTTCTCATCATTGTTAACATGACTGCCCCACTTCCGTGCCAAATCCAAAAGCAGAAAAAAAACAGAAGCTTGGGTGGTAAGTGTACGTTAGACCCACCAAGTGGAATGGTCTTAATGTTGGCGTTTTTGTTTTTCCCCAGTACTTAGGGATTTTAATTCAGGGACTATATACTTGGCTAGGTAGATGCTCTACCATGTGAGACAAGCTACCAATGCCCTTTTCCCATTGGTTACTTTGTGTGTATGTGTGTGTATGTATGTGTGTGTCTATATGCATGCTGGTCCTGGGCTTGAACTCAGGGACTGGGCACTGTCCCTGAGCTTCTCTTTTACTCAAGGCTAGAACTCTACTACTTAAACCACAGGCCCACTTCTGGCTTTTTTTTTTTTTTTTGAGTAGTTTCTTGGAGGTAAGAGTCTCATGGACTTTCCAGCCTAGGTTGGCTTTGAACTGTGATCCTCAGATCTCAGCTTCTTAAGAAGCTAGGGGTATAAGCCACCAGTACCCAGATCCACTGGTTACTTTTGATGCAGGGTTTCAATTTATGCACAGCTGGTCTGGGCTACAACCTTCCTTATTTGTGCTTTACCCCACCAAAGAAGATATAGAGAGGGTAAGCATATGAAAAGACACTCAGCATCATATGGAAGTATGAATTATAAGATGCCACTATCTCCAGTGAAAGTAACAAAACTGAGAACTACACATCTTGAATAACACAATTAACCAGTATAATTAAATGTATCTACTGAAAAGTTATACCAATAAAACAAAGAATATGTATCTTTTTAAATAGCATGGGATATTACTAAAAAATAACTATTAATTAAATTCTTTAAGTTCTCCCAAAGAACTTAAGAGTTATTTCCTCTATCCATAGAAGAATGCAAAAGATAGAAATAAAAGAATAGGGCTGGGAAGGTGGCTCAGTGGTAGAATGCTTGCCTAGCATGCATGAGGGTCTGGGTTCAATTCCTCAGTACCACATAAACAGAAAAAGCCGGAAGTGGCGCTGTGACTCAAGTGGTAGAGTGCTAGCCTTGAGCTGAAGAGCTGAGGGACAGCTCTTCAGAGCACAGGCCCAGAGTTCAAGCCCCACGACCGACCAAAAAAAAAAAAAGAAATAAAAGAATAGCTAAAATGTCATCTTTTAGAAATATTAAAACATGCTTCTAGGTATTTCTTAGGTGAGATATAATTGTATGTCAAATGCTGAAAAGTCAAGAAAGACAGTGTTTCTTTAAAAAGAAAAACTGAACTTTCATCTTATTTATCAGTAAATGAAAACAAAATTCTATTATACAAAGGTCTGCAGTGCAGCGACTGCCAACACAACAAACTTGTCACCACAGGAAAACATGATAGTCTAAACTGCATTTATTTGAAAGAAGCTGAAAATAAATTAATCAAGACTTCAACTCAAGCAACTAGCAAGAAAACTAAAAACTGAAAAGATAAGAAACAAATATAAACAGGATAATAAGTTAACAAGCTAGAAAACAAACAGAAAAGAAACAGATTTGATTATTGAAACCAAATCTGGTTATCTGAAAGGGCCAACAAAATAGACAATCTGTTACTCTCCTTGGCAAAATGTTCCTCTCCTTCTCTGCCTCCCTCCTTGTCCCTCAGCTCTTTTTTAAATGCAAATAATCTACCCAAGGAAAAGAGAGGGAATCGAACAAACACAGAAGGTGAACTTTCAAATAAGGAGAAACCACATATTACTAAATAACAAGAAATTTGAAATGCCAAGTGACATTATTAATTGCATAGGAAAATATCATTTGCTGAAGCCAGTAAACTTTGAAATCAAGAAGGAATAAAAATCCACAAATAAAGCAATAATTAGAGAGAAAACAAAATGAATCATTGAAATTCTATCACCTTAAAAAGACATCAGACATTTTCTATAAAGGAGATCTACTAAAATCGCAAGAAACAGCAACTACGATGCTATTCAGAGTGCCTGCTGCCCATAAAAAGTGGAAGGCTTCTTAACTTACTGTGAGAGTGGAATTTATGTATTTATTTAAGCAGTACTGGGAAATGAATTTAGGGCCTTGACAAGTACTCTGCCTCTTAAGCTACACCCCTAGAAAGCCAGTCTTTATACCATTAAAAAAAAAAAAACAAAACCCTACATAGCAGCTTCACCAGTGAACAAGGTGCAAAAATCTATGCTAAAATAGTAGCAAGTTAATCATTTTGCCTCCCACCACTAATATGGGTGATTAATGTTGCAGAGCAAAGGCATTTGTATCATAATAACTTTATGTGTATACTAACCTTTAATTTATGGCACACCATAATGTAAACTCATGTGAATATATTTAAGGAAGGATTTATAGGAAAATAGTATCACAGTAAGAAAGCATTTATTACAAGCCAGTCCACTTGACAGTGAAGCTCATTGAGACTGGTTTGGGAAGGGGCAGAGGGGATGAGGAAGAGTGTCAAAGTATGATGCTGAGCCAATACCACAGAATGCAGGGCCCAGACGCAGTGGCACGGAACACAGGGCCCAGACCCAAGCTGGAAACGAGCAGGTGGCATTGCAAATCTGGGGGGAAATGGTGAAGTACCTGATAAAAAATACTGAATAACAATCCAGACATTTGGAAAGCAACAAAAAGCATGAAATTATAAATCTGCCTCTGAGGTGATACCATAACTGTGAAACATGCTTTTGTTTTTACTTTACTAAATCTATTCCCCCTTCTGATGACAACAGTCAAGCTTTTCTTTTAGTAAACAAGTCTCCTTCTGTGTACAAACTCTTCTCAGAATTGTTAAACAGGGTTCTCCCTTTTATAAGGCTAACAAAGTGGGAGTTGAGTGGTCATGTAATCAAAAGAAGCCGACTTTCTTCTAGGACTTCAGGCTTGACGGGAAGGATGAAGAAACAAAGGGGAGCTAATTCACTCTAAGGAGATGGCCCAGGTCCCCAACAAGTGCTGTTTCCTGTCCTTCTCAAAGTCTTTCAGTGAGTTATCAATCTATGCACTTCTAATAAATTCCTTTTTGTTTCAAGGTTAGTATTACCATTTCTGTTGTTTACAAACAAAAGAACATAATGCAAAACCCTGTCTGGCCAAAATTTGACATAAGGTAAGTAATTTTAAAAGGGGGGGTTAATAAAAGAATAAGAAGAAGCATGGCTCAAGCACAAGGTCCTAAGTTCAAACCCCAGTATTGCCAGAAATAAAATAAACAAGGTAAAAAAACAAGCAACCATTAGAAAACACTAACAGATACAAAGTAGAAAGTCAATATATATTAAGAACTCCTAAAAATAAAACATAATACCCAATAGGACCTCAAATAAGCAAATAGAAAAGTGAACATCTTATATAGATAGATATAGATAAGAGAAGAAATATATTGTCTAATAAATATGAAAAAATGTTTAGCTTCATTGGTAAAAACAACCAAATTAGATAACCATGAGATAATGTTTTTGTTTTCACTCAAGAGATTCAGAAAAATTAAGAATATGTCAATATTAACAAAATGTAGAAAAATAGCCACTTCAAAAACTACTGGCCAATTGTAACAGACACATCTTCTCAATGGATAATTGGTAAAATATTCACTGAAACTTTAAATTGGCATGTGCTTTCTTGCAGCAACTTTACATCTATAAACTTATCTTATGAGAAACATATTAAATGAATATAAATACAACTCCTCTATGCAATAATAAAACTTGAAGTAATATAAATGCTGAGTTAAAGTTCCATGGCCAACAAAAAGAAAAAACAATGCTGGAAAGAACAATGGGAAGGTATGTTGTATAAGATGTAATAAGGAAAGCGTTGGTGCATCAATGGCAGGGTGAAAACTGGACAATCTCCAGAACATACAAGTAAGTAGAAGAAGTCACAGAACGAGGTATTCATGCCCAAATGTATATAATAAATAGAGATATATATGTTATAAAGGTAAAGATACAATAAAATACTTAGAAAGATATACCACCAAACCATGAAGAGCTGTTTTACTTCCAGTGAGAATGCAATCAGCAGGCCATTTAGGGATGTTCTTATCTTTTATTCTGTATGCTTTTCTTACTTCATGTGCTGATGTATAACTTGTAGAAATAAATTGTTTTGTCTTTTGTGCTGATACTGAGGCTGGAACTTAGAGCCTCACACTCTTGCTCAGCTTTGTCACTCACAGATGAGTGCTGTCATTTGAGCCACGCATCCAATCCAGCATTTTTCTGGCTAAGTAGAGATAAAAGTCTCTTGGATTTGTCTGTCCAACTTGTCTTCAAACCATGACCCTTAGCCTCCTGAATAGCTAGGATTACAAGCATGAACCACTGGCATTGGGCTGAGAATACAAAATATTACTAAAGAAAATGTGGGTAACACTGGAAAAAGAATTCCTAACAAGCAGAAATCCTCTAAATTAACATTTTTAAGCTGAATATTTCAAATTTTAAAAATTTCTCAACTAAAATATTGTATTTTATTATTCAGATGTGAAATTGAAGAAACTATAGCAAAATATTCTTGATTAGGAAGAAATATCTGTTTTAATTGATAATGTAATGATATATTTATACAATAAATTATATAAAAAAATTATACAATAACCTATGTGTAAATTATAAATATCTATGTATATATTATCATAAAACTTTATAGATGTACTTTGTCCTAAGGGGTTAAAAAGTAGGTATTTTCCCAAAGACGTGATATTCACCAAGCTGATTAACTTAAGGGTTGCTAATATCAATTGTAGATACTTTAAATCAAGAAACTTTCATTCATAAGGAAGAGAATAAAACATAAGGAACTCTCACATTAAGTATCCACACAAGCTAATTAAAGTATCTTAGGCAGATTCTACAGCATTAGAAACTCATTTTTAAATTTTATTTCAATTTCTCTGGGTGCCATTGGCTCATGCCTGTAATCCTAGTTCCTTAGGAGGCTGAGATCTGAGAATCACAGTTCAAAGCCAGTAGAGGCAAGAAAGTCCCTAAATTTCTTATCTCCAATTAACTACCAAAAGCCTGGAAGTGAAGCTGTGACTCAGTGATAGAGCAGTAGCCTTGAGCAAAAAAGCTCAGGGAAAGAGCTTAGGCTCTGAGTTCAAGCCCCAAAGAGTGACAGTGGCAGCAGCAGCAGCAGCAACAACAACAACAACAACAACGGAGTTATTCCAACTCCAATTATTTAGAATCCTACAGCCTTTTTGATGTCTTGGTATCCTTTTCAAAATATGAAAAATATATACATATATAAGTATAACTTATATATGTATATACTTACATATATGTATATACTTAGTCAATTGTTTTCTAGTTATTTGGGAGTCTCAAAAGGAAACTATAAATTATATTGATAGTTACTCTTGGCCACCTATAATTATGAGCAAATGTATTCAACTAAAAAAATATATGCTTGATATAGGAACATTCTAGAAAAACATTCAAAATCTATTTTCTGTCCTTTTCTTTCAAACTAAATAAGAGAGAAAAGAGAAAAACATCCTCTAACCTTTCAGTTTTGGATTCATTTTCAATTTTACACTGGGCAAAGTCTTGACTGAGCAATTGGAGGTTTTCTTGAAGTCTCTTTTCCCGGTCTACACTTGCTTGGTAAAACTCCACCTTCTTCTCCATTGCTTTCAGTCTTTCTTCCATGGCCTTAAATTCATGTAGAATTAGATAGCTGACTCCGCAGTACTTGCAAACTTTCTCTTCAGGAGACATCTAGGAAACAGAACACACGTTTACCGATAGGCTGCTTTTAATTTAGCTGAAGATATGACGGTAGCCAATGCTGGTCAGGTACAGAGGGCTGTGCCACAGGTAAAGAGCCCCCATCTGTCTTTTTACCATATTGACTCGGGCACAAACTCTTCGAACTAGAAACAGTTCTCTTAGAGCAATTATGTCTCTGTGGTATCCCTCAGAGGGATTTATACTTCAGATAGGTTCCATAAATTTAAGTAAAAAATGGTAAAAACATCTTTACGATTGTTGTACTAAGATGAGTTTTCCACAGTACTAGAAGTCTCTGGCCTGTCATGGCCAATTCCCCTGCGAGTCTGGTCATGCCTTTCGGCTCTTTTCAGATCCTATTTTTCTCATTTATAAAATTATGGCATTGAACCAAATGAACTTGAAGTTCTTCCGTTTCAATATTTTATGATTTTTATAGGATTTAGCATTCTGTCATAAACCTACAAGTACAAAAAGTATTTTGAACATAATCTCTTCTCCCTCGATCAGATCTCTCCCTCCAGTACTCACAGACTGACATGGAGACTATTGGTGTTCAATAACCAGCTGAAAGATGAGACTAAATGTTGAGATTAAACCTCTAAACCAGTGCCTATGACTTTAATCATTTATATTATATTCAATCTACCATGTGTACATTGGCTAAATCCTCTTACTTCCTTCAGATAAAGTGTGCCTGAGGCCCTGCCAGCAAAAGACCAGGGGAAAATGAAATTTCAGGAGTTGGGAAAGAAATGGCTTTTTTCTGTGTCAAGTAAAAATAGCCTCAAGTAGCCTCTGCTTCTTTTGCTTCTCACAAAGGATGAGAGACAGCTTCATGAAATATTTGCCCCAGGCACCAAACTGGATCAACCCTTGGATTAGTTAAAAGTATTTATTCTTTTGCTTTTTTTTTTTAAACAGGATCTTTGAACCCACAATCCTTCTGCCTCTGCCGACCAAGTGCTAGAATTACAGATATGCATGACAACGTCTGGCTATGTGCTGTTAGGTAGGCACCTGAGCACGTGAGCTATATATACTCTTAGCCCTCTTGCCTTATTTTCTAACTAAGGTCTCATGTTATGTCCTGACCAGCCTGCACTGGGACTCTTCTGCTTCTGCTTCCCTCAGAGCTGGGATGACACTCAGAATCTATCTGTAAGATGGGCTTTCAACCACAAAGCCTAAATAGTGATCCTCCCATCTTTGTCTCCCGAGTAGCTAGGATTACAGG
Source organism: Dipodomys merriami (assembly GCF_024711535.1). Lineage (NCBI taxonomy): Eukaryota > Metazoa > Chordata > Mammalia > Rodentia > Heteromyidae > Dipodomys > Dipodomys merriami. The sequence goes on from NW_027202871.1 coordinate 2,659,686, forward strand.
CGTGAGCCATAGGCGCCCAGCCTTTTCTTTACTCTTCTTTTCTCCCTTTCTCTTCCTTCCTTCCTTCCTTCCTTCCTTTCCTCTGCCTTTATTCTTTTTTTCTGTCTTGTAGTCTTGTACCCATCCTGGGGCTTGAACTTAGGGCCTGGGTACTATTCATGAGCTTTTTTTCTCTAGGTGAGTTCTCTAGTCTTGTGAATCACAGCTCCAATTCTGGCATTTAGGTGGCAAACTGGAGACAGTCTCAAAGACTTCCTGTCTGGGCAGTGATCCCCAGATCTCAGCCTCCTGAGCAGCTAGGATTATAAGCATGAGCCATCCACACCTTGCTGAATTCTTAATGCCACCTCCCTTGATACTACAGAAACTGCTCCAGTAAAGGTACCACCATATCTGCCTTTATACAAGTATTGATTGGGAGAAACTAATAATCAATTTTATAAAATAAACATCAAATTAAAAACCATAATACAAATCATGAATGACTCTATTGATCCTCTAACTGCTGATGATACCAAATTTATAGATTTATAAACCATCAAGTTAAGGTAACCCAGTTCAAGCTTAGCAGGCTGCCCAGCAACTTTTGTAATATCCCAAAGGATGGGAAAATACTTTGCAAGGCAGCCTGTCCCATCCTCTTCCAGTTTTGTCTCTCAGGAAATGCCTACATCAATCTGCCTCCCAAAATAGCCCAAGCCCCAGTCTCTCTCACACAAAGACCTTCCTGAGATTTGAAGACAGTTCTCAGGAACGTTCTGTTTTCTCTTGTCCATACAATTCCTCTAGCTGTTTTCTAGGGTGTTAACTTTATTTCTCATTCTAGATCATTTGCTCTGATCTGGTTCCTGCTTCAAAGGATGATGGGTAGATCTACATAGTTCAGTGTGTTTGAGCTTACTAAAACATAAACTTCCCTTAGTCTAGCATGTCATCGTGTTATTAGGGCCTGGTGCTTACTAGGCCCTAAAACAAACTGAATACATTGTTCTTTAAAATTTGTAGAACATTTATGCTGTTACTTTATATACTGTTATGGCTTTTATGTTAAATAAGGCTCCTGCTTAACAAAACAACAGAGAGCTGTTCCTCTAAGAGGCTGCTGTGACCTGTAAGAATGGATCCCTACTCTTTTGACCCAGAAACTTCGACAAAATCATGCAAGTCAAAAGGTTCAAGTATGTGTGTTCACTTTAAGAACCCAAGAAACAGCTCAAGCCATCAAGGGTATGCATATCTGAAAAGCTACCTAGTATCTGAAAGATGTCACTTCAAAGAAGCAATGTGTGCCATTCCAATATTACAACAATGGAGGTGGCAGGTGTGGGCAAGCCAAGCAGTGGGGCTGGACATAAGTTTGGTGGACCAGGAGGGGTGCAGAGTTTCTCCTGTACATGCTTCAGAATGCAGGTGGTAAAGTTGAACTGTAAGGTTTAGAGGTAGAATCTGGTCATGGAACATATCCAGGTAAACAAAAATCCCCAGATGCATGCGCTGCTGAACTTACAGAGCTCATGGTCAGACTGAATGGCACAAAAACAAACACAGAAAACCTATGTATCATTAAACTGCACCCATCATCTCCTCATTAAGAATCAACTTTCCACAGCCTGGCTGCTCTGTGTGGTCACACAACTGACTACCCATTATCCATAATCATGGTTGATAGATGAACCAGAATTAAACCTTGGACCCAGAACAGAGTTCTAGGCTGAGATGAGGCAACTTAACCTATAAGCATGGAGGAACCAGGCATGTTGCATGACCTCTACAGCACATGTGCAAAGGTCATGGGCAGGGTACAGAATATGCCATGTAACTGGAATGAGAGAAAAACAAGCAAGCACAGCTGAGACAGAATCTGAGTCAAAGACACTATGGCTCCAGAGGGAAAGAGAAACAATAGAAGCCATCACTATCTTTTGGGATCAGACCCATTTTCTAGTTCTTTTTCATCTCCCCTCAGCTACTTCTTCCTGGAAATTAGTACTTCCCATTCTATGCTGGGAGCATTTGGCTCTTCAGACCAAGTACAGAACTGAGAATGAAAATACATATCTTCTATCACTAAGGCTCAAATACTGGTGTATATTATCTATATAATACTCAACCGTGTAAGAAAGATATATACTACATATGTATCTCAGATTCAGCCTTAGTCATTGACTTTAGCATCCAAAAGACTCTAAGCTTTGTAGGTTTTTTTTTAATTTACTCTATGAGGGTCATTTTATTCAACTCTCTGATTTTCAATGTTGGCAGTGACAGAACACGATTCTGTGTCATACTACACTGGTTGATGCTGGTCCTTTAGTCAGTACATTTCATATATATCTGATTATGAAAGTACCCAGACATCCAGTTATCAGCACAGACAGCCTAGTTATTCATACTTCCCTCAGTAATTTATGATAAACATAATTATTTTCTTCCCAAAATCCAGAGATTTGACTCCTAATTTAATTCCTTGATCCACTAACTCTACAAAAAATGAAATGGGGAGGCTCATATACTACTTCTGAATACCATAACATTGGTCTAAGAGTTATTGTTTTTTTCTTGATATGCTTTATAAACCACCCTTTAATAAAGTACTCTGTAATCTCCTTAGGAAGTAAAATTAAGCTCACTGGATATAATTAACGGGCATCTTCCTCCTACTTGGAATGGCATGTGTGCATCCTCCACTCTGGACCAACTCTCAGTACCAATGAGGGGCTCTGTGATCCCATCCAAAGATGCTATCAGTCCTCAGGAAAATAATTTACCCAGGTCAAGAAACCTAGACTAATTCAGAGCAGATGGTATTTTCCTCAACCCCTTTGCCCATCTTGAGTTTGGTTCCTTCTTGTCCATTTGAAAATTATATTGCTTACTCCAAGGCATTCATCTTTAACTTGTACTAATTAATCACAGTTCATGTCCTGCTCTAGGAAAAATGTCCTACCTTTAATGACAACTTCTGATGGATAGAGTATATTTGCAGCTCTATGTACAAAGTGGAAATAATACAAACTCCATAGTGTGAAAACTATGAGAATAAATAACATTCATCATAGCAATGAAAGGAAGAAAAGCTGAAGTAAGCAAAGCAATATATTTTAGAGATTTTCTAGAAGCTCAGCAAAGAAAAGCATGATAGTCATGATTACTTAGGAAGGAAAATAATACAATTACAAAATAACAGGCCCACTAGAGAACTATCTTGACTTTACCTAGTAAAACCTGAATCTCTGAAGGAGCTGTGCTAAGCAAACATACAGCACCAAAATTTTTACTGCTTTTAAATGGAAAACAATTTTCTGTAACAAAATTGTTACAGAAGGAAAAATAATCTTTTCAAATGCTTTGTGTCTGTAACAGGCTAATTACTTAGGATATTTCTGTGAAACTTGAGAAGATATGAAATACTGCAATTATGCTTCCAAATGAAGCAAGTAGAAGTTATCTGGTTTCTTGTGAACCATGTGTGCTCTATCCTTCTAGCTTGCTCTTACAGAAGGTAAAATGGTGCCATGCTTTCATCCTTGACAAAAGGGCCATCAGCGTCAGGATGCTTTGCTATCTGCTACACCTACTTTGGGGAACACACAGTCTATTAAGAAATGTAGGACCATTTAGAAATAAATTATAAGCAAACTTCCCAAGGGTACTGCTTGTACTCCTAAAAATTACAGTGATTCACATTAAAGTCATGTAAACTCCCAATGCATTTGATATTACAATGGTTCATATTAAAATCATGTAAACATAATACATTCAAGCCGGCTTCAGATCCCTGTTGGAACTCCTGGCTGCCCTTCAACTGCAAAGGCACCCAGTGCCCTTCTGCTACAGTCTGAGGCCTCTCCTTTTCTCTAACACACAAACAGTCCACAAAATTAAGAGTAACAACAACAGAAAATATAATATTAAGAGGCTATTTTGTTTTTGTTTGTTTTTGTGTGCTGGTCCTGGAGCCTGAACTCAGGGCCTGAGTGTTCTGAGTTTTTCTTTTGCTCAGGGATAGTGCTCTTATCACATTAGCCACAGATACACTTCTAGCTTTTTAAGAGTCTCAGGGTCTTTCCTGCCCTGGCTGGCTTCTAACTGAAATCCTCATATCTATCTCAGCCTCCTGAGTTGTTGGAGTACAGGCATGGGCCAACTGCACTAACTTTGTGTTTTGTTTTGGTTTGTTTCATTTTGGTACAGTGCTGGGGATTGAACCCAGGGCCTAGCACATGCTAGACAAGTGCCACTTGAGCCACGCCCCCAGCCCAGAAAGGATTTGCATTTTTTAAAAGGCCTTTACTCAAAACAATGAGTGTCTAATCAACAAATTTCATTCAAATTGGCAGAGACTTTTTGAGAAAGGAGAGTGAAACCTGCATTAGTCATGCAACCAGTTAACTATTTCACAAGACTACCAGTCAACTTGCTCCACTACAATTTAAAATCAATTTGAAGGCTCTAGTGTTGATTCACATCTCTAAGCTCGGATACTTGGGAGGCAGAGATTAGGAGACATGTGGAGAATCAGGAGGATTTGTCCAGTCTGGGCAAATATCAGAGAGATCTATCTCAACAAACAAGCTTGATGTGTTAATTTATATCTGTAATCCAGCTATGTAGAAGACATTGTAGGAGGACTGAAGTCCTCCTGCTGGGCCTGGCAAAAAACAGAAGACAATATGTAAAAAGTGACTAACGTGAAAAGGACTAGTGCATAGTGTTAAAAGTAAAATATGTAGACATAGGCATAGATTTAACAAAAACCTGAATAGGATTTATATGCTGAAAACTACAAAGTGTTGATGAAATAAGCTGAAGAAGATCTAAATAAATACAAAGACATATTATATTTATGGTTTAGAAGATGGAAGATAGTAAAGATATTAAGTTGCCCTAATTGACAAATTGGACAATTCAATTCCTCCTAAAATCCTAGCAACATGCTTCATGGATATAGACAAGATTCTTCTTGAATTTATATGGAACGCCAAAGGAGCTAGAAAAGTTAAAGCAATCCTTAAAAACAAAGCAAGAAGAGTCAGTCTTCCTAATTTCCAGATATACTGTATTTCTACACTCATGAACACTGTAAAGTGGAAGGAACAACACATAAAACAACGGAATAGAATAGACAAGCTAGAAAAATTGGCCAAATTGGCCCTCTACAGAGGTGCAAAGCAATTCAATGAGGGAAAAGCCTTTTCAATAACTGAGCAGTCACAGCTTAAGAAAAAAAGGAACCTAAACCTAAACCTCACACTGGAGCATAATCTTAAACATAAAACAGGAGTATGTTTTTATTAGGAAAAATAAGAATCTTCATGTTCTAACTTTTAACCAAAGACTTCTTACACTTGAAACCTAGAGTATGAGAAATTTGAAAAGCTGGACTTCATCAGAAACATGGTTACTTTGTAAAAAACAAATAAACAAGTGTGAAGATAATTTTTTAAAGCTCCAGACTAGGGAAAAGTTTAATCCATATATATGCATATATATTGCCAGTATCTATCTATCTATATATATGTATATGTATTAAAATATATATAAAGAATTCTCAAAACCCAAGTTTTTAAAAGCCCAACTGAAAACCGAGTGTAATACAAGAGGCATTTTACCCAAGATGACATACAGATGACAAATAAGCACAAGAAAAGATATCCAACATAGTCATGAGGAGAATGCAAAGTAAAGCCATGGGGTATCTCCTACCCACAGGGGACAACTCCTACCAGTAAAGATGTGGTGGACTTAGTGTTCCTGCATTGTATGGAGAGAGTCAGGCAGCACTGCCACTCCAAAGAACGGAGTGTCCTTTTAAAAACTGAGCATGCAACTACATACAACCTAGCAATTCAACTCTTGGGTATTTATCCTGGGAAAATGAAAAGGTATGTTCATATAAATGGATTTTTATAGCAGCTACATACATAATTGCCCAGATGCTCTTCAAGAAGTGAATAATTAAAGAAACGGGTACATTCTTACCATGGAATCATACTCAGCAATAAAAATAAACTATTGATACAAAGAGTGAAAATAACTAGCCCAAGAGATCACACAGGGCATAATTTCCTTTATATAATACTCCTGAAATAACAGAATTACTGGAGACCAGAGCAGTGGAGGGAGGGAGTACAGGAGGGAGGGCTGGAGCAGTTGAGGTGAATGTGGTTGTAAAAGTCAACATGCTCTGTATTGTGATTTTATCACCTATCACGATTCTGACATGACTTTAGTTGTACCAAATGCAACTTGCTAAGGAAAGCTGGGAATAGTATATACGGGACCTCTCCATATTGTTGTTTACAATTGCATGTGTATTCTACAATTACTTCAAAATAGGAAGTTTACCTTTAGGCAAAAAAAAAAAATAAATCTAGGGTTAAAATTCCAAAGATTAATTCACCAAGACTTTTTGAACAATATCAGAAGTAGTGGCTTTATAGTACAAAAATTAAACAATATACATGTATCATATTTCTGAACTGTATTTCCTCTAATACCTGTTTCCACTAGGAGACCTTAACTTAGTAAATTCTATAAGCTTCTATGACCAGTCAGCAGAAATATATTTGACTACAAAATTGACAAATACAAATTTTTAATATTTGGAAAAAATGTGTTTCCAATAAACTAAGATCACAGGACTGGCAAAAATAAAACAATTGCTTACACACACACACACACACACACACACACACACACACACACACACACACACACAATTTATCACTACTTTCTGGGAGGCTAGGCCAAAGATTCTATGGTTGTGACCATTTTCTTTTTTTCCTTTTTCTCACATAAAATCTCAACCTAGCCACAGTGGCCCAAAATGACCTGGGAAATTAAGTTTATTTTTTCTGGCAATGGCAACGTGTGCTTGGAAATATAAAACTGTTATTCTGAATAAATTTCAAAGTTCCAAAGTACTACAATTACTTTAGTGAAACAGGACAAAATGAGCTGTTACTGCTGGGGAAAGGACTGGTGTCCCAGAAAGAACAGCATGCTCCCGGACCCTGCCTCGCCACTTCTGGCTTAAATAAACAACTCTGCTCTCTATTTTGCCTTCACCCTGTGCTAATAAAAAAAAAATATCTGCAGCTGAAGTCCTCCTCTAACAAGTCTTCATTTTGTCACCATTTTTAAAAAACAACAGATCAACCCTGTTTGGGTAAGGTACTGGTTTTTCCACTTCTTTGTGGCTGTTGTTAGACCTCCTGTTGGGTTCCCTAGCAGACCAGTATAAGGAAATTTGCTCACTGGCTCTCTTTAAAAAGATGACTCCATATGTCTGTAAAACAGATTGATATTCATGAGTGGAAAAGACACCGTTATTACTTGGTTAATCTGTCCTGCCACAGTGTGTGGCATTCTGCTTGCAGAATACTGGATGAAAATTCTAGAAACACTGCTGGTTATACGTGATCAGAGGGTAGGATACAGCTCTGCCAAGAGAAAATGCAGATATAGAGATACGGTTTAAGTACACACTGAATAAAATGTCGAGTCCAGAAGGAGACAAGAAGGACAGGCGTGTTCTGTGGACCTCTTGCACATTTTTCTGCCACGTAAGGAGATTGGAAGTTTAAGATGTGTTCTATGCTCAGTTTGAAACCGGGAAAAAGCAAAAAGACCCAGGGAAAGGAAGTCAGACTATCTTATCCCTTCCCCCACACAAGGTCTGCTCAAACAGGAGATCAGGGGAAGGTGAGTTAACAATCTAGGCCTTCTAAGCACCAATCATTTTTCTCCACACTGCCTTTGGAGGTTATCTTCACCTCTTCATATTTTCTTCCCGAGCGCCTCTGTCTACTACTGTTCATTTTGTTGCTAGTTCAGTGTAGGAATCATGTACACATGTATTCACCATCCATTACTGAAGTGGACCCTGAGATGGGGCCCAAGCTGGTATGATTCCATTTTGAGCTTTGCCTTTGTTTTAGGGATTTTAGCCTTGATGGGCCTAGATCCAGAATGAAAAAAAATTATCTGGTCCCCCTCCCCTTAACAACCTTTGATTGTTCAGTTAAAGACTGACCCATGAAACAGATAGGTTGTAATCTGGCTCCAACAGTAAACCCTGCCTTTTTTCACATGCTTATGATAAACTCCGCCTATCTATTGGCCACCTGTGTGTGTGGTCTGGTATGACTGTACAATCCTTTGTGTGTGTTACAATCCTATTGGTCACCTATGTGTGACCGGGCTTGAACTCATAGATTTTGCCTTTTAAAACCAAAGTATGTGGGCCGCTCGGGGTCGCAGTATCAGCTTCCGAGCCTGTGCTGTGGCCCTGACAGGTCAGTGTAGGAACCTTCTCAATAAAGTTGCTTCTTTGTTAACAACTTTGTTGTTGTTGCCGTGGGCTCTGTCACTCTGGATGACTAGATGGGCTTGCCTGTCTGTGTAGGGGTCTTCCTACTACAATTACCATGTGGAGAAAGTACAGAAAGGAAAAGCCCTTCCCCTGTCTTCTGTCTGATTTCTACATTGACCCTCCTGTCTGCATACCAAAATGAAAAGGAACTGCAGCAGGAGCATCTCTGGCACACAAAGTTATCAGAAGAACAAGATAGAATGGAGAGAAAAAAGGCTTTGAAAGAGCCATCACTTAACACTGATCTACCTGCCTCGAGTCTTTTCTCTTCCAATAAAGAAATGGAGCACATTTTCCAAGTCATTATGAAAATAAAGATCCTTTTTTCTTCATCTTAAGAAAGGGCTCTGCTAATTTTCCCTCATGTGAATGCCAGAAAACAGAACTATTTGTGATTTGGGAATACTTGCAAATATACACACATATGGAGACATCTTGCTGATGGGATCCAAGTCTAAACACAAACTTCACTTATGTTTGAAATATGCCTTTTACAATAGCCGGAATATAATTTTACACAATAGTCAAACAATGCCTCAAGTTTTGTGGTGTGGTGTGAAATTTTCATGTCATACCATCTTGACACTGAAAAATCTTTCACATCTCAGAACATTTTAGATGTGCGATTTGGGATGTTCAACCTATATATCCTATCAGTTAACATGATTCTGTAATTTATGCAATGGATAAAATAGATATACTGCCAAGCACTAGGCAATTAAACAATGTAAACTACAGACAATGTGGATAAATACAGGAAGGAAGATATGTATGAAAACCCTTTTTTTAAACTGCTTTTCTAAAAGCTGTAGGATGCATAGACATAACTGTTTTATAACCAAGTACCTAGAAAAATATTTTTGAATAAGTGACCCTAACTTAGGTCTGAAAAAGCACAAAACTGCTCTTCTCTAAATATTGGTAAGACAAGGCTACAATCAGCAAAATAGTCCAGAGATTTAGGCAGCACGGTGCAGGGAGGGGGTGTGGAGGAGACTTGGGGAGCTTTCCTTGTGTCATTTGTCTGCCCTGCCTGCATAGCTTCCTGTCATTCCTGTTTAAAACTCTTGACTGTAGAGTGAAGACATGCTTGGCTTTAAACAATTTACTTCTAAATACCTCAGACATGAGAAAACCACTCTACAGCTCCATAAATGCCTTATCAAAATAAATACATGTTTTATGAACTCAAAATATTGCAGCAAGCCAGGCACTGGTAGCTCACACCTGTAACCCTAGCTATTCAGTAGGCTGAGATCTGAGGATCATGATGTGAAGTCAGCCTGGGCAGGAAAGTCCATGAGACTCTTATCTCCAATAAACTACTCAGAAAAAGCCAGAAGTGGCACTGTGGCTCAAGTGGTAAATGTTAGGTTTAATTTATGTTAGGTTTATAAAAAGAGGTAGCTGAGTAAGAACAGCACCACACATGTGGTATTCAGGTAAGGGGTAGGTTTATTCAGTAGACCTGCTGGGACCAGGCCAGGTTGTCACTCCACACGGCTGGCAAAGAGGGCGTTTGGCTCTGGGTTAGGCCTTATCTGGGGGGGGGGGGGGGAAGGAAGGTGTGGCCACATCAAATTCAGATGTGACCTCAGCATGCAGATGTGACCTCTTCCAGGTGTCCCAGTTGCCTAGGTAACGCAGGCACTGGGCGGGGTCTGCTTGCCATCCAGGAATGGACCTTACAGTAAAGTGCTAGCCTTGAATAAAAGAGGCTCAGGGACAGTGTCCAGGCTGAGCTCAAGCCCCAGGACCAGCAAAGAAAACCCCAAAACAAAAAAAAAAATATAATTAAAGCAGTTCAAATCTCTAGCTTGGCCCACTTTTTTAAACCAGGAAGCCCAGTTCCTTTGACCTAGGACAACTTGACCTCTGTCTATAGAAATATCCAGCTCCACCTCTGCCTAAAGCAGTCCCTTGACCTTCCTGGTATCTAGGGCTCTACCTCCACCTCTCCATTCTCACCATCTGATCCACAGTCTTGTGGAGGCCTTGTATGGCTTGGCAGGTTAATTAGGATCTGAAGTATAGGTATCATTTCTAGTGCATGCCTTTCTTTTTGCCTTACTTCATCTGTATCATCATTCATATTTCATCTGTACATAGGCTAAAACATGGCAGGAACTCAGGTCAGACTAAAAGAAAGCCATTCTATATCTTCAGTGCATATGAGCACCATTTTGAGGTAAGTGAAAGCATAGCTGAGCTCTCTCTGTGCTCACTATTTTACAACTAACATTTATCTTAAGGTAAAGAGAATTAGATATACTGATTTTAAAATACCTTTTCTGCCATATACAAGGCCATCTGCATGTACACACAAACTGACTAAAGTGTGGTATGTGCAGGGGCAGATTCCAATGGTGGAACTTCTCTGAACAACATGAATACTAAGACTGAATACTAGGAAGCTGAAACAGTGTGGTCAGGAGAGGGAGGACCTGGCCAAGAGGAAGGGGAATGGAAAGAGGAAAAGTGGGCAAATACAGTCATAATACATACTCAACGTACATACGTGAACATGGAACCAGGTAACTTGAGGGCAGTGGTGGGGTGGGAGAGATTGGGAGAGAAGGATGGAAGGGTGACATTGATCAAGATGCATTGTACTCATAAACTGGCGGATTGAATTGAAACCTTTTTGTACAACTAGTAAAAACTTCTTTTCTGGTAATTAGAGTTTCCTTACAATTCCTGCCAGGTTGAAGTTTACATAAATCTGGAGGACAGGCAGTGTGAATAGGTGTCAAGGTAAATCAATGACATGAAAAAAGCTATTAAGCAGCCCACAGCAATATGCACAGTGGACAAAAGCCCGACTGAGAGTTGACTGTAATTTTCAATTAAAATGCAATGCACTGGTGGTTCATTAAGAATTGGCTGTAGGGCAGAGTGTGGCTCAGTGCTCACGGTGCATGTGTGCGGCCCTGGATTCCTCCCTTCTACCTCAAGTTAAAAAAAATCGACGTGGTACTTTTACTGAAAAACCCAGATGGTTAATGACAGCAAAGGTTTGATATTTTAACTCACAATTCAAGTCAATCATTTTCAAAGAGACATTTTAACAACTGTTTATTTACTATATATGAAGATTTTTCATCGTAAATTAAATTTCTACCATGCTGCCCATTGTAATGATGCATTCATTGCAGAGTATGTGATCAAAATAAATATAAAGTCTCTAAATTCATTCTCGTACACCTTAGAGTTATCTAACCGCTGCACTGGCCCCGGTGCCATACTGTGATAATGCAATACAACCTCTCACCTTTTGGATTTCTTCAGGTAAAGCATGCATGGGAATGTGACGGTCCATAACTCCCAAAAATATTCAGAGCTTCAACACAAAATATTCTAAAAAACAGTGAGGACAATGATCAGAACTAAAATTTTAAAAATTCAAGTTAAGATGATCTATAAATTCTTAGCATTTGAGGAAGAACAGCACTAAGGTTTACAACATGTTCATCAACTCAGTGTTAAGGGTCTCATGTTGGTTTCCTCAATTCAGCCAGTGGAAAAGGAAAGATTTAGAGATTGATGAATTATATGCAGTATTTTCTATTTTGTTAGAACAGTACAGACTAATGGTAATTACTATGGTGGTTTACTATTAGTTTTGCAAATACAAAATTACTGTGAAATTCTAAACAAACTCAATTATTTCCGCATCTTTTTTAAAAAAGTCAACACATGCTGGACACCAGTGACTCAATCTATAATCCTATCTACTTAGGAAACTGAGATCTGAGGGTCACACTTGGACGACACCCACACAAGAAAGTCCATTGAGCCTTTTATCTCCAACAAACTACTCAGAAAAAGCCAGAAGTGGTGCTGTGGCTCAAGTGGTAGAGCACTAGCCTTGAGCAAAAGCAGCTCAGGAACAGCACCTGGGCCCTGAGTTTAAGCCCTTGGACCTCAAAAAAAAAATCACATTAGCTAGGCATGGGTGGCTCACCCCTGTCATCTGAGCTTCTCAGGAGGCTGAAATCAGAGGACTGCAGTTCAAAGTCAGCCCAGGCAGGAAAGTCTATGAGAGTCTATGCTAATTAACCAATAAAAAGCTGAAAATGGAGGTGTGGCTCAAGTGGCAGAGCTCCAGCCTTGAGCAGAAAAGCTCAAAGACAGCACCCACATCATGAGTTCAAGCTCTGGAATACACACACACACACACACACACACACACACACACACACACACACACACACACACACACACACACACACACACACACACACACACACACACACACACACACACACACACACACACACACACATTTTATCCTGAAAATCTACAGAGTAGTCTGACAAGATGGTAAGAGCAATTGTGGGATCAAAACTATTTTAAATGATGAAGTATAGTTACAAGATCAAATATAACATGCAAGAAATAAACTTGAGTCATTAAAACATGAGAAACCAAGTGTCAACTTTATCTAAGATGAACACCTATATATAATGTTATACAAATAATTTGAACAGCTTTTCCTTTTCTAATGAAGATAATTCAACATAAAAGTATATCACTACTTTTATAAGCCACAAAGGATGATTATGGTCCAAGTAGTTTCTTTGCATGTATGAAAACAGAACTTGTTGAAATTAATAAGAAAATAAAACATGTTGAAATTGTTGTATGAAAGGGAAGGAGGTATGGAGAGTGATAGAAAGGGTGTGGTTACAGATACAGAGTGGAAATGTCATGAAACCCCTTTGTACAACTAATGTATGTTTTTTTCTTTTTTTTCTTTTCTTTCTTTCTTTTTTTTTTTTTTTTTTTTTTTTTTTTGTTGTTGTTGGTGGTCGTTGTGGGGCCTGAACTCTGGACCTGGGCGCTGTTGCTCGGCTCTTCAGCTCAAGGTGAGAGCTCTACCACTTGAGCTGCAGCACTTCCGGCTTTTTTTTCTGCTTATGTGGTGCTGAGGAATCCAACCCAGGGCCTCATGCAGCAAGGCAAGTGCTCTACCACTGAGCCACCTTCCCAGCCCCAACTAATGCATGTTTAAAAAGAAAGAAAGAAAGAAAGAAAGAAAGAAAGAAAGAAAGAAGGAAGGAAGGAAGGAAGGAAGGAAGGAAGGAAGGAAGGAAGGAAGGAAGGAAGGAAAAAAAAGCAAACCTCCCCCATAAGGGTACAGATGGAAGGAATAGTGAGTAAAATAATAAGCAAACAGGCTGTGTGTGTGGCTCAAGTGACAGAAGGCTTGCCTAGCAATCAGGAGGCCTGGAGTTCAAACCCAGTACTATTTTAAAAAAATAATAAAGTCCCTCTCAAATATGGAGAAAGAGTTGTGTTCTAACTCCGTGACGGGGACTTAAGAAGCAGGGGAGCAGCAAATGCATAGACCATGGGCATGCAACTTCACAGTGGGAAAGAGGCCTGACCGCCCTGAGTTTGAGTTACAGCCAATGAGCAGGCTCAAGACTCAGGAGGGGAAGTGAAGTCTTTCAGGTGGGTGTGAAGGGTCAGTGGAGGAGGTTGGGGTGAGGGGTCAGTGAAGGCTCCTGAAGTTGGTCAGAGCAGGATTTTGACACATACAGACACAAGTAACAGCGGCACGACTTTTCAAATTGTTCAAATCAGGACTCCTCATCCTGTGTTAGCACAAAAACTTCTCATTTCAAGGATTTAAAACAAAAACAAACCATAAAACAACGTGTGTATGGTAAACCTAACTGAGGTCAACCATGGGGTTAAAGTTAATTAACTATGTCAAGGTAGGCCCAAATGACCAAGTACCTTATAGGATGTTTGGCAGACTCACAGTCACGTGACAAGACCAGAGGCTGGTTCTTCTTATTTATGCCATTTTAGAGGGCTCACCTTCCAAAAGATAACTGGTAACAGTTTCAACTTCATGAGTTTTTTTTCTAAAATTACCAGCTAAATTCTCTAAATTTAGCACTTTTCTAAAATTACCAACGAAATCTTTTATCTGCCCATAAACTACTTAAGAGCATGCATCTGAGTGGCAATATAAACACAGGCATCAATCAGCCTTCATTGATTGGACCAGATTCACAATGAAGGTATTTATTTAGCACCTTCATTGTGAATCTAGTTCAATTTAGGGGGGCACTGGGATCTGAATTCAGGGCCTGATGCTCCCAAGACTGGCACTCTACCTTAGGCATGCCTCCAGAATTGCTTTAGGCTGGTTATATTGGGAGATGTAGTCTCACTGACTTTGTTCAGGGTTGGTTTGGAACCACAATCCCCTGGATCTCAGCCTTCTAAGTAGCTAGGGTTACAGGCATGACTCACAGGTGCTGACTTGGCCGTTTCTTCTTACTTAGGAAAAACTTAAAATATCCTGCCAAGCCAGAAAACTCCCCAAAAAACAGACATGATTTTATTATGGAGTAAGCATTTAGCTGGACTTCTATGAACATCCAGCCAATGTGCTAACAAAATCACAAACAAATCCCATTCTTCAGAGGCAGAGACAAGTATGCAGCCATTCATGTATGCTTCAAGAAAACTGATACCTTGTCAAGTAAGAGACCTTAACACAGCTTGCTGTCCATGTTTTCACAGTTCATCTTCAATTCATGTGATTAGGATGGGCACCTAAACTAGCTGTCTTGCTCCTGAGGAATGCATAAAGATGGTTAGGTACCTGAACTACCTTCCAAAGGAGACAGGCTCATCTGCTGTGGTAGTGGGGCTTGAACTCTGGGTCAGTGCTCTACCACTTCAGATACACAACTCCACTCTGGCTTTTTGCTGGTTAGTTGTAGATAAGACTCGTGGTCTTTCTTGCCTGGGCTGGCTTCGAACCTTGATCCTCAAATCTCTGGTTCCAAAGTTCTGTAGCTACATTACAGATGGGAGCCAGTCTTTCTTGGTGTTCACTTTCTAAGAAATAGCTTTCAGGTCTTTAAAAAAAAAAAAAAAGGAAAAAAGCATTCGAGTCTTTATGCAGACTCACATGCACATGGAAGGAATGGAGGAAGTACTCAGAAACTTGTAAGGAAGATGAGCTTTCCCTTGTGCAAGGGGCAACCTTGTTATCCTGATTTCTATCTGATCCCAGTCCCTCCAGTTCGCCCCAGTCTGCACGTGGAGACTCCGGCGAGTAGGAGGGGAAGGGTGACCCGGTGACCCCGCAGCGGTGGCCTCGATGGCTCACTTCCGGTCCCTATACCGGGGTCAGCGTCAGGCTATTGCCCGCGGCCAGGGGGGAGTTCAGAGTCCAATGGCGCTCCAGACGTAGCAGGGTCTTCCAGAAACCAACTGCGGGGAAACTGAAGTTGGCCCCTTCCTAATGCGTGCTGCGGGGCCGGCCACGGCAGGAATGAGAAAGGAGGCCGGGGCGAGGGGATGGGGAGCGCGGGGTCGGGGGCCAAGAGGGCGCAGGCCGAGGGGGGTGCGAGGTCAGAGGCCGAGGAGGCTGGGAGCGCGGGGTCAGAGGCCGAGGGGACTAGGGGGCGCGGGGCCGGGGATCGAGGGGAGCGGGGCTGGGAGGCCAAGGAGGCGGGGGGGGGGGGGGGCACGGGGTCGGGGGCCCAGGCCGAGAGAGGCTTGGGGTCGGAGGCCCGGGGCCGCGGACAGGCCCGGGCGCCCCGCCCCGGAACCGCCGCCCGGGGGAGCCGGGGACGCCGACTGAGGGAGCCCGGGCCTCTCACCTCCACCTCCCGTCCGCAGGCGCGAAACGGCCGGGCGCGTCTCCCGGGCGACGGCGCCGCACGTGGGTCTGGCGTCAGAGCGCGATGGCGTCACGACCCACGCCGCTCCCTGACGCGGAAGCGGGGCGCCCCCGCGTCTGCGGGCCCTGCGTGCCGGCCGGAAGCGGGAAGACGGCAGCGGTGTTCGCGGCCGCCGAGGTGTGCGTGACGTCCGTGTGTTGCACCGTGACGGGGCGGCGGCGGGCGCCCGCCGGGGAAAGCACGGCCCTCGATGTCCCTGCGAGGGCGGCGGGGTTGCGGGTGGGGAGCCCGCGTCGGGGCTGCCGCGGCCCCCGCGCCTTCCGCACGGCCACTGGGAGCTGAGATCCGGGGGTCGCAGGCCAGAAAGCCCGCCCTAGCGCGGGCCCGCCGTCCTCGGCCCAGCCTCCTGCGTGGGATGCTGTCCTGGGCCCGGGGGAGAGGGGGGTAAAACTGCTTCTTCCCGGGAAACACCCCTCCGTTCCCCGCGGGAAGGACTAGGGGCCACGGGGAGCAGGGAGGAGGCCTGCGGGGTGACCAGGTTACCCATGCAGCCCGGCACCTGTCCCTGCTTGAGGAAATGTCACGTGGGACAGACTGGCAAGAAGGAAAGGACTGGAGAAAAGATGAAAAGACGGACCACCATCACCCAAGAGGTGACACAGGCGTGCTTAGGAGAAGCGCTAGGAACTTTCCATCCTCCTCGTGCTCCTTTGTGGAACCGTGAATGTAGCCCTGTTCTCATTTTGTAACAGTATTTAGATAAAGCACACACAGCTCGTCCAAATCCATCAAGCGCATACCCAAAGCAAGATCACTGTGTTCCAAAGCTCACTTTGCCGGTACAGTCATGCTTTGCTTAAGGACCGGGGGAGTCTTGTTCTTCAAGCACCATCGTGAGCTCGAGCAAGCCGAGATGATGTTGTCGCCCATTACACACCTAGACTAGATGGGGTGGTGTGGGTGTATAGGCATGGGTGTGTACATACACATATATGTATAGGGCATACCATACAGGTGTGTGCCTCTTGGTCATAAGAAATAAACGATATGAGATTAAATCAAACACAGAAAACATGTTATAATAAGAAACAAGATGTTTGGGACACTCTAACAATGGAGCTACTATCACCCACATTTCTCATTATTTTTGGTTTTGAGAAAAGGTCTGAGTAACTTTGCCCTGGCTGGCCTTGGAATGCCCCTGCCCCTGCCCCTGCCCCTCCCTGCTTGAGTGGCTGGAATTGCAGGTATGTGCCACCATGTTCTGCTCAAGATGACTAATTTTACAGTACACCCAGGGGCTCTACAAAGGATAGTTAGCCCCAACCTTATTTTCTTCCTATGAACTCAACACAACCACCCAGTACAAGTCTGTCCTCTCAAACATTTGAACAAAATAGTTACAAACAGGCCCCCAAGGTTGGAAACCACAGCATCCATTGCTGTTTCTGGGTTCCATACAACACCAAGTGCAGAATTCTTAAAAGCTGAGCTTTATGATGCTCTTTATATTTGCATGACACTTCATACACAAAGTGTCATTTAATTAAGAACTCTTAAAAACATAGATCCTACTAGTTATTTTCATTCAATCAAATGATGGGCGCCAAGGGCGTGAATGGCCCAATATGTGAGCCATATCCCCAAATGTGAGGACAATATGGAGCATAGTGTGCTGGTGGCTCCATGAGAGCCTGGGTGAAGTGCCCAGGCCTCACATACAGTGGGCTGACGCTGCCAGTCAGCCACTCCCCAGGGGCACCATCCTCTTGTGGATTAAAAACATATGTATATGCCCCCAAAGCAATGACTTCTGAAAACTTTGCTTTCAATTTCCTTTCTTCCTGCACAGCTTCCAGTGTTCCAACAAGTTCAGCTACAATGTGCTACTTGCTTTGTCTGACTCATTCCAGCACATTTTGTTCCCACCAAGATACACATTGTTTTCCCCCTTGGAGCTTTTTGAATCCTTTGACTCTTTTTTTAAGCTTCTATCAATGTTTAATGTTTTATTAAGCTGCTAGGTGTATCTGAACCCCAAAATAAATATGCTGTGGAGATTAGTTCGACCACAAAATACTATTTGTATCTGGGCACTAGTGGCTCACACCTGTAATCCTATTCAGGGGGCTGAGACCTGAGGATCATAGTTTGAAGCCAGCTTGGGCAGGAAAGCCCACAAGACTCTTAAGCAGCAAGAAGCTGAAAGGAGAGGTGTGGTTCAAGTGGTGGCAGTCTTGAGTGAAAAAGCTAATAGACAACACCCAAGCTCTGAGTTCAAACCCCAGTACACACACACACAGCAGCTTCAGGATAATTGAAAACCTGCATAATTTGTGTTAGTTGATGTAATATATTTAATTTTTTCAGTGTGTGATAATAGCATACATAACCCAAGATAAAAACATGCTGTTGAAAAATATAGTATTACAAATACTTAAGACTAGCAGTCTAAATGTGTGTTTTATTTGTTATTTCTACTTATATTCATCAGAATACAAGCATACCTAACAGAATTGGCAGAGCTGCTAAATAACGGGAAAAGGGCCACAGACTTCATTGAGAACCTACTACCAATTCTGGAGCCCTAGAAAGCCAGGGAGAGGCTCTGCTCTTGGAATGTACACCTAATGACCGTTGTTCCATTCCCTTTTCGGTCACCACACATGAAGGGAGAGTGGGGGCCCAGGATCAGAGGAATTCCAGGAAATGACTGTCTTTGGCTCACCTCTAGCTGCGTGCCAATCCTTTGACCAAAACAGGCAGGCCATGAGTCACCTCCAGTCTCTTCACCAACTGTGGGGACTGGGGAGAGAAGGCCGCACGGAGGAGAGGCAGAAGCAGAGTCCTGAAGAGTAGTCCTGACCTTAGAGGAAAGACTGGTGCTGAGCCCACCAAATAAGTAAGCATCGCCTGCGGTCACTTAGTGAGAATTGTGCCAGGCAGCCAGGGGAACATGTGAGATGTGAAGCATGCCTCTTCCCCTTTCCCTCAAGTGCCAGAAAGACCTTAATCCTCAAATCTTTGGCAAGAATCCTAACCCTGGAGAATTGCCTTCTATACGTTACTTGTAAAACAAAAACTGTGTCATTAACCATCACAGACCCATGGTAATAAGAGAAAAGCCTAAGTGAATAGAGTACAAATAGAGGTTCCCAAGCTTTTATGCTATGTCGTCTGGTCGTTTCTGTTTTATCTTCCCAGCTGGATTTGTTTGCAACGCTGCAAACATTCAGTGAAAGTAAATAACCAAGTGGAAGAACACGTCTTGCAGTCTCGAAAAGGGTCTGGTTTCGGGACTGACTGGTGGATCTCGTAATCCGTCGGGCCATCTTCTCCCCGTCCCGGGACCATCCCCCCCCCCCCCCCCCGGGCCCGGTCACCCCAGCGGAGTCGCGGCAGTGGCCGCCCGGACAGCAGCGAAAGCGCGCGGGGACCGCGGCTGTCCTCAGACTCTGTGCCCAGCGCATTCAACTGGGGTCCCCAAGCCGCGGTTCAGGTAGCGTGACCGCCCCCCCACGCCCCGCCGGGCTGTGGAGCGGAGCCGGGCGCCGCCCTGCAGCACCTGCGCCTCCCGCGGGGCGACGGCTGCCTCCTGCACGAAATGCGTGCGGCCGCCGGCTCCCCGGTCACGCAAGCCCCGGCGGTCCCGCCCCGCCCCTCCCCGCCCACTGAGCGCCGGCCCCGCCCCTGCTGCCTGCTTTGGTGCGCTTGGCCCCACCTCCTGTCAATCTAGGCCCCGCCCCCATCCGCCCAGGCCCCGCCCCCGCCTGTTTCCGTGCGCGCCCGCTGTTCCCCGCCCGCCTCGAGCGGCCCTCGCGTGCCGCCGTCGCTGCCTAATCCGGCGAGGAATCCTGGAATCCGCCCGGCCCCGGCTCTGACTCCGACTTTAGGCGAAGGGTGATGCCCTCGACTAAAGCCGGGAAAGTTTGCCTCGCTCATGATGGGCCTCCGGCTCGAGGGAGGAGGGGAAGCCAGTGGGGGGAAAGGGAGGAGCCGGCCTCGCTCCCTACCCTCCCTCCGGGGCCGGTCCTCCTGCGCGGGGCCCGGAGGCCGGGGAGCCCGGGAGGCGCGCGCGGCCGCGCGGACGCTTTCTGCCGACCGGACTCGTGCGGGCCCGGTGTGGGCCGCCGTCTGGTGGAGGGGCCGGGGCGGCGCGGCGGCGGCGGGTGCTTCGCACGCCACGGCGCGTGCAGGCGAGGCGAGGGGAAGCGCGTGTCGTGCCGAGCCGCGATGAGATCAGCTTGAATAACCGCGGCGGGCGCCGGCTGGAAGGGCCTCGTGTCACGCAGCCGCGGCCCGCCGGGTGCACGCTCGGCCCGGGCGCCCTCAACACCGCCCCGTGCACGCGTGCACACTCGCGCTGGGCTCCCTCAACATCACCCCCGTGCACCCGTGCACGCTCGCCACGGGCTCTCTCAACACCACCCTGTGCACGCTCGGCCCGGGCTTCCTCCTCCCCCGTGCACTCGTGCACACTCGCTCCGGGCTCTCTCAACACCACCCCGTGCACCGGTGCACGCTCATTCCGGGCGGCCCCGACCCCCTGTGCACACTTGGCCGAGCGCACTCTACCCACCTCCCCCTTTCTCTCTCTCCCCCCCTCCACCCCCCCCCCCGCCCCACCACTCAGCACGCTCAGCCCGGGTGGCCTTGGCCGCCCTTTGCTCCCGAGGACCGGGGCGGACTCGCCCTTTCCGGGCGGTGGCCACTGGGGACAGATGGGGGCTGGGGACCCCGGGAAGAAAACAGTGCAAAATCCAACTTGCATGGTTAGCAGCAGCAGGCTGAATTCTATTAGCTAATCGGTTTTGGAGACGCACTCGGAATATCAGCCTTGTGAATCAGCCAGTCCTGGTTCTGTGCCCAGTAGGTAACTCTGAAAACCACTGCGCCGTGGAACTCAAAGGTCATTAAATGGGCCTTTAGCGGTGGTGTTTAACAATCTGTGCACATGGATTGCATATGCGCGCGCGCGTGAAATCTAATTTATACACACAAGTCTGGAGGCGCTTTGGCAAGAGGAATACATGTGAATTCAGTAGAGTCAGGATACAGTAAGACTGCTTCAAAAGGACAAATGAACTTGTAAAAACCTGCAGCCTTTGACACGAGGAAAACATTACATTCATCACCATCTTGAACATCTTGTACCAACTCAACAACTACAGGGTGGAAATTTCTTTTTTTTTTTAATTGTGAAAATACCATACAATTACATGAGCAAGGTAATGAATACATTTCTTATGAAGCATTGTTGCCTCCTCCTTTGTTTCCCTTACAGGGTGGAAATTTCTAATGAGACAAAAAAAGATGCAAACATATAAACTACACAAGCAAACACTTTAAAAAGCTGTATTTAGGCTCATGGATAACCTCTGCAACATGAGAAAAATAATATATCTAAGATTTGGCATTGTATTTTCTAAGCATGCATGTGATTCATTGGTGGGTATGTCATCATGAAACAATTAGGATTAGTCACCAGGTGCAGAAAATCTCTGCTCTGCATTTTACGAGACTTCTTTTTAACTAGTTGTAATGTTCCTAGGATGTGAATTCAGTAAAAGTGAAGCATCTTGCCTAGCAAAGCTGCACCATACTCGTGTATGTGCACGAGTGTGTGCACACGTGCATGCGCGCACACACACACACACACACAGGTTTGGGCACTGCCCACTAGCTTTTTCTGTTCAAGGCTAGCTTTCTTTTGCCACATCCACACTTCCAACTTTTTGCTGGGTGATTGGAACTAAGAGGGTCAACAGATTTGTCTGCTGAGGCTGGCTTCTAACAGTGATCCTCAGATCTCAGCTTCTTAAGTAGTTAGGATTAGAGGTGTGAGCCACCAGCACCTTGCTTCAAATTCCTATTTTGATCCAAGGAAGGCATGACTGTGTTAATATGTAGGCAATACTCTCCAATGGTGAGAGCTTGAACTAAAGGGATGAGGGTATACCCAGCCTTCCATTGGTCGTGCATGACCCTGCTGTGCTGGAGATTAGGCATACTCCATGCCTGCCTCTCCGGGAAGGGTTGGCAATGGGGCTGTCCTTACCAAAGGTGTGCTGAGATCTTTGGAGACGAACTAATATGCTTACTATTCCAACAGTACACCAGATCTACAACAACCTATGCATACAATCACAGAAGTCACTGGCCAACCTGTTTTATTTGTTTGTTTTCCATTTGGTCCAGGGTTTTTTCAGTGTTGGCATCCAGTAGAGGAGGTAACAGCCTGGTAACATTTCAAACTATTTCATGATCTGTAATAGAGATATTAAATAATCAGTATAATTCTTTACTAATGATGTATGTGGGCAATATAATCATATGTTTTGATTATAACTGTATATATTACTATACAGATAGGGTTGCTATACTATTTAGTAGTATTTGTGGTGGTGGCATCAGCTGGAAGCTGAGACCTACTTTCCACTACTTGATATATAGAATCTTGAAAGCAAGAGAATTCCTTAATATAAACTTTCTGTTGCTGAATGACTGAAGTTCTATGATTAGGAGTTTACTCAACACATTCAGAAACATAGGAGACTCTCTGTATGTGGACATGACTCCTGCTGTTGGGCATAGTGCAGTGAGCAGACAAAACCACTTATTTAATAATTAAATGTTTTTACTCTCGGAATGCAGATCACCAAATGTGTGGTGTGCATCTCTATAAATGTAAAACCCTGTTTTGCAGCTGGGTCACACCTGTAATCCTAGCAACTGAGACCTGGAGGAGGCTAAGATCCAGAGCATTGAGGTTTGAAGCCAGCCCAGGCAGAAGAGCCTTTGAGACCACATCTCCAAAACAAGTGGCAAAAAGCTGGGCTGAATGTGTGGTTCAAGTGGTAGATTGTCAGCTAAACAAGCCGATCAAAGTCAAGGCATGGAGTTCAAACCCCTGGTACTTGGGGTAGGGTGGAGTAAAGAGAACCCTTGAAAAAGGAAGAAAGTCAGAAGAGAAGAGCTTCCTGGAAAGGATATTTAGGCAGTTTTAACTGGAAATAGAAGGCAGGTACCAATCCTTAATCTCTTAAAAACAAACAAACCATACAGCGAAAGCACATAATATTGTTTTCCTCCTTGGATGGGTGCTCTCTGCCACTAGGCCAGGCCCATCTGTGTGCCAGTTGCTTGCCCACCGCATAGTAACGTCTCATGGAGGATGTGGGTAGCACTCAGCCCCAGCCCTAGCCTAGCTTCATAGGCCAGAATGTGCTTTGCAGCCCTGTAAAGATGGGGTGTCTTTTTCTAATTGGAACACAGGCACCATGGGGCCCCTGATGCTTTCTTTGTTCTCCCAGGGTTCTCAGGCAACGACCTCCCGTTGACATGCATTTTCCTATTGTATTTAACAGCATTGCTCAAAGCAGGAGTTGGGAGATAGATGGAAGCTAAGGGTGAAGAAGCCAAGCCCTGACACCTTCCAAGGTGAGGAATTGCTTATCTCTATCTCTGTGCACAAACATCAGTGCAGGTGTGATAATGTCATGTGAAGTGTTCTGCATAACAAGAGATCAGTGCTACTCCTAGCTAGTTGGGAGCCTAAGAGCTGAGTATCACGGTTCAAAGCTAGCATTCTCAATAAACTACTCAGCAAAAGCTGGAAGTGGCACAGTGGCTCAAGTGGTAGAGTACTAGCCATGAGCATAAAGAGGTTAGTTCAAGGCTTAGTTCAAGCCCTAGGACTGGCCAAAAAAAAAAAGATGCTAGAGCAACAGTTTGCCTTTTGAATTTTAGTCAAATGGAAGAAGCTTCACTCACAATAGCTTGCAGAAGAAACAGTTGGACATGGTGGTCACCCTTCCAGCCACTGATATCAGATGATGAGACACAGGATGTTGTGTCCTGCCATACCCTGGGGGGTGGCCTTGGGTTTGAAACATTTCCCTTTTCCCAGATCTGCCTTCTCCATGGTCTGTTGACATTCCATCTTGGTACAAACAATGACAGTCCATACTGTCAAGTCTGGCTGCAGTGGCCTGGGTAGTCCAAACTTCTGCAGGGGAGACATGCCAATCCATGGGCCCCTACCAGACCTGGGGAACAGACTGGTTCTGAAATCCCTGGTGGCTTAGCCACACTCGTCTACACCTTACATGTCCTCCTGCTTCACAGTTGCAGAGACAGAGTTAATTAGATCTTTGTGTGATTTGATGATCATAAAATGAGAGTTTAAACGTAACTGATTAAAACATGCAAATGCATGCATACTATAAATATTTAAAGCAAACTTGGAGTTAATGTCAAAAATGAGCCCAAAAAGGATCAGACTGGGTTGATACAGTTTAACTTGCTCTCTCATCTCACCACTCCACAAGATTGCCATTTCACATCTCAAGGAAGGATTCCTGTGGCATCTTTAACTTAATTGAGGATTAGGATCTACAAAATAAATAAAGCATCTTCTGAAAGCTGCTCTCAATTTCTTTTTTTTTTTTTTTTGAGGTAGTTTTGCTACGGAGCCCAAGCTAGCCTAGAACTGTGTAGCCCAGGCTGACCTTCTGCTTCTCCCTCTCATGGACTTGGGACTACAAGTATGTGCACCAAGCCATGCTTGTAAGTTTCTGAGGTTTCAAAATAGGGAAACAGATTTAAAGAGTTCAACTAAAATATTCCATCAGCCCTATATCTACCAAAAATAAGAGACTGAAAGCAACTGTGGAACATTACCTGAAGAAGATATTTTATAAATAGGACTTATTGCTACAGACAGGCAATGTTAGGAAAATGGAGGAGAGAAGAAGGAAGAGGCTGGACTCGATTCTCAACAGACAAGGACTGTTTATTGAGAAGCATAGAGGGGCAACAACCTTCCCCTGGGATGGAAGTTGTGGCTCTTTGCTATTCCTCAATAAACAGTCCTTGTCTGTTGAGACTGAGTCCAGCCATTTCCTTTCTCTATTTTTCCTAATAGGTAATAAACAAGTGAACTAACATGCATTAAACAGCAATTTGAGGATAGAGGTGACTATAGATACTTGCATGACAAGGATCACTCCATCCATAGGTGATCACAATTTGAATGAATCAGTGAATGAATATGAGAGAAAATTCATCATTTCTAACATCCAAGAATTGTACTTCCCAGGTTCACTTTTCTCTTTGGATGGACGACTGAATATGTGGATGGATGGGTGGGTGGGTGGATAGAGAGGTGGATAGGTGAATGGGTAGGTAGATAGAGGGGTGGGCGGATGAATGGATGGATTATGGATGGGTAGATGGGTAGAAGACCAGATAGGTAGGTAGGTGGATGAGTGGGTGGGTAGGTGGGTGGGTGGACAGAGGAGTGGATAGGTGAATGGATGAGTAGATGGATGGATGGATGGATGGGTGGGTGGGTAGGTGGGTGAGTGGGTGTTCTGCCTGACTCTAGATGCTTTACAAGCAATCCGGAAACAGGAAGCATTTCAGAAGGGAGGCTAGCTGTGGTCCAAGGGGTTGGGCTGTGTCTACACCACAGGAAACAGCTTCCACACCTTGAGGCTAGGATGGTAGAGGCATCATTACTCAGCACAGGATTCTGTTAGAAACTTGAACAGGTTCTCTGGGTTGGAATGTTGCATGAATCCAGACTTGCCTTAGGAATGCCACAAGTGATCCAGTCTAAGTATAGAAATGGATGCGCTTTGTAAAAATAGCAAGCAAGATTGTGGTTATCTGGGAATCAAATTCCTTTTTAATCATTCCAGACAAAACTAATGAAACTCTCAAGAAGGAATCATTCTTTACTCTTGAGAGTTTCCTTCTAAAAGAATTCACCTTTGGCTTTTGGGGAGCAAAGTTCAAATGCAGTTCCTGTCTGACTGGAAAACAAGTCAGACATAGAGTAGATTGTCTTTACGGACAGAGCCATGCAGCCAGGACTCCTGAATCTTACTGGCTTCATTCACTCAAGCAGGATTTTTCACTATGTTTTTGTGAGATTTTTTTCCTTAGTATTTGTGTAGGAATTTATATTTTCTAATGAAAAAGATTTGAATCCTATTACTCTGTGCATACCTTCTGCTGGAATGTGTAGGAACAAAGGCTTTCTGGTCATGTGTAGCAAATACTTAATAAGATGAGGCACCTTTCAAAGTACTCAGGCCAGGCTAGCTGATTGCTTAGCTTTATGTAATACTGTATAAGCCTATTTTCTTATCTAAGATATGACCATGATTGAAGACTGGTTTTCTTTTGGCTAAGTGAGTAAAAAAAAAAAAAAAAAAAAAAAAGCCTGCTTTCTAACACAGTTCTGCAAATGCCTGCCAACAGTGAATTTGGTCCCTAAAAATCACAAACATTAAAGTGTAAAGGCATTTTATCACCCAAAATAAAACTTAAAAAAAAAAAAAAGAGCCAAGCACTGGTAGCTGACACCTGTAATCATACCTACTCAGGAGGCTGAGATCCAAGGATCAAGGCTTGAAGCCAGCCTGAACAAAGTTCATGAGACTCTTATCTTCAATCATCAAAAAACCAGAAGTAGAGATATGGCTCAAGTGGTAGAGCACTAAGCATTGAGTAAAAAACCTAATGAACAGCTCCCAAGCCCTGAGTTCAACTCCCAGTACCAATATCAAGTAAAGGCAAGGCAGAAATGCTAACAGTATCATTAAAACTAACCAACTGCCAGGTGTTGGTGGTTCACGCCTATAATTCCAGCTACTCAGGAGGCTGAGATCTGAGGATTGTGGTTTGAGGCCAGCTCCAGCAGAAGCGTCCTTGTGAGACACTTTTCTCCAATTAACTCCTCAAAAACTGGAAGTGGCACTGTAGCTCAAAGCAGTAGAGTGCTAGCCTTGAACAAAAGAGCTCAGGGACAGCGCGTGCAGGCCCTGAGTTCAAGCCCACAACCAACAACACACACAGAAAAAACTAACCAATATATTTGGTTAGAGATTAATTAACCCTAACATTATTGGAGAATTATAACACATTGCTAGTCTAAATTGATTGTCCTTGCTGAATATTGGGATTCAATATCCAAAGCTAAATGGCAATGCTGGCAGTAAATCCTTTTCTCTTTTTGTAAAACCAGAAAAACCACACAAATGTTTCAAACTTGCTGAGTCTCCAGTTACAAAATTAGATCATTGGAGCCTAGAGAAATTTAAATATTATCAAGATCAAATTCCTTGGGCCTGACAATTAAAAGGCTCACACCTAGAATCCCAGCTACTGGGAGGCAGAAATTGACAGGATTGCAATTTTGAGGGCAGCTGGGAAAAAAATTAAACCCTGTCTCAGCCAGGAGTCTGTGTGTAGTGGACAGTTCTGTAATCCTAGCCATACAGAAGGCCTAGATAGAGGAAGATTAAGGCTGGCCTGGGGCTTAGGGCTGAGACCCTATTAGAAAAGCAAATAAAGCACACAGGGCTGGAGGAGGGGCTCAAGTAATAGCACGTCTGCCTAGCACAGCAGACCTTGAACTCAAATCCCAGCACTACTCCCCCTACCTCCTGCCCCCCCCAAAATCCCTTATTTTATGGGTGCTGAACCAAAATTCAGAGAAGGTGGCTAGTTTGTTGTACAAATGTGTTATTGTTCTTCAGTACCAGTGTCTGCCATGCCAGACACTGGCCTTGGACTAAAGATTTTGTCATGACAGGAGAGCTGTGGGCATGGCCTGCAGGCCCACAGTTAACAGAAAGATGGAAACAGAAAGGAGTCTGCAGATTTCTAATTAGAACTAAGCCAGCGCCCTCGGTCACATCTGCAACCCCAGCTACTGCAGAAGCTGAGATCTGAGGATCCATCCCGGGTGGCAAAGCCAGGCTGGGAAGACCGATCCCAAAGACTCCTGTCTCCAATGAAGCAGCAAAAAGCCAGAAGTGTAGGTATGGCTCAAGTGGTAAGTGCCAGCTTTGAGTAGGAAAGCAGGGGAGAACATGAGCCTTGAGTTCAAACCTCAGTCCTGGCACATACACACATGTGCACATGTGTGTACACACACACCAGAAGGAGAACTACCTTTAATCAAATGCTGATTTGGTAGCAGGCCCTAGGAACCTCACTTCATGAAGCCATTCATTGGTTAGCTACTAGGTAGAAGCAGGGTAGAACTTACCTTCCCATTCCTAAAGTCTTTCAACTCCTCCCCACTGACTTAACATCTGTGTCTAGACAGAAAGTATGAATAATCCAGTCCTTTCCCTTCCCCTCTCTCCTTTCTTTCAGGGCGGGGGGTGTGGAGAGTGTGGTGAGACCCAGCTGTCTGGAAAGGAGTTTGGTCAGCTCTGTGCTTCCTTGTTGGATTCTTTTCCTTGGGCCCCAGGGCCTGCAGGGCAGGAGGCATCCTGTGATAGACGCAAGCCATCAGGTGGTGGGGGTTGATTGGTAGGAAGCCCATACTCACTGATGCCAGCACCTAACCAAGTGGTCACCATGGCTGGGTATAATCGAGCATCTCAGAAAAACAAGGGTGCAGAAGCAACAGTGCCAACGCTACATGAAGCATCTAAAACATTGACTTCTACCAGGTGCAGTTGGTGCCTCACTCTCTGTTCCCACCGGGGAAGCACCTGCCTGGTATGGTGGCTCACACCTGTAATCCTAGTTCCTCCGGCGGCTGAGATCCAAGGATCACAGTTCAAAGCCAGACCAGGCAGGAAGGTCCCTAGGAGACCCTTATTTTCAATTAACCACCAAAAAAGCCAGAAGTGGAACTATGGCTCAAGTGGTAGAGTACCAGTTACAAAAAGCCAAGGGACAGTGCCCAGGCCCTGAGTTGAAGCCCTAGCAGTCTCTCCTTTCAAAGTAATTTGCATTAAATGAATATCAACATCATCTTCACAGCTTTGGCCCAACTTCTACTGTCCTTAAAATTGTGGCTTCCAATCAAGGAGACAAAATAATCAAACAAAAAGCACATGAAATTTATAGAATTAGTCTATTTCAAATACATCTCTACAGTTTTGAGAAATCTGTTGGGTTTTCCACTCACCAGAATTGTTTCAAGGTCTTCTCCCTCTAATGAGTTAGCCATATGAGGAGAAATGGTCCTTGCCCACTCATGCACACACACACACACACACACACACACACACACACACACACACACATGCCACTGTGAGCATCAGCTAGTCCAACAAATAAAATGGGAGCAATTGCTCCCAATAGCTCCCATTTCACAATAAATGTTCTGTAAGTCTAGCAGAGATCCTGTGGTCTTTCTTCCTCTTTTCTCAATTAAGTTAGAATATCTTAGAAATGTCCATCATAAATGTAGTTTTATCAGGAGGAGACAGCAATGGTAGAATCAAATCTGAATGTCATTGACCACCAAGAAGCATTTCTTTAAAGTACACAATAATGAGCCGGGTGCCCATGGCTCACACCTGTCATCCTAGCTAGTCAGGAAGCTGAGATCTGAAGATGACAGTTCAAAGCAAGTGCAGGCAGAGAAGTCCTCTGCCTCAAATGCCAGAGTACAAGCCAAGCAAGGAAGCCACGGAGAACTCAAGGCCCCGAATACAAGTCAACCAGAAAATAAGTAAGTTTGCACACTATTGTGTTTGAACCATTTCTATGTAGAAGCAAAGAAGCTCCTCCCCCAAATAGGATTCCAGCTGCAGTTTTGTCCACAGTTCAATTCAAAACCTTTAAGTTTTCAAGATCAAACTTGGGATATTAAAGAATACATACCAGCTTTTAAAGCAGGCTACCAGCATATACACATACAGGCTGCGTGACAATTCCTTAAATCAACAAGGAAACAAATGAAGAAAATATGTGCCACAATTGTTAAATCCTCCCAGCAGCACGTTTTCTCCTTGTTTTCCTACTCTGTTCACTGCATAAGCAGGTTTAAAGAAAAGAAATAACAAAAAGAAATTTATTTTTGTGTTGGTACTGGGGCTTGAACTCAGGACCCAGGTGCTATACTTTTTTTTTTTGTCTCAAGGCTAGTGCTCACCACTTTTGAGCCATAGCTCCACTTTTAGCTTTCTGCTGGTTAGTTGGAGCTAAGAACCTCATGGACTTTTCTGCCAGGACTGGCTTTGAACCTCAGTCCTCACATCTCAGCCTCCTGAGTAGCTAGGAGTTATAGACACGAATCACCAGTACCCAACTAGATGGTTCTTAACACTCTCAAGTCAGATGGACTCAGCCCACGCTACTGCATATGTGAACTGTTGGGCATTCTCTCCACAAAACAGATGACTGAGAGAGGCAGGTGTCCCCCCACTGCAGCAAGGTGAGACCCATGCTTACCATTCACAGGACAAGCCTTGAGTGGCTGGACCGCTCATGGCTTTAACAAGAACTTCGCTGCAGCCCTATCACCCCACACAGTTAGACCAGAGACTGGCCCAGCAGAGAGAAGGGGTGAGAATGATGGGTTGAGCAGTTTAGAGATGCCTACGCTTTGAGACACTTCCCAAGTCCCAGGTGAGCAGTGCAAATGATGGAGGCAAATGAAGGCAAACACAGCTATCCATGGCTCACTTTGTTTCCACAGGTACAGCATGCCTTCGGTGGTCTTGTAACCTGGAGACAGGGAGATGTCAGGGAGGTCAGGGGAACCCAGAAATGTGGGCTCCCCCTCTTTCATAGTTCCAGCCACAGAAGCAACCAGAAACTCAGGCTACCAAATAAGGCAACAACGTGGCTACTCAGCGAGTAGGGCACTCAGGCTAATGTCCAGATTCCAGACCTTGAAACGTGTGTGGTGCCAGCTCGCCTCTATCTCTACCTGGCAGCGGGGTGTAGGAGTTTCCCTCTTCTTCGGCATGTGATGAGTTTTCCTCTCCATTGTGCACGCAGACCTGGCCTTGGTTGGCCACAAACATACTTAGCCTTTAAGTTCACAAACCAACTCTGGGCTTCCTCCTGAACTAAAGGACATCTGTGTTGATTCTGACCAGCTTACTCTATGGGCCAGGTTTTCCATCTTGCTAATCACTTCCCCTCATTTCTTGCTGATTGCTCCTGATTGCAAAAGCCTAGCTCCTCATGGCTGCTGATTCTTTTGTCCTGCAGAACTATTCCTTCTGTGAAACAATTCGTCCCTTGCACACAAGGGACTCTCATCTTTCCCTCTGCATTCCAAACATTCGTTCTCTCTACTTACTTCCTTCATTGCCACCAGCCTCCTCTTACTGACTCTTAGAGCAGTCTTACAGCCTTCATACTTTGTGGACACAAAGGATTGGAATGCGCCCAAAGTAACCCCAAAGTCTCCGGGCATTTGGTCCTTGGGAACATGGCCAATGATTAGTATGACCGCCCATAACTGACGGTGCCAGGAGTCTGTGCCAAGCAGGACAAGGGAATTCATTCTTCCTCAGAAGCCCAGGTTAGTTGCTCTCTGTGGAAATACACTCACTTTGATTTTAAAAGAGAACAACCTTCCTTCTTTCTCCCAGTTTCACTTCTTTTGTGTGTGGCCTTGGAGATTGAACTAGGCTGGTACTCTACCACTGACCTCATCCCCAGTCCTGGGCTTCATCCCCAGCTCCCTGAGACTGTCTGACTATGTACCCTGGACCGCCCTGATCTCTCGTGATCTCCTTTGCTTCCTGTTGACTGGGATTATAGTAATATGCAATCCTGTAAGAATTCCCTGTGAAAAGTCTTTCTTCCATTTCTCAACCTCCCATCTTCCAGTTATCTATAGAGTCCAAAGATACGGATAACAGCTTGAATAACAAAGGGGGAAATGGGCTATCATGGAGCAGAATTGAAGCTCACCTCTGATGAACATGAACGAAGGTTTCACACAAATGAGAAAGCAACGTTTGTCATCAACCACTCACACACCAGGGCAGTTTATTACTGCAGCCTCACGCAGTTTGAATAATCCAGTTCCAAATCCCAGAAAAAAGAAGGGAAAAGGCAGTGCAAGTATCTGGGTGGGGTGGGAGGCTGGGCTTCACATAGGTCTCCGTTCTTCCTGGAGCTCTGAACTCACGACAGCCAGGGTCAGGGTCAGCTTGAGGAGCCATGAACAATGCAACCTCCTTGACCTCATTTCTCCCTCCATGTAATTTCCACATGAGACTTCAAGGGGTCCAAGGTTAACCCTACCCCATGAGAACAATATCACCTGCATTGTATACACAAAGAAATGAAGGCAGGGAGAAGTGAATAACTTATCCCAGTGAGGAAGTTAGTAAGTAATAGAATGGGAGGTGAATCCAATGTGTCTGCTGGAAATCTGCTGGGAAATTGTCTGGAATGCTCCTGGGATGTGTGCTTTGAAGATGCTGCTCTCCAGGGCCGTTCACAATGGCTCATCTGTGGGATTTGCCTAGGTGTGCAACAATGGGTGATGGGAGGGCGGGGCTTACGTGCCAGAGTACTTAGCAAGTACCTAGCAAGTGTAAGGCCCTGAGTTCAAAGGCCAGGACTAGAAATATTGATGGTATATACACACAATGCAGTCGTATTCAGCTTTAAGAAGGAACTAAAGTACGTGATCTTCAGAAAACAGAACCAGAGATGATCCTGTAGAATGAAATAAATCAAGCTCAGAAAGACAAATATGGTGTGTTTTCTCTCATAGGTGAAATCTAGGTCTGAAAAACACCAATACATGAATGTGAAAGGGGAATTTTGGAGGAGGGGGAGCCACCAGGAAGGAGACAGGAGAAAGGAAGGGATGATCTGGGTGAGAACCACTGAAGCATGTGCTCCATCTACAGAAAACAACAAAATCCCCTTTGGATGTGTCAACCAAGAGTCATCTGTGATTTTGCTTTCCTAAATGAGGCAGTTGGTGCAAACACCAATAAAGGAAGGTGTCTGCAATACCCCCAGGAGTTTCTCTGATGTGGAATGAGTCATTTCCTCTTGACATGGTCATTCTTCTCACCACACCTCCTCCTCTCACTATGCTGCTAGGACAGCTGCCTGGCTCCCCAGCCAGAGGCTGCTGGACCCAACAGGGTCAACACGGCCGCTGTCATCTTTCTTTTGTAACTCCCATGTTACACTGGACTTGAACTCCAAGTCCACCATTCTCACTTTTTCCTTTCTTTGCTACTGTGCATCTCTGCTGGTCCCAGAGGTCTTGATTTCCCTGCCTGTATGATACCACTGCACATTTGGCTGTCTGAGAGTGAATTAAACAATAGATGCACAATGTCCAGTCAGCCAAGCAACCTGATTGCTTAGGTGCTGATCATAGATCCTGTTACAGGGCATCCATTTGCATAGCAATCTGCGCCCTGCAGAGCTAGCCAGGGGCTTGTCCTTTATAGAATTACTCACAGTTAATCCACAATGGCAACTGGAACTTGAATCGTGTGATTGGAGAATTGGAGGTGTTTAGTTAAATTGTAGTAAGTGAAATTCATGCGTATCAGAATTGTGCAAAAGAAAGCATCTTACAGTGATCTGTCTTTCGCTTTTAGTTCGTGTCAGTGGAAAATATGTTCTCACGGTGGAAGTAATTTCATTCATTATAATTGAATTGGGTTAAACATGAAAGGTTGATAAGGATAAAGTAATACATCAAATGCAGTGTTAAACTGCACTTTAACAGAGCATACACAAAGCTAATAAATGTCTACTAAATCACAAAGATTCATACACCCCAGTTACAGCAGTGGAGGCCAAAATACAATGACCTCTGCTTTTTGCTTTTTCTTTTTCCTTCTCTTCTATTGAAATGCAGCTCAAATTACCTATTATACTTTATACTAAAAATAGCAGCCCGGAATCTCTCTCTCTCTCTCTTTTTTCCTTACCAGTACTGACATTTGAACTGAATCTTGAGCGTTTTCATGGCTTTTTTTGCTTATAGTTGGTGCTCTGCCACTTGAACTATGCATCCTGGCTTTTGGCTGGTTGATTAGAGATAAACTTCTCAAGAATTTGCCTGCCCAGGCTGGCTTCAGACCCATCCTCAGCTTTCAAGCCTGCTGAGTAGCTAGAATTAGAGGTGTAAAAAGCCAGAGCTCTGCAGGATAAACAAGTATTTCTTGGGGCTGGAGACGCGATTCAGTGGTAGAGCACTTGCCTACCATGTGTGAGGTCCCAGATACCATGGCTAGCACAGCAAACAACTCTCAGTTTCTATTTCTCTCTCTTCCCCATTAGTCCTCTACCCTGCCACCTCCCCACCCTTACCCCTGCACGTTTCTCTGGTCATAACAGTGATGTTAAGGGTAGATAGAAAGGTGGCATTTTCAGGTTCAGGTTTGTATTACTCAAAGTCTTCATGATGAGCCTTCGATACACATGCTTACAAAAAAGCACGTCCCCAAAAACAAAACGTAATGTTCTCAAAAAACAAAATGAAGAAAAATTCAAACTCTTTGAACAGTGGAAACAAATTCCTGTAGAATTTTCTGGAATGGCTTAATGAATTTTTCTCAGAATTTCCTTAAAAAGGCAGAGTGTAGCATCGGGAATGGCAAAAAATGGTCATTGCTTTTCCTCTCGATAATCATTTTGTGATGTTGAGAGAAACTGACCAGGCCAGGCAACAGTGTAATCCTAGCTTCTTAGGAGGCTGAGATCCAGAAAGGTCAGAGAAGTCCTGGAGACTTTATGTTAAGGTCACCAATAAAAATGCTGGGCTGCAGACATGGCTGAAGGGGTAGAGTGCCAGTCAAGCAAGCTTGAGACCCTGAGTTCAAACCTCAGTACCAGCAAAAGGGAGAGATGAAGAATGACAGGGTCAGAAACTGATAATAGTCAAAACAACCAAAGCTTTTTCTTAGTATCATCTACTCTGTGCTATAGGAAAACAATTATTCCTTAAGAAGTTATCAAAAGTTATTTTTGTGGAAGGTGCAGTTGATGCTTTGTTATGGTTAAAGTAAAACGCTAGTCTAAAAGTCTACCTGGGGAAATGGTGGAGGACTCGCATCAGGCAAAGAGTGTGCATGTGTGTGTGTATTATACTTCAATAACACTTTACATTAATTAAATGGGGATGGGGAAGATTTCCTGTGACATCTCCACATGTTTACAATGTTCTCCAATCAATCTCACCCTCTGTCACTCTCCTCTGTCCCCTTATCCCCCTTCCTAACACAATGTCAACAGGTTTCATTGCTCATACACGCAAACAATCGACTTCAACCATATCTGTCCTCATTCATCCAACGCGGCCTGATTCTGTTTCCCCACCCCCAAACCTCTACTGATCATCAGCTTTCATGGAGGTTCTTATGCTTTGAGAGAATTCTTTCCACACAGGGCTCTCCCACTACACTGGTTTGCTTTCTGAGTCATCTGGTTGTTTTCTCATTGGGGGAAGGTGTGGTTACCTGGCAAAGCCTGGGAGGTGGAGTCCTGGGAACAGCCTGACTCTTGGGGCCCAGCTCCCATCTTGGTAAGATGCAAGCTTGGGCTAGACCAGAGGTAGCTAAGCAGCAGCCTGGCTTGGAGGAGCCCCACCAATGTGTTTTTCCAGCTCTTAGTGGACTCACAGTTTGGAAAGCCTGCATTTGTCCATGGCAGGCAGCTCACCTGGGAGGAAGGATTCCTTACTGCTGGGTGTAGGGCACAGGATACCACAGTTCACTGGTCTGGGTGCTTGGGCTGCATTTGTATATGTATATTCATTACCTCTTTCATAATAATATACATATATTACCTCTGTCATAATAACATATATGCATTAACTGTCAGAATTTAAGTAGATGACACCCAGACTATTACCTCTGAGGTCTCTTCTAACTCTGAGTCTGGATAAATATTATTTTATCTTCCTGCTCAGACTAAAAGTTTTTGAAGGACACTGTCTGGTCCCTTTCCTTTGCTTGTGTGTAGAGCAAGTGAATTAAGATTTGTTTATTGCACATTAAATTTAGTTATGTCCATAAATATGCAGTAAAAATCAAATACCACTCAATAAAATATTTATTCCAGCTGTTTAGCTGGCTTTTATAAAGAAAGACATCCTATGAAAATGGAATTAAAATACTAATATGGTGCCTGGATGCTATGGTACTCTGGACAGACATGGAAGGCTCATCTGGGCAACAGAAAAGCAATGACGTTCTTGAATTCTTTTGATGTCCTCCTACTGGCTGTTCATTACACTTCTGCAGGCAAGAAAAGAGCAGAATGTACTTTTCTAACAGCATTAGAAAAGATTGCTATTTGTCCTCCCAATTAGCGATCATGTGCTGAAGAGCCGGGACACGCTGACCCCTCCCTCAGGATGAACACCTGCCCGGGTTCCTGCAGAGACACCAAATACTCCGCTTGGTTCAGGGCCGCCATAACTAATAAATACCATTATTCTTTTGTGACTTTAAAAGGATAACACTTTACACCAAAATAGTTTCCATGGATTAACAGCAATAGCTAAGAGGTCCCACACCCAAGCTCAGCTATGTCTGCTCCACCCAGGTGAATGGCATCTCAAGTCTGCGGCTGAGGGGAGATTAACCCAAGGTGCTAGCAAAGCTGAGACAGTTGATTCTCTGCCTTTTTGTTTATAAAGAACACAGCTGAGTGCTCCTGGCTCATGCCAGTAATTCCAGCTACTGTAGGAGGCTGAGATCTGAAGATCACAGTTTGAAGCCAGCTTGGGCAGGAAAGTCTGTGAAGCTCTTATGTCCAATTAACCACAGAAAGCTAGAAGTGAAGCTGTGGCTCACATAGTAGAGCGCTAGCCTTGAACAAAAAGCTCAGGGACAGCACCCACACCCTGAGTTCAAGACCCAGGACAGCACATGCGCACTCACACAGAATACTAACGTGATATAAACATGTCAGCTGAGAAAAGATTGTGTTTCACAAGACCTCTGACAAAGAACAGCTGACACAGAGATATTTGTATAAATAACAGAGTAGATTTTTTTTTGTAGGAGCTTGAATGATTAAGATTTGAAAACAATTTTACAAATTTACAGTTCTTTAAAACATTAAAAAAAGTTAAAAGCTAAATAAATTAAGCAGACTTGAAATTTTAACATTTACAATAAGATGTTCTAATATGGACATTTTTTATCTCTAAATTTTATTTTATATGTATGTATATACATATGTATGTATGTATGTATGTAAACATGCATGTATATTGCCAGTATTGGAGCTTGAACTCAGGGCCTTGTACTCTTGCCTGGCCTTTTTGTTCAAACCTGGCACTCTATGATGTGAGCCATACCTCCACCTCTGGCATTTTGCTCATTCACTAGAGATAAGACCCTCTAGCTAGCTTTGAACTCCAGTCCTCAGCATTCAGCCTCTTGAGTAGCTATAATTTCAATTAGTGCCCAGTATTATCCCTAATTTTAAAATCATTCGTACAGAGACTCGTCGGAAAGTGGACACTTGTGCAACCTGAGCGGGGCAGGGAAAGTCTTAGCAAGTAAATAAATAGTGCAAATAAAAATATTTAAAATGGAACGTTTAACTTACCAAAGAAGATAATTTGTTGAAAACACTCAAGTTTCTTTAATTTAGAAAATACTCTAATCAAAATGCAGGCCAGACCAGCACTTCTTAGAGAGGTTAATCGTTTATATCTGTTCACTAAATCTGAGCTTGAATTGCCAGTACCTGTTGATCATTTTTCTATACTTAGAAGTAATAAACTGCACTTCCTTTTAAATGATCCTGTTGGCATTAGTACACTTTTCTCTATGTATTTGTATCTGGGGTTTGGACAATTTTCATCTTCCATTGGTGTCTAAACGATTGAAAGTTGCATAAAGACATCTAGTCATGGAGGCTAAAGCATTTGTATAAACTGTGTGACTTTCGTCTGGCTGAGCCTGGCTTTGCTCATTTGCAATGCGGTGTCTGACAGCACCTTCTTCCTCACAAGCAGAGGCTACACAGGCCCTTGGTCCATAAGCAAGCTCCACCTCATCAGCTGCCTTCCCAACAGGCTTTGATGATCCCATGTGGTGAATTCCCTATTTCCACCAGCACCTGCATTACCTGTGCCTTGCAGAGGACACTGGCGCCTCAGAGAAGCAAGAAAGTTGCTCGAGATCACACATAATAGGCAAGTATTCTTCTTGGCTCCTATTGCTTGTAAGCTCTCTGTGAGCAGTGCACAGCTCCTCACCAAAGCTGTCTTGTAGCAGGTGCCTCAAAGCATCCTTGGCTGAAAAGCATGGACTCCCTATTAAGGCCCACACATTATTTAAAAACCAAACATTTCTCCCTCCATTTTGGATTGGTGCCCTTTGCCCTGAGCCATTCTCTCTTGCAATCCTTTTGTAGCCATCTTGGGATCCAGGAAGGAGAGTACAGGAGACGAGAGCACCTCCAGGCATGAGCACTCTTAGCGTTAACAGGCCCCACCTGACCAGGCCACCTGCCTCTGCCTGGGAGCTCAGAAACAAGCTTGTGACCGCCCTCACTTGGCTACACTTACCTCTCTTCCCAGCCTCCCACTTCCTGCTGTTCTTCATCTGCTTAAACCTATAGCTCTTGTCCGAACCCTGAAGATGGGTGAGAACAGGCAGATGTGTGGTCTTCCCATGGCTGCCCAGGCCATAAAACCAATGTCCGTTCTCTGTCCTTTGCAGTGTCTCCTTACGGCAGCTGATAGGAGCCAGGGGCTGAATAGGGCATGTGGAATCCCAGGAGTTAGAGTATGGGTCCCACATTTGGGTTTCAGTTTTAGAAATCAACCGGCAAAGTCAAAGGTCGTTCCTGACAGGTGACAACAGCCTCTCTATGCTGAGGTTGTGCTAACACCGGGAGCCTGAGTCACCACCAACCCACCTGCTCCCCACACTTGAACGCCACACTCAGCAGTATGAAGTAAGCCCTGAGGATCCCTGTCGCCTCACTCCCCAAGGACTCCCAGCTACCGTCATCTCTGACAGTAACTGAATGGCTGCCTTGGATTCTCTTAGTCAGTGATTCCCAGCAAGTAACTGGGCATCATCACAGAAGAGCAAGAAATCATTTGGCTGGTGGTTTGTCTTACAAATGCTGCCCACAAAGGCCTTCTCACCTGCTGGGAAGATAAAACACAAAGCGCGGGGGATTCCCCACAAGACTTGGATTTCCCTGGGTTCTTCTCCATCCACGATCATGGAGGAGAGCTGTGCTGGTCTTGGTAATCAGGTCAGGGCTCTGGTGACTGCCATGCTGGTGACAATGCAAGAGTGTTGTTGCTGGTAACGGTAATGGTGGGTGGCAGAGAGATGGTTTTATTTTTTTCCTCAACCATGAGGAAGTTCACTGAGAATAATCTCGTGCAGGTATAGGATTTCATTCTATCCTCTGCCCTATTGCCCTTACTAATGTATCAGGATCTCATAAGATTATTAAAATTAAATATTCCTAGATAAACAGTCTCTCAGTTTTCCTCCAATGATACAAGTCTGTGTGTGTGTGCGTGCGTGCGTGCGTGCGTGCGTGCGTGTGTGTGTGTGTGTGTGTGTGCTTCTTTAATGTTTAAAATAGGTGGTTTGGGGGGAGGGGATGGAGGGAATGATAAAAGGTTGACAACCAGCAAGACACATTGTATTTACAAACCAACATGGTAAATGGTCATCCATTTGTACAACTACTTAAAAATAGTAGAAATAGAATTCAAAAAATTCAAACATCCATCCTTAGGTTTCAAGCTAACTTATGGCTTTTAACATTTACCATGAGTTCTCGAGCAAATGCTTTTAACTTTTAGATTCAGAACCATTTCTCAGAAAGAAGCTCAGAGATGGTACTCAGGACTAGCATTAAAAAATCAGAAGAACTATAGTTGTGAAGGGCACTGTACACCCACACTCCTGGATCACGAGCGAGCTGGCCTGCCTATTGGCAGCGTTTCCAGTGTGCTGAATGTCAGGCCTTCCCAAAGGATCTTCACGCTCTGCAGAAGAGCCTTGCACTGGCTTGCACTGGACATTAAGGACAAAGCTGGGCAGGGTGCTGCACAGATTCCCTGAGCTCGTTAATGGCATGGGCTGTGCTGGCAGCCTTTGGCTGGAGGCTCTCTGCCACTTCCTCCTCAATCTATAAAGTAGAGGAATGCAGCTCTGACTTTTACCGGTCTTCCTTCCCCAAGGGGCCGGACACTGCCTAAGTTCTGCACTATAAAACTTCCATATCCTTTATTCCAGGTGTGGCTAGAAGAAGAAAATTAGTTTAATTACTGGGTGTAACGGGTTGCTGTGCATCACATCCGCCCTGAATCTGCACGTCTGTTTCAGAAAAGGTGATTAGGAATAAGATGAGACCAAGGCTGGCAGGCCAAGGGGGAGCCTGTTTTCTTGGGCTCATCTTAATAATCACTGCAAGGCTGCGATTTTGGTACCATGAGCTGGCGGCCTGGCCTCATGCCACTGTGGTATCCTGGATCATCGAGGTGTTTCCCACATGCCCGGACCCACTGTGGTCTCTTCCTGCTTTCCTCTGACTTCATCAGCTTTTGCCAAGGGTACCATCCAATAGGGTGACCAGGGAGGTCACAGGAAATAAGAATGGAGGCCCTTGGAATTGTGAAATATACACCCAGCTGTTCTAGCTTTGAACTGTGATCTTCAAATCTCATGCTAGGATTATAGATGCCCAGCTTCATTTTATTTTTTCAAATAAATATATATGAATAAAAATTAAAATGTGGTACACATACGCATATTCAGCTACTGAGAGAAACATTGTCATCAACAACAAGAAGCCAAGAAGGGCTGCCGTTTGCAGACAGATGGCCCCAGACCTGGTATTAAGCGAAATAAACTGTGTACAATGCACATGGAATGTAAAGAAGTTGATACAACAATGTAGAGTGGCATGGTGATGACCAGCAGCAGTTTTGAAGACAGTGCACTGAACAAGGAGGGGGGAGCATAAGAGATGGAGCTAGACTCTAGAAAGAGAGCTGATCCACGTGAGTGAAGGTATAGGACCTGATCTCAGAAAAGCACATGAATACGCACACTTGCAGATTTGCATTTCATTTCAGGCTCTTGGGCGTCCTCCGAAGCCCATCTGAGCCAGGCTTTAGGAGCAGACAGATGTGGGTTGGCATTGCTCATGACTAGAGTGATCCTGGGCAGACGCCTACCTTCCAACATCCCCAAGGAGGAGAAGGCGGGGAGCCATCATGCTGCAGGGAAGGCCTTCCTGGGCACAGCCAAATGTCGGTGGATTAGAACTATTCTTTTCTCAACTTGCCTTGTTTTTAGAGGTGAGTCCAGGGGGTAAGATGGAAGGCAGACTCTTCCCACCTGAATCTTCTTTTGTGTATCAAGGTCTTACATTCCACAGCAGCTCTAGAGGTTCACTTTCTGGAACAAAAATAGGAGCCTGAGTTTCCAACCCAGTCATCACCTTTTCAAGAAGATGACCAGAAATAGTATGTGAGCTTTCTGGGGGCGACCTGGCTGTCAGAACTGAGAACACATCTGCCCACGCATGAAGACCTACTCGAGGGTGCTGCCTGAGCTTTTCTGTGGTTTTGAAAAACATTTCTGTCTCTAAATTGTATACTGAGGTTTCTGTTTCGTAAGGAGGTTACCTTGTTTTCTTTAGAATCCTGTCTTGCTAGGAGATCTTTCTTTCAGGTAATCTGAGGCAATCAACCTCTAGCGAGGACGTGTAAACTTTGGGATAAAAGAAACCTTCCTCAGGTGCCAGTGGTTCATGCTTGTAATCTCAGGAAGCTGAGATCTGAGGATCATGGTTCAAAGCCAGCCTGGGGCGGAAACATCTATGATACTCTCATCTCAATTAACCAGCCAATAAGCCAGAAATGGAACAGTGGCTCAAATGGTAGAGTGCTAGCCTTGGCAAAAAAAAAAAAAAAAAAGCTCAGGGACTGCACTGGTACACACCCACCAAAAAGTGACCTTAAAGGAATAAGAACGTGGGTGATGAAAGCCAAATGCCACACACTTCCTCCACTGCTGTCCTTTGAATGCCAAAGTCTGGAACAATCCATCCTCTAAATCATCAAGTTAGAGGTGGTCTGACTCATCAGCTACCAGGAGGGGAGAGCCAGCCAGACCTGGAATGATTTTACGGACTTCTCTTTCTACTCACAAAAGTGAGTATGGCTGGTATTTATGTACGTCTGTGTGGCTGGGCATTTTCCAAATACCTCTTAGAGAACATTAAGCAGGAAATTGATGCCACGGGCAAAAACTCATGCTCCTATCTTCTCTCACAAAGCAAGTACAGATTTGCCACGGCGAGACTGGCTTCCTGTGGTGTGCTGTTGCGTATTATTCAATGTTACATGGTGCAGGGGGTGGGGTGGGGGGCACACCCTCCATTTCGATTTAGAAAGAATGGAAGATGGCCCAGATGCACAGACAAAGCTTCCCTCAGGAGAACACTGAAACAGAGAATTCAATGCTGTAAAGAAATCATGAAATTCAGAGGTTGACGACTGCTCTCTGGGTCTGTGGATGAAAGTCATTGCATCTCATGTGAGACCCATCGGCTCAGGCTCACACAACACGGCGTCTCCTTTGCAATAGGAAAAGTCTGCAGGCATCTGGCTACAGCTGCTTTTCCTAGAAGAGCATCTCCTGGCGTGTTCTCACAGGCAGTCTTTGGTTAGTCAAGGCCTGCTCCTCCTCCCCCCCCCCCCTCCTCCTCCCTCAACTTCCTATCCCCACTCTCTTCCTTGTCAGCCCAGGATCCATGAGTTTCTGGAAAAACTGAACCTACCTCCAGTTCCAGGAATGGAGGGTATAACTTAGGGTAGTACGTATCCAGCATCAGGCTGGACATGCTCAAAAAGCACAGGGAACCCGAGCTCTTCCATGCAGGCAAGGACACCTTGAGGCCTTTTCTGGGAAAAAGCCATGCACCCCACCCTAACACGCAAGAATAATGGGGCTGTGGGCTGTCAGGGAAGTGGTCTCAGGGTGGAGATGGGAATCAAGCACTATGGCTGAGTGCAGTAGTCCACGTCTGTAACCCCAGGTACTCAGGAGGTAAAGGTCAGGAGGATCTTGACTTGATGCCAGCACAAGCCACAAGGTCAGGAGATCCTATCACGACCAACAGCTGAGCATGGTGGTGAGTATTGGTATTGAAGCTATGTGGGAAGCATAAATAGGAGGTTTGAGGTCCAGGCTGGCACAGGCAAAAACACAAGACCCTATCCCCCAAATAAGAGAAGAGGGCGTGGCGCAAGTGCTGGAGCCCCTGGCTATGACCCTGAGCCTAAACACTAGTACAGAAAGAGAAGGGAAAAACTCTCAAATACTGTGGAAGGCAGAGTAGAGAAAGCAAAAGAAACAAGGGCCCAAATATCACCATATTATATTATATCCAGCTTTGCCTGAAGATCTACTTCACACCATTTAGTATAAATAAACTCAATAAACCATTGAAAAGTCAGTATCAATGCAGTTTGCAATGGGAGCTTTTAACTGCTATACCTATCAGTTGGTAAAGATGGTTCTGTGTGTCCTGGAGCCTGAACTCAGGGTGTAGATGCTCTACCACTTGGGCCACACCTCTACTTTTGGCTTTTTTGGTGGTTAATTGGAGATAAGATCCCACTGCCTTTCCTGTCTAACTGTCTTTGAACTGAAACCTTCAGATCTCAGCCCCCTGAGTAGCTAAGATGATAGGCACAAGCCACAGTTGCTCAGCTCTATTTTTACAACTTATATATCTGACTAAAACATTCCAAAATAGTAAAGAAAATTGAATGAAAATAATGTAAAATTTGAAAATTGTTTAACTTTCTTTCTCCAAATTGAATCGAAGAACTACATGATGACGGCCGTGGAAAGAAATTATTATTTTTGATTTAAAATAAACATAAGGACGACAGGGCGTTCCTTTGTGGTAGAGCATGAGATTCAATCTCCAGCAGCCAAAAGACAAATAATAAGCCGAATGTGTAAGTTCAGTGTTTGGGAAAAGGAACACCCAAAGAGGTTTCGTTTCTAAGTTTCATTTCTTCTTTCAAAGTCATAAATACAAACTGTTCATAAGTGAGTGCTGGCTTGTTTCACTGGGAGACTA
This sequence comes from Dipodomys merriami, assembly GCF_024711535.1. NCBI lineage: Eukaryota > Metazoa > Chordata > Mammalia > Rodentia > Heteromyidae > Dipodomys > Dipodomys merriami. Next base: position 2,703,579 of record NW_027202871.1, read on the forward strand.
GTTGATTTTTCTCTCCCTCACTGATTACATAGTTAATCAATCATGGAAAGGGCCATGGCATGAACAGCCACACACATAGGTCAAGGGTTTCTGAACTCCTTTGCTCCTTTGTTCACAAATCTATATTCATGGCTACTTTTGCACTGACACTTATTTTATTTTTGTCCCACTACTGTGGCTTGAATTCAAAGCCTTTGGTGCTCTTCTTTAGCTTTTTTGCTCAAGGGTGGCACTCTGCCATTTGAGCTACACTTCTATTTTTACCTTTTTTGGTATTTAATTAGAGATGAATCTAATAGAACTTCTGTGGCTGGCTTTAAACCTCAACCCTCAGATCTCAGTCTCGTGAGTAGCTAGGATTAAAGGTGTGAGCCACCAATCCTCAGTTTTGCACTGACATTTAAAAAGTTGTTTTTTTTTTTTTTAGTTTTAGTTTTTATTTTTAAGTAGCTAGGTAAAAAAGTGACAGGCCGGGCACCAGTGGCTCACGCCTGTAATCCTAGCTACTCAAGAGACTGAGATCTGAGGATCACGGTTCAAAGCCAGACTGGACAGGAAAGTCTGTGAGACTCTTATCTCCAATAAACCACCAGAAAACCAGAAATGGCGCTGTGGCTCAAGTGGTAGAAAGCTTGTCTTGAGCTGGAGAGCTGAGGGACAGTGCCCAGGCCCAGAGTTCAAGCCCCACGACCCCCCGCCCCACACCACACACACAAAAAGTGAATAAGGCCCAATCTCAAAAACAAGCTGGTATGATGATGAATGCCTATAATCCCAGCTACATGGAAGGTGAAGGTAGAAGGTTCCTGGTCCAAGACTAAACCAAGCAAAAACAAAGCCTTACCTAAAAAATACAAGTAAGCTACAAAAGAAAGGCTTGGTGGGGTCATGGCTCAAGTGTTAGAGTGCCTGCCTAGAAAATACAAGGCCTTGAGCTCAATCCCCAGTCACAGACACAAAAATCAATTACTTAATTAGTAAAAAATTAAAGCTGGGTTTCAGGAGCCATGCCTGTAATCCTAGCTACACAGGAAGCTGAGATCTGAGGATCTAGACTCAAAGCCAGGTTAGGCAGATAAATCCAAGAGATTCTTAGCTCCAACTAAACACCAAAAAGCCAGAAGTGAAGCTGTGGCCCAAGATGCAGTGTTAGACTTGAGCAAAAAAATCTAAGTGAGAACAAAAAAGCCTCAGTTTAAGCCCCGGTACACACACACACACACACACACACACACACACACACACACACACACACACACACACACACACACACACACACACACACACACACACACACACACACACACACACACACACACACACACACACACACACACACACACACACCCCACCCTGCTGAAAATTCAAATTCTGATTTCCAATTTGGAAAAAAATTCAGTATTATCATAAAATTGAGTAATCATCTAGCCTCTAGTCATCAATTCTATCTGTTATTTATGCTAATTCATTGGATACCAACTTCATAACATCACTGTTCATACCAATAAAAATCAGACACATCACAAACACACACTGACCAGGACGTGGGTGGGTAAGTTATAGAATGTTCTTTCCACATTCTACACTTGAGTATAAATGAATAATAAAATGCAACCATTCATGTAATTGTATAATACAAATATTTTCAAAGATCCAGAACTGTCCATCTGAGTGTCATGTCTTCTGTGGGATTTCTTCTTTACGACTTGGGATTACACAGGACCAAGTCTGCCTCCAGGACCAGGAGACAGCATTGTCCCAACTTGAGAGCCTCTTGGGAAAGCCATGCTCCCAGCCTGCTGCCGAAAGTTCACAAACACACGCACTCATACACATGCATGTGTGCACATGCACTTCTCCACCCACCCCAGACCCACTACTGGAATCTGTCCTAGGGCGTGGCCTTTGCCCCCCACCCCCCCTTGGGAGAACTTCACTTAAGTCCTGAGACTGCACTTGGCACTCCAGCCAGTGTCTGTTCTGACTCTGGCTTTTATCTCTCCACACTGGGCCCTCAGCATTTGTGTGTCAAAAAGCCAGTCATGCATGTATGCTGGAGCAGTGTGTGTTTCCTCCTACCAATGCTTACCGTGATGCCTCCTAACTCACGGAGTAAATCCCAAGGTCCCTGGGCCTGGCCTCCACCCTCCCTCCTGGCCTCATCCTAAATGGCCCACAGCTCATTGATGACCTGTGTGGCCAGCATCCCCACTGTCCCTGTCTCACTGGGTCTGAGGTGTCTTGGACCACCAAAGCCGAGAGAGGCCCACAGGACAGTAAACACTAGGTGCATAATTAGTCAATAAGCATTCCCATGACTACCATTTTTGTGTACATGTGGTATTGGGGCTTGAACTCAGGCCTCATGCTGTCTCTTAGCTTTATTTGCTCAAGACTAGTGTCTCTGAATCACTTGACCCTCAGCTCCACTTCCATCTTTTGGTTGATTCATTGGAGATAAGAGTTTCATGGAGGGCTGGGAGGGTGGTTCAGTGGTAGAATGCTTGCCTCACAGGCACGAGGCCCTGGGTTCCATTCCTCAGCACCACATAAGCAGAAAAAGCCGGAAGTGGCTCTGTGGCTCAAGTGGCAGAGCACTAGCCTTGAGCTGAAGAGCTGAGAGACAGTGCCCAGACTGAGTTCAGGCCCCACAACAGACAAAAAAAAAAAAAAGAGTTTCATGGACCTTTCTGTCCATGCCAACTTTGAACCCAGATCCTTAGATCTCAGCCTCCTGAGTATCTAGGATGACAGGTGTGAGCCACAGACACTGCTGCCATAAGTATCATTTCTGATCTTATCACAATACTGTATGCAGTGCTTATGCTGTGATTTATTTAATTACTACCTTATAAGCGGATCCTTAAATATTTCCCAATCTTCACTATGATCATGAATATGCAATAGCATTCATTATATCATGTTTTTTTTTTGCAAACACAGCGTGTTTGCTTCTAAAGTTACTTTTTATTTTCAGAGGATAGACTATGAGATTTATTTTTTTTGTAAAAGTGTAGCAGTTGCCTTCCCAGAGAAACTTTAACTCCCTAACTGGGCCCTCCCTTAATCAGCTAGAAGCAGGATCAAGGCTGCCCAGCCTTGCCTTTGCTTTGTATCCATTGCTTCGCCCTGAGCCCTTCTCTGCTGCCTGTCCTTTGCAGCCATCTTGGAACAGGAGCCTGGAGCACCTGCCACCATCAGCTCTGTGCAGCCAGGCTCCGCCTGATGAATCCTGGAAGCATGAGCTGTGGAGGCCACCGGTGACCGCTGCCTATGACTCAATCTGCATGTGAACATCCTCCCCTGCCTGCCCCCTTCCTCCTCCTGTGTAAAGGTACAGCAGATGACTGTTCTGGAAGAGGGCCAGAGATGGGTTTGAAATGTTACCTTGTCCCCTCCGCCCTCCACATAATTCTTTTTTCTCGGCGTGTTGGGTTGAGGTAGGATCTGGCCTATGAATCCCAGGAGACCAGGCCTGGACCTAAAATCTCCAGCCACAGAAAGAATGTGTATTGTTCTCAATTGGTTGTCATTAATGGCGGCTGAAGGTGCGGCGATTGCTCTTGTGATCATCGAGTTTTTAGAAAGCCAATTATGTCATGTGATTCACAATAATTTGAAATATTTCACCACTGGGCTGTGAACCAAGGTGGCCATTGAGCTGGTCTGCACACCTGGGGTTTTGTTTTTGCTAGGTTTTCTTCCAGCACACAGAGGCAGAAGCAAATAAGTGGCCTCTGACCTTTGGGAGCAGATAGTGTGGGCTTTGGGAACACAGTTCTGAGAGACAGAAACTATAAGCATCCAGGCTTGGTCTCTCACGCCTATAATCCCAGCTACTCAGGAGGCTGAGATCTGAGGATTGTGGCTCAATGCCAGCCTGGGTAGGAAAGTCCATGAGACTCTTACCTCCAATTAACCACTCAAAAACTGGAAGTGGAAAGAAGTGGCGCAAAGTGGTTGAGTGCTAGCCTTGAGCAAAAAGAGCTCAGGGACAGCAGCCTGGCCCTGAGTTCAAGCTCTAGGACTGACACCAAAAAAAAAAAAAAAAAAGTAATGAGAAATGACAAACCAATTTTCACTCTCCATTTGCCAACCCAGAAAAAGGAACATCTAAATATATGAAACAGAAACACTTACGGAAACTTATCTACATAGAAACCCTCCTATTGAACTTTGACTTCTTAACTGGCTTGGATTTTGTAACTGGCTTTCCTGCGTGTAACTGTGACTCTGGCTGGAACTCGTTTTGTGCCTTTCATTGAGAAAGTCACACATGGGAGATTCTTTCAAAACCTGCACAGAGCTGCTCCACAGGCCCAGGGTTGCAGAGCAGGAGGGGGGGAACCCCAGGGGACCCCGGGGTGGAGGTGGGTGACCTCTACCGGGCCATGAATTCAGCCTATTTTCAATTTTTCATTGGTTTGGTGTCTGGTTTAACCTAGAGTTAAAGAAATGCCACTGGGATTTGTGCTATCACTCTGGACCATGCAGGTCACGAGTGGACCACTGTCCCCTGTGCCTGCAGGCTCTCCCCCCACCCCCCACCCCGGTTTTGCAGAAACAAAAGCATTCATAGAGCCCGCCCTCCCCCAGGTCTTTCCTTTCAGCCGGTGCCTCCAACTTCCTCTCTGAAAGAGCGTGCAGCTGTTTATTGAACACCTCCATGCGAGCCGGAGGAGGCCTCGAGGCTCCCTGGCAGCCTGGCCAGCAGACACTGTGCATGAGCTGTGATGCAAACTGATGAGTCAGGGGACAGAGAGGGAACGAAACTGGTGCTTCCTGCCCCCCCCACCCCGACTCTCCCCCCCCCCAACACCACAAGCCATCAGTCCTTACCACCGCTGACCGCACACTGCAGCCACTGCTCTGTGGCTGGGAGCCAGGGCGCTGGCAGCACCCCCCCCGTCCCCCCCCCTGCACTTGAACTTGAACTTGAACTTGGGGACATCACCTAGGAGACTGCCCCTATTTGGCCCTCTCAGCCCTTACCTGAAGTGGTGAAAGTCTGACAAGACTGCTCAGCCAGGGCAGATGGCCAAGATTAGGCAGCCGCTCAGGAGGGCTCCTGCACTGATTCAAGTGGGAAACGGTCCACAGTGTCCAGATGAGATGATAAATGACCTAGTCACTCGTGATACAATGCAATGTATATTTTTAATGCTAGTTAGAATTTGCCATTTAATTAGAATGTTGCTTAAAGTGATTACAATGCGCTTTTATCATGATTCTAGCCTCCGGTTCGTTAAGAGCATTCATTTCTTTGTAATAATCAAGTTCAACCAATCATGACTCATTAGGACACAAGCATTTATTGAGCCAACTTTTATGTAAGGATTCTGAATCCTTTATTTGTTTATGTATATATGTATGTATTGAGACTGGTCTCGCTATGTTACATACTCATAGGCTCAGGTGATCTACATCAGCTTCCCCATGTAGCAGGGACTATAAGTATATGCTAATATACCCAGTTGTTGATTCTGAACCTTAATTTTAGCTCTATTCACTAGGGTTTTTTTTGTAGTGCAAAAAAATTTAAGTAATATTATACTTTATACTTTGGGTTTATTTCATCTGTTGTTCTGTGGACTGGTACAGACGGAACTGCCAGGTACCCTCTGCTCTTACTTCAGGAATGTGGGCTGAAGAGGAGAGAAAATAGAAAAAAGAAAAAAATCCCTACTTGTGTAGAGATGGAATTCTACAGGGGAAGCAGACGACAAAGAAAGACATAATGGGACGAAGTGACTTTAGATAATTCTAATGCTATGATGAAACTTCCACAGCATGCTATGATAGAAACAAACCGGTCACTGACTCATGGCGGTCATGGAAGGGCCACAGAAGAACATTCAGTTCCACCCAGGAAAGCATTTAGTGTTGAATAAGAGGCAGGGGGAGCCATTTACTGAAATGCAGAACTGAATTCCAGGTAGAGGGCATGAAAGTAGGAATCAAGAGTCCTCCTTAGCAGAGCAGATGTCTCATGCCTGTAATCTCAAGTACTCAAGAAACTGGCGTCAGGAGGGTGGTAGTTCCACATCAGCCCAGAGAGAAGTCTTTCAGGACTCTGCCTGCACCAATAGCTGGGCGTGGTAGCATATGCCAGTCATCTCAGCCACAGCTGAGACTGAAACTGGGCGGATCGCTATCCTGGATTGCCGTTCCAGATCAGTCTGGGCAAAAATGTTCACAGGTTTCCATCCCAGGGAAGAAGCTCAGTGTAACCCCAGTTACTTCTGGAAGTGTGAAATAGGTGGATCACAGTCCAAGTACAAACCTGGTGGGAGAAGGAAGACCCTATCTCAAAATAACCAGTGCAAAGAGGACTGGAAGCATGGCCCAGTGGTAAAAAAAAAAAAAAAGTCTTCTTTGGAGCTCTGTTTTATGAACTATTTCTATTAGACACCAGCGAGGCAATGTGGGGCTGGAGAAGCAGGACAGACTGTGGCTCAGGAGGTGCCCATGGAGCGCCCCAGCCTGAGGGGACCCTATCCCGGAGGCTGAGCCCGGGGGCGTGGGGGCAGGGCGGGGGGCGTCTAGCAGCTGCACACGGGGCTGCACTTGCTCTTGGCTGTGGGGAAAAGAAAGGAGAAAATCATTTCATCAGAGTCAGCAAATGCCAAGTAAGCGAAGAACTTTGTCCCATAAGGGTATTTATGAGAAGTGACCTTCACGGATGACCCCGGCAGAAGCGTTTCAGGGGCCAGGGTTTGCTGAGCACAGGGCATCTGCGATGAGGCCCCAGCTTGGGGAGCCTGTGCCTCACCCCACGTCCTGGATAGTCTTCCCAGAATTGCTTGGGAATCTGCACACCCAGGACGGGCTTGACTAGGGGCACAGGGCCCTGCATCCTCAACTCTGACTGCCAACCCGCCTCGGTGGCACTAACGGCAGTTCCTGTCAGCGAAGCTTGATCCCTCCTCCCCCTCCCCCCATACTGAGCTCTGTTTTCATTCTTAATGCTTGTCAGTCGGACAGGCCAAAGAGAGAGATTTGATTATATGTCGTGGATTTCTAGTTGGACTCTGATATACGATGAACAAAACTTATGAGAGGTCATTGTTTTGGATTCCCCAAAATGGGGTCACTTGTGCTAAATGAAGCTGAAGCAGAGAAGGAAGTGAGATGTTCCCCCCGCCAAAAAAAAACCCAAAAAACAGTAAATGCCAGTTTCGCCAAGTCAGCACAATGAGATCTGTCCGGAACATTACAAAGACAGTGGCCTGGAGTTAACTGAGGAGCTATTTTCCACCTGCTTGTCTGTTTCCTGGTCCCCGCGCCATCACCCCACTCTTCCAGCATGGTCCTGGGGAAGTGCTCACTCCCTCTCATGAAATGGATGCCACCCTGATTTCTAAACTGTTAAGGCAAGTCCACTAGTTAAGATTTGCTTCAATCTTGTCTTTGGATGGGTGACAGAGGCTTGGAAGTCTCCGTTTTCCCGCCTGGAGGAGAAGCTGGACTAGCTGCAAGCCAGTGAGAGTCTGTGAAGCCAGAGCCACAGGCGCCGCTCCCTGCGGGGGGCGGGGGGGGGAGGGGGGAGCACACTCTTCACTAGCAATGGAGAACGCCTCACACACACACACACACACACACACACACACACACACACACGGAAGCTGAGCATGGACCAGTCTGATCGTGAGAAGTGTGGGGTCCCCACTGTGAGGAAACCCCCACAATTCTGAACCTCCAGAACCTCACCAAGTTGCAGGGCAGAGAGCCCTGGTGGCCTGGTAAGAGGCGTGGGGAACAGACCCCTCTTCATGAGGAAAGCCCTCTCCGGGGGTGTGTAATGAGCCCTACCCCCCTACCCCCCCCACCCCACCTGGAGAGATGGCCTCACTACTGCCACTCATTTGCTGTCCAGTGGAACACCAAAGAGAACACACACAGAGCTCTGGGAGTGGGGAGGGGTCGCAGGGAAGGGAGGCTCCAGCACTCAGCCAGGAGGAACAGAAATGCTGGTGAAGGCCATGCTCCTGAGACACAGGACCAGTTCGAACTGGACTTGTCATCAGAAAGCTATGGACTACTTCCTGGGCCCTGGAACCCCCAGCACTACAGCCAACCTCTGGGGAGTGCAGATGAGAGAACGTGAAGGTCCCAGGCTCTCTCTGAGTGCAGTCAAAGGACATCCGGAAGTCAGAAGAGCTGAAAAACACAGAGGCAGTGTGTGTGTTTGGGGTGGGGGATGGAGAGGGGGCGGGATCCTTTGGGATGGACTGCTGCAATAAGCATTAGACAAACCCCAAGTTCCATACCTGACCCATATAACCCGTCACCTCAAAGACCTGTCACAGATACACTGGGTCTCACTTTAAATAAAAGATTACAAGGTATACCACACACACACACACACACACACACACACACACACACACACACACACACACACACACACACACACATGGGGTGGGAAATCAATGAATGAATTTAAAGACAGTTCAATAGAAGCTTCCCATGCTGACACTCAAAAAAGAACTTGAAAATCCAAGAATATTCAAGAACTGGGGACAACATCAAAGTGAGTGGCTCCTGCATAATTCAAATACTGGGAGACCCGAAAGAGGCAAGCAAATATTTGTAATAAATGCCCATGGAAAATGAGATGATGGGTCCCAGAAGGTGTATTTGTAGTATCAAGTCGATGGCCGGCTTTCTCAAGCAGATTGGTTAGTGCTGCAAGGAGTTTGTGTATGTTTGGATCTCTGCAGCTCCCTTGGCAGAAGAACCTGAAAGAGTTTCTACAGCAGAGTTAATGGATTTTTTTTTCAGTTCAGATGACTAATGTTTTCAGGAGAGAGAGCATGAGAGTAAAATACAGAAGAAGCAATTGTACAAGAATAAAACCACCTCCAGGAGTCAGACATCTGGTATTTTTATTTTTACTCTACGATTTGTTTTATATTACAAATTCCTACATGCCCTTACTAAATTGGTGTCTCTTTATCCTGGGGAAAACAATATGACTGTTAATAGCAGTAGGACCGCTTTGTCTTAAGTGAGTCACAAAGAAATGAATGAAAAAATGAACCCACTCCATGGGTCTTATTCACCAAGAGCTAAGCCAGCCTACCACTGATTCAGCTTTCCCAATTATCGTGTAATTAATCACCGTGATTACCCCTAGACTTTCGTGATGATCTGATTTTCCCAGATGAGTTTGTGAAGTGGTTGGCGTGCCATGTGCAGCTTACATGACTTGCCGGGCTTGGGGTACAACCAACTCCACAGCCCTCACAGGCCCTCAGCCCATGGGTGTGTGAGTTTCTGGAATCTTCACAGCAGAGAAGGCCCCAGGCCACACTTTCTGTTCCCAGAGCTGAAGCTTCCATATCAAATGGAGAACACTTGTTCCTGAGCACTTGGGCCTTGCCTCTGATGTGACCCCTATTCTTGTACCCCACCACAGGTAGGATGAGTCTGCTCGGCGAGCAGAGCTGTACTTGATTCAGCTCTAATAGCTGAACACGAGGCGCAGACATTAGGATAAGCTAGGATCTCAGCGCTGCTCTCTGTGGCCAGGGCAGGGATTTTCTGTCACAGGAGGGGACACGGGTGCATCTGGAGTGGGCGGCTGGCCTAAAGTGCTCACAGCCGGCTGAGGTCAATGTTTTGCCTCTTCAAAAGATAAGCCAGAGCCTTTCAGTTTCTTCTTTCGTTCTGATTTTCAAACATCCATGCAACAGAAGATGGTGGGGAGGGGAGGCAAGTCAGACACACAGATGCTCCACATCTGCACAGCTGTGCCCTCAGCCCCTTGTTTGCACTGTTATTTTTAAGGTAGGGTCCTGCTCCCTGCCTTGATGCACACCTAAAGGCATGGTCTTCCTATCTTAGGTTTCCTCTTGTAGCTGGAATGTCAGGTGCATGCTACCATGCCCAGCTTCTTTCCCTTGAGATGGGGTCTCAGAGGCTACTCTTCCCCAGGCCAAGTTGGCCCCATGATCCTCCCAAGCTCAGCCCAACATTAGCTGGGAGGACAGGCATACACCACTACACCCAGATGTTAGTTGAGAACAGGTCTCATGAACTTTTTTGCTTCACCTGGCCTTGAATCACAATCCTCCCAATCCTAGCCTCCCACATAACTAGGATGACAGGTGTGAGCCACCGGCAACCGGGCAACCACCAAAACGCTGCGGTGACGTTGCTTGTTCTGGAGCCCTTTGCAGACAGGGCGCTCTATGTGTCAGCCTTTACCATTTCACAGAGAAGGACGGAGCCAGTGGCTGCATCCAGAGTGGAGTCATGATGAAGAGAGGAAAGGGGAAATAAACCTAAAGTCAAGCCTGCGGTGAGTCTAGTAGTTCAGAAAAGCAGAGGGGCGCTGTGGGGAATGGCTCCTTAGCCCTCAGCTCTCCAGCTCCTGGGGGCAGCCCGGTGCTGAGTGGCTGGGGTGAGTCTAGGGCTCACACAGCATTGCTTGCCTGCGGGACACGGTGCACACACCCACAGCTGCAAACTAGGGCCATACGCATCCTCTTCCTCCCACGGAAGGCAAGGCCCCAAGCACTGGGCAAGCGGGTCTGTGCCGCTCTGACAGGCCGTACGTGCAGCCTAGGAAAAAGATTTCATTTGTCTTTTAAAGAATCAAGTCCCTTGAATATCTGTCAGCTGATCACCCACACTGAGGAAGACGGCAGGGATGTGTTTAGTGGCAGTGTGGCGGTCTTCAGCAAGCACCAGGCAGAGCTGGCCTGCTACCCTGAGCCTCGGCTGCCAGGACCAGATTCAAGTCAAGCCCTACGCCAAGGAAACCTGGTGGATGTGGCTCCTTCACCGCCAAGGACATTCTGACTGCAGTGCCTGGGCATGAGGCGGTGGCCAGGTGGTCACCAGGCTGGGCACCACTAGCACCTCCCGCTCCAGGACACAGCAAGCGTGCCCCTGTGCACTCCACATACACTAGCCCAGGTAGGTCCATTCAGTGAAGCTGAATGTCAAGTGCTGTGAGTGTGAACACAGACGATCTTTGAACACAAGTGACAGTTCCATGATCTGAGAACCATCCATGGAAAGGAAAGAAAGAAGGGAGGAAAAAAAGAAAGAAAGAAGGTGGGGTAGGAAAACTGTCAGCTGAAGAGAATAGCAGTGACTCTTGGAGCCCCGTAAAGCATTTAGAACCACAACCTGTTTGATGTTACCTAGATAATTTGTTCCTCCGATACAACCTCACAGTAATTAGTCATTAGGAAAGAGAAGACACTTCATAAACACTTTGACTAAAATCGGCCCACTGGCTGGGACCAGGGGTTCACACCTGCTATCCTAGCTACTTGGGAGGTTAAGATCTGAGGATCAGTTTGAAGCCAGTCCAGGCAGGAAAGTCTATGAGACTCTTTTTTTTTTTTTTTTTTTTTGTCGGTCGTGGGGCTTGAACTCTGAGCCTGGGCGCTGTCCCTCAGCTCTTCAGCTCAAGGCGAGCGCTCTACCACTTGAGCTACAGCGCCACTTCCGGTTTTCTGGTGGTTTCTTGGAGATAGGAGTCTCACGGTCTCTCCTGCCCGGGCTGGCTTTGAACTGCGATCCTCAGATCTCAGCCTCCTGAGTAGCTAGGATTACAGGCGTGAGCCACCAGCGCCCGGCTGAGACTCTTATATCTAATTAAGCACCCAAAAAAGCCAGAACTGGAGCTGTGGCTCAACTGGTAGAGAACTAGCCTTGAGCAAGAAAAGCTCAGAAACAGAGTCAAAGCCCTGAACTCAAGCCCCAGGACTGGCACACATATACAAATACACACACACACACACACACACACACACACTCTGACACAAAATTATACACTGGGAAAAGTGATGAATTTCAGTGGTTTTAAGTTTAACACGACATTCTTAGGTTAGTCAGAAAGTACTTTTTATTTGATTATGTATGCTGTGACTCTCCTCCATCAAGACTGTCAACCCAGAGATGATGGTTAGAAGAAAAGCGAATGGGTTTGTGCGGCGTGCTAGCTCTGAATCTCCTGGGTCCCACAGTGGTGGCTTAGCTCGTCACTGCTGAGATTAGAGTGTCTATTCTGGAGCTCTATGCAAGCTCTAGAGCCTTCTCTAATTGCCCCAACTGGAATTAAACAAACTATACAGCGTTAATGAACTGTGCGGCCACGTCTGCCAGTGCCAGGCCCGCCCGCTAGGGCGCTGCCTCCGCTGTTGGGCTGTGCACGCTAATTATCTGTTGGTTCTCCACATTTTCTTTTCCAAACCCGGCAGCCCTGCCAGCTGGCCAGCCAGCATTTCATCGCTGAAAATGACCTTTCTTTTTTTCCCTGAGAAGGCTCACGATCATTTTCACAGGCCTAGAAATAGAAGTATGAGGACCTTTTATTTATTTCCTGCCTCTTTAATTTCAGGGAGAGGGGAGAAAAAAAACCCACCCATATTCTGTAAGCAAATAGGTAGCGTCTTTGGTGAGTGCCTACAGCAAGCTTCTCACTTTTCATCTGGAGAACAAGAAATGCTGAGGAGGGAATTGAAATTTAAAAACCAAAACCAACCAACCAACAAAAATGGCCATGCATGCAGGTGGTTGGTGAGAAATGTAAGCAGAAGAGAGCATTGCTGCTTCTCGGGCTGGCGAGGTCTCACTGGAGATTATTTTGACAGCTCCAGGGTAATTTCCTGTTTTGGTTTGCCTGTGTCCTGTTAATGCATGAGGCTGGCCTGGGTTCCCATATCAAGTGTCCTGGCCCTGCCAACTTCAGTGACGCCTGTCACCGCCCTCCCCAGCCCAGGCTCTGCAGCTGACACCTCCATAGGGAAGGTGGAGATGCAGCTGAACTCCAGGCCTGCCAGTGCAGCCCTGTGCCTCTACTGGTTTCACCTGTAAACCAGGGGGAGAGGAGCGCCCCCCCCTCCCACTTTGAGTTGTGGTGAGTCTTGAATAAACTACTCCATGTCAAATGCTGACAATGTGCTGAGCTTTAAATGCTGTGCTGTGGTTTTTGATTTTACAAACCAGGCATCTGTGATTTACTCTTTTCAGGTGTATGTCACTTTCTAGTAACAAAGATGCAGCCCAGACGGTATTGGTAACTTGACTCCTACTGAGTACTTTGCAAAGCACTAAGATGGGTGCTGGATACACACGTAAATCAGGGAGTATCATCTACTGTACTCTGCAAAAGGAACATAGTAAGGCAGGAGTTCCACAGGTCCTGCTGACAATACAGACTCCAGCCTACAAACTATAATACAGGATAGTACAGACTATAGACTAGAGGAACATCTCCTAGGAGTATCTCTAATTTATTTAATTCCAATATTCATGGATACATGGTCATGGTCAACAATCTTAGAAAATACTAACAAGCCATAATGATAAACAATAATGAAAAAGGCCATTAATGTGAAATCACTACCATTACCACCCTAAGAGACTTATTTTAATCACCTCCCCTGCCCCCAGTACTGGTGTTTCTACTTGCTAGACAAAGGCTCTGCCACTAGAGCCACGCCTCCAGCCTGATTTTTGCTGCCTCTTTTGGAGATGGAGTCTATCAGACTTTTCTGCCTCAAACTGGGATCCTCCAGATCTCATCCTCCTGAGTAGCTAGGATTATAGGTATGAGCCACCAATGCTTGGCTTTATTTTTAAACAAATTTAAAAGATGGTTTTTTTTTCTTCTACTTTCAAGGCATGGCCTTGCATATAGCCCAGGTGGCCTAGAATAATTAATGATGTTGAGCCAAGTATGCATACATATGTGTATATATATATATATATATATATATATACACACATACATATATATGCATGCGCATACACGCTCACACACACATATGTTTGGTTTTCATTTGGGCTTTGTAACTGCTTTTCCCTTGGAAAGTGTCCAGCCTTCTAATTTTTAAAGAAAAGCTTCACCTAGACGACTAAGATGTTAATGGCTAAGTAATTTTCTTTGGAGCTAAAGAACCCAGGACACCGGTGACAGTCCACAGGAAGAGCATCGCGCATCACTGGAGTGCTTTGCATGGACTAACATAAGGCATGGAATTTGCTATGATATTTAACTTGCAAAAAAGAAACTTATTTGTAAGTAGCTCAAGGAGGTCGAAGTCAACAGCTGCCTTCAGACTAGAGACAGAAAAGAGGCAGAAGACACACCCAGCTTTCACACCTCTGCCCTCTGCACCTTGCAAAAGTCCTTTTGAACAAGCAAGGGGCTTTAAAATAATTTTTTATTGAGGTTAAGTGATTACATAAATCTTATAAATTTCATTGACCATCCAAGGTTTACAAGATGGAGCTTTGAAGAAGATAATCTCTGACATTTTCTCAAGATGGGTCGCTGAAAAAACCTGTTTTCTTCCTACCCATCCTCATCTCCCAAATACAGGCTTTTAGTGAGCTGACTCCTGTATCTCTTGACAGCTAGTCTCTCTCTTTCCTCTCTTTCCTCTCATTGTCTGTCTCTCTCCCTTTGTTTCTCTCTCACACTCAGTCTCTCTTTTTCTCATTCATCTCTCTGTCTCCAGAGCTATGAACCAAATAAATTTTGATTCTTTATAAATTACCCATTCCTGGATATTTTGTTTAGCAGCAGACAAAGGACAACGACAGTGTATGTGTGTGGGGAGGGAGGGGAGTTCATCCTAGTTGGTTATGTGTATATGTGTGTGCATGTGTGTGCACGTGTGTGGGTCAGGGGGTTTCACCATAGTTGGTGTTATCCAAGCTCAACCCTGTGGTCTGGTGTCTGACAAAAGTTTAGATGACCATCTAAAGATGATCTAAAAGATGATCATTTTTTCAGATCTTTCTTACATGGTCTACTTCTGGACTCTGAGGGATGCTTGTGTTAAAATGTTGTTGTTCTACATCTCTGGGAGGTGAATGTTCCATGTTTCCTCCCACACTTCTCTTTGCGTCTCAATTTTAGTAATTACTATTGATCTGCCTTCAAATTCATGCGTTCTTGCAGCAACTGCGGGCGTTGGTGAAAACGACATTATTTACGAGAGGTTTCCATGTTTTAACATTTTTGGGTGATTCTTTCATAAAGTTTCTCCCTCTCCTGAAATTAACCATCTGATCTTGTGTGTCACCTCTTTTCTACCTTAGCTCTTCAAGGAATGGTCCTGTTTAAAGTTTGCTCTCAGAGTGGAATGCTGAAGTATTACCTTCTAGTTCTTCTCCAAGGCATCTGGAAAACAACAGAGGAAATGCCTTTGCCAGAGCAACAGATCTGGGCGGGAGGAGGAGGCAGCTGAGCTCACGGTAGAGTGAACGGCAGTATGGTGCACAGGACGGGCGGCCTTGGATAACTCACCTCCTTTCTCTAGAACCAGCGTTCAGCACCTTTAGACCTCAGCTCCAAGCAGGCATCCAAAGCTGCAGGCACCGGCCTGCACATACAGGCCCCAGCTCAAGACCAGACCTGTGCCCTTCTCCAGCAGACCCTGAATCCAGGCCTGCTTCACCATGGCCAGGCACTCCGCCAGGCCTCACACATCCAGACTTCAGGTCAGTTCCCAGACCCAGGACCTCGGCCTTCCTCTGCACCAGACTGACCTGCGTGGCCCCAGGCTTCTGTTCCCCTTTTCCCCCCAAACCAATCTAGCCTCCATCCCAGTTCCCAGGGACCCTCACAGAGCCCAGGAACTTCAGAATAACCCTGTATACCCAGGCTTCAGGCTAACTGGATCCTATTCACCAGAGACCCAGGTCTGCCTTTGTAGACTCAGGTTTAAGGCCTACCCAGTGCTGGACAGGGTCCCAAGGGCCCAGGATTCAAGCCAGCTCCAAGGGCCTACACACCAGGTGAGTTCCCACAGACCAAGACTCTGGACAGATCCCCACCACCCCAAATTACAGGCTGGTACAGTAGATCCAGGCTATAATTCCTGACCCAACTGATTTGGCCCCCTGTACTCTGCCCAACCCAGGGAGGAAGCCCCTGTCATCCAACCAGTGTTTGGGTGGAAAGAAAGATGGGTCCCAGCTGCCCTGAACATCAGCAAAGAAAAGCAGTGGAGTGTGTTTATGTCTGTATACACATACAGATGTATGTTGTATGTCTGTATTTACTTGGTGAACCTCTTCTTCAGTGAAAGTGGCCTGACTTGGTAGAAAAGAGAGTGTGTTGAATCAGAAATGATTTAACCAAATCCCAACAGGAAAAGTTTCCAATTACAGCCAAGCTGGCTCCTGAGTGTCCATTCCCCACATCCTTTAACCCCCGGAGGCCTAGCAGGTAGCCTCCCTGGGCAGCGTAGCACACACCGTGCTGGACTTTGCCCTCGCAGTGTCTGTCTTTGGAATAATCTAAAGAAGAACGAATGATCTGCCAAAGGGAAAATTAAGGCGCCCAAGTCCCCTCTAAATATGCTAATTTCTATTTAATTGGCCAGTAACTACATTTAAAATAAACACCCGTTGGTAATCAAAAGCAGGAGGATAAAGGTTGAGCCCTCCTGTCGGCCAGATAGAATTACCAGGCCCAAGAGAAGGTGGGGAAAGTTGGAGAGCCGCTGGGCCGCTGCTGCAGAGGAAACCCGGTCAGGAGAGGCCGGGCCTGCTGCCTGCGGAGCTCATAAAGATCCCTATCAGCCTTCGCTGGTCTTCCTCCACCATCCACCAAACAGAGTTTAATCACCACTGGGTCTTAGTTAGAAAGCATTTGTTCCTTTATTAAATAAAAATGAAAAACACATGTAAGGGCCAGTGTTAAAACTGTCAGACGAGACAAGCTCAGAACATCCCGGTCCATCCCCAGAGACCAGAGGCAGCGCCCGGCAGGAATTTTTTTATTTTTATTTTTTAATGAAAATCCTTTGTTTCTGGGCACTGGCTGCTGGCAGCCTGGGTTTGCAGGGCTGCCCCTCCCCCTCCCCCCTGGGCCAGGGAAGAAGCAGGGCAGGGCAGGGCTCACAGCCTGAGTTTACAACCCAAGTGTCTTGTAGAGAGGATCATGCCTTTCCTGTGCTGTCTGACATTGAGAGGAAGGGGGGGAAGTGGGGGGGGGGAGGGGGGGAGGAAGGGCCAGGGCAGAGGCAGAAATGACGTGTGTGGGAACCCAAGGCTGTGAGCAAGTTCTGAATTTTCAACATCATCTCGTTAAACTTCAGACCTGAACCTCACCCCGTGCTGGTGGCTCACATCTGTAACCTTCCCCTCCCCTCCCCTCCCATACCCTCCCCTTCCCCCCACTTCCCTCCCCTCCCCACTCAGGATGCTGGGATCTGAGGGTCAAGGTTTGAAGCCAGTCTGGGTAGACTCATCCAAAAGACTTACCTCCAATGAACTAGCAAAAAAAAAGCCAGAAGTGGGGTGTGGCTCAGCGGTAGCACACCAGCCTGAGAAGAACACCAACTGAGAACATGAGGTCTGTGCTAAATCTCCCGTACCGGCACAAGAAAACAAAACAACCTGAGTTTTTGTCTTATCTGTCACCCAACTGCAGGCCATAGGCTGAAGCATGGCTCCAATAGTTCCTGCCTAACAGCCTGAGGCCCTGAGTTCAATCCCCAGTCCCAGCAAAAACAAAATGGAAGGGCAGACAAGGGGCACCTTCCTCATTAGCCTGAAGTAGACTGGGATTCTTTCTTTTTTTCCCCCAGAGATACATTTCACATTCCTACTACCGTTGATTTGATTTATTTGGAAGCCGTGCAGTCCCAACAGAGACGTTCCTCCGGGCAGAGCGATTGTGTGAACACAGAGGGCTCTGAGAGCGGCAATTCACGTCCCTCAGTGCCTGTGGTTGCTAAAGTACCTGGAAAATGGGAACAAATAAGGCCACTCTGAGTTTACTGTTTTCTAAGAGCCTTCCCTAAATTAATCATACAACAGCCCTGGAAGGTAGATTAATGATGCCAGGGATTTTGAAAGCAATCAGTGATCCACAAAGACAGAACGAAGCGAATGTCCTCCAGAAGAAAGATGAAAACGTGGACGTGGAGGGAGGCTCCACTCCCTTGCCTTCCTGCTATCAAAGGCAGCTTGTCTGTACCCAAGCGGAGCCTTGGGTGGGTGAGCTGAGCCGGTGGGAGCTGCCCACAGCCTTGGGAATGGGCCCAGCCTGGGATGCCAGCTCTCCCAGACTGTGGGAATGCAGGCTGGGGTGGGGTGGGGGGGTGCTGAGGTTGTTTACTAATTACACACTCACCTCCCACTTTTTCTGCATTTGCTATGGGGATTCCACAGCCAGAGCCAAAGGCTGCAATTGACCCAGAATCCAGTTCTTGGAGGCGAACCTGCAGGTAAGTATTTGTTGTGGTTTCCTTTGCAGGTGGTTATCTATTTGATGGTGGAGAAAACCTGCTGTGGGAGAGAGAAGAGACTGGGGGAGGTGAGGGCCAAGACTGTGGTGAAATCCTGTAAATCTCCTTGGAGTCCACTGTCTGCCTCTCGCCTCTGGGGCAAAAGGGAGCCCTTCTTCTGGAGGCTTCCAGAAACTTCCATCTGGAAATCAAAGCAGCTGGTCACTTCCTGTGTGTTGACACAGTGACACTGTCAGCAAGGCCATGCCAAAGGGGGTGGGGGGGGGAGGGAGCATTTCCGAGGAACCTGGCATTTGCATGAGGCAATCCATTCTTCTGACCCTCCCGAAGCCTGCTTGTTTTATTGACTAAGAATACAGGAATGCAACAATATGGTCAACAAGTGT
This sequence comes from Dipodomys merriami, assembly GCF_024711535.1. Classification (NCBI taxonomy): domain Eukaryota; kingdom Metazoa; phylum Chordata; class Mammalia; order Rodentia; family Heteromyidae; genus Dipodomys; species Dipodomys merriami. The sequence goes on from NW_027202871.1 coordinate 2,722,198, forward strand.
GAAGTAGGGATTTTTTTTGCTGTTTGTTTACCCCCACCCCTCCAAAAAAATTCAGCAACTCAAGTGCCAACTACCAAAGTGACATTTGGACACTTTAAAGATGATTCCAAGGGCTTCAGTGGTCGTGAAGGAGAGAAGGGAGTGTGTTTCTTCACTAGGACATTTCCACAGCTCAGGACAGACGGCAACACTGAGGACAGGCATTCCAGACCCGTGTCATGCAGTGGGAACAGAAAGATTCTCCTGCCAGCCTTCATGGAGGGGAAAGTTCTTTGCAGCTACCAGGTAAAAATATCCCCAATGCCCACATAGATCCTTTCGGTAGGAGGTGGAGTGGGAGGAGCGTGGCTGGCTGCAGGCCCACCTCAAGGACCCCAGGGGCTGCGCCAGGGAGGAGGCGCTCTCCCTGGGTGGGGAGGTCTACAGGATTAGCTTTCACCCAACAGACAAGGGACAAAGGGCACACTTCATCTGCCCGCACCCCTCAGGCCCTGGGCTAAGGGCGGCCCCTTCCAATGCCCAATGCATGGCCTCTGGGGCATAAAGCCTTTTTAATAATTCAGACTTTGAATATCAAATTGTCCAGCAAGTGCATGTCAGAAGGAAGGGCTGGTTCTACACCCAGGGTCATCCTCTATGCGAATAGACTGGACAGGCACTGGTTCTTTTTTTGTGGGGCCTGAACTCTGGGCCTGGGCGCTGTCCCTCAGCTCTTCAGCTCAAGGCTAGCGCTCTACCACTTGAGCCACAGCACCACTTCCGGCTTTTTTTTCTGCTTATGTGGTGCTGAGTAATGGAACCCAGGGCCTCATGCATGCAAGGCAAGTGCTCTACCACTGAGCCACCTTCCCAGCCCAGGCACTGGTTCTTATAGCCCTGGTTCTCCATTTTGACCATTCATTACAGCTTTTGCTCTCCAGTGTTCTTCTGGTTCTCCTCACACCCCAAGAAAGTAGGTTCAGTCCACCCAGATGTGGCCTGAGGATCAGGATTTTTAAAGCTAGTGCTCAGTCACCGTGAGGACAACTGGAGAGTAACGACATACAGAGTTTGAGGTTTCTTATCCTCAAAAAAACTCCAGCCTCATTATCTTGGCCCTCCCCCGCCTCAGCTTGTATATTTGCCTCAGCGATATTCTTACTGTGACCTTACCATGAATACCTGGTTCATTCACATGTCTATCCTTACACACACACACACACACACACACACACGTCCATTGTCCCCCCTTGGGACACCCAAGAAAAGCCCAATGCCAATGGCCTCCTTCTACCTCCTGTCCACTGTGAATCACTTCTTGTTCCCTGGCCACAGAAAACTCTGCATGTCTTTATGAGAGTAGTTCTCACATTAGAGCTATCTGCCCCTCCTACTCTGTAATGTCAGCAATAACATGGTGTGTGGTGGGTAGAGGAATCTAGGCATGATCCTGGGATGCCTGGCAGGCGGGTGAATGGATGGGTGGATGCACAGATGGACAGGTGAATGGATGGATGGGTAGATGGATGGGTGGATGGATGAATGGGTAGATTGGTGAACAGATGGATAGATGGGTGGATGGATAGATGGACTGATAGATGGATAGACAGATGAATGGGTGGATGAATGGATAGATGGATAGGCTGATGGGTAGATTAATGAATGAATAGATGGATGGACAGATAGATGGGTGGGTGGCTGGATAGGTAGATGGATGGATGGATGGACAGATGGGTGGCTGAATGGGTGTCAATATTGTATCACATGGATGTTCTACCACATTGAACTGCACAGTTTCAAACCAGCATCACCTGGGAAACAGAGTCAGTATTCAGAGATAGGAAGCCTACATCTTTGCTATTTACACTATGGTCTATAGAGAAGCAGCAGACTTTCAAACAATCAAATGCAAATTTTAGTTATATACTTTTTTTTTTGTCAGCCATGGGGCCTGAACTCTGGGTCTGGGTGCTGTCCCTGAGGTCTTTAGCTCAAGGCTAGTGTTCTAGCACTTGACCCAGCACGCCACTTCTGGCTTTTTCTGCTTATTTGGTGCTGAGGAATAGAACCCAGGGCCTCATGCATGCAAGGCAAGCACTCTACCACTGAGCCATCTTCCCAGCCCCAAGTTATATACTTTTAATGAGCTCCCAGGTAATTCTTTTTTTTTTTTTTTTTGTCGGTCATGGGGCTTGAACTCTGGGCCTGGGCGCTGTCCCTCAGCTCTTCAGCTCAAGGCGAGCACTCTACCACTTGAGCTACAGCGCCACTTCCGGTTTTCTGGTGGTTTATTGGAGATAGGAGTCTCACGGTCTCTCCTGCCCGGGCTGGCTTTGAACCGCGATCCTCAGATCTCAGCCTCCTGAGTAGCTAGGATTACAGGCGTGAGCCACCAGCGCCCGGCCTCCAGGTAATTCTTATGTAGTCATTCTTTCAACTAGTATTTGAGACCCACTGTTCCAGGTCTACATGTAGTAGATTGTGTGTGTTTTCCTGACAGATCTTTTATTCTCTCTTTTCCATGCTAACAAAGCCATTCCTGTTCCTTACAACTTAAAGCATTCTTTGATATATAAAACATTGTAATGTGATTTTTTAGTCAGTAAATACTTGAGCATCTACCATTGTCTTATGCTAAGTGCATTTGATGTATTTTCTCCAATCCTCAAGAAAATGAAGGTTAAGAACCTGAAGACTGTTACAATTAAATGGCTTGTTAATTCAAATAGCTAGTAAGCACTAAAATCAGATTTGAGCCCAAAGTCAGAGTTTGGAGTCTGTGGATCTCCAAGGCCTGTGGATTTGGTGGGATTTTTGTTTGTCTGTTTGCTTTTTTTCACTCTATCCAGGTTTCTAGAGCAACATTATTATGTGAAGTTTTAATAGATCAGCATTTCTTAAATGTTTGGACTCAGATTTCTATTACATTCTTAAATATATTGAGAATCCCAAAAGGCTTTTATTTATTTGAATTCTATCTATAGTCATTTGTCACATTAAACACTGAAACAGAATTTTCAGAATGCTTGTTTACTTCTCTTAAAAATGACATTTAACCCATTTCATGCTATCATGACTAACATATTTCTTATACAAAAAGAAGTATATTTTCCGAAACAAAAGAAAATAGTGAGAAGAGTGACATTGTTTTACATTTTTGCAAATCTCTAACATCTGGCCAAATAAAAGACAGCTGGGTTCTATTTGTTTCTGCATGCAGTCTGGTTTGATAGATTGTTTCTGTTGAAGTATACAAAGAAAGCTGACTTCACACAGACTTGACAGTGGGAGAGGGAGGAGTATTTTATGAATCTTTTCAGATAATTGTACACATTTTTCTTTATTTGACACTAAAACTACACAGGAATATTTGTAGTGTGGAACATGGCACCATATGAGAGAGTTCATATCTCTGTAATTAAAAAATCTATTTGTCTTTACTCATTTTTTTTGTGGGTCCTGGGGCTTGAACTCGGGGCCTCAGCACTGTCTCTGAGCCTTCAGTACTCTACCACTTGAGCCACAGTGCCACTTCCAGCTTTTTTGAGTAGTTTATTAGAGATAAAAGTCTCACAGGGACTTTTCTGCCTGGGCTGGCTTTGAACTGCAGTCCTCAGATCTCAGCCTCTTGAGTAGCTAGGATTACAGGCGTGAGCCACTGGTACCTGGCCCATAATATACTTTTTAATAACAGTATTTGGTCATTAGAAAGTTTCATGTCATTGAATTTTATAAATTTTCACAATGGCGGCAATTCTATTACACCATATTTTTTTTTTTAAATCTATTTGTTTGTGCAAAGGAGACATTGTTGCTCAGGGGTTGCATGCTTACCTTGCTTTCAGAAGGCCTGAGTGCAAAAGATCCCCAGGTCTCCAAAAGACACACATTATGTGTGAGCTGTGTCAGAAACATGGACACACACTCTTTGTGTTTCTCCACAGTGTCAGGAATCTCTTGGATAATGACAAATTCACAAGGGATGTCAATTGTGATGGCGTTAATTCATCCAATACTATCGAGTTCACTTGATGGCTGAGGGGGATGGCAGCCTGGGTTCTTGTATTTTAAACTGAGTTGCTTGTGTTAGGGTTCAGCCCATGTGTGGGCAGGATTCTCTGGACTGGCCTAAGGCAAGAGCAGAGACCAGTCATGGATGCAAAGAGTCACTTCAGGAGGTCAGATAAGAATGGAGTCCCAGAACTATTCTACAGTGTTCTGGAGCTGTGGAGGCCCAGTGGGGTCAAAGTGCAGAGTAGCTCTGGTGCCACACTGGCTGAAGAGAGCCTGGCCGATTTCAGGCACAGCTGACCCCTGGTGTGGATCTGGTTCCCGTTTCTTCTCCAGCATACTGGCAGTGCCAGGGAGCTACATTGGGAAGGCAACTGAGCTGAGCTCAAGTGCCAGGGACGAAGTTTGTTGCCAGTTGACCCTTGACCCAAACACTGATGGGTGTCTCTCCTTTTATGTAATTTAGGTGTAAAAGGTGCCTAAATCACTGGACCTGGAGTCTCCACTACGTTCATGCCTGGTGTTTTTGATACGATCATTTACTGATGTGATTGTTTACTGATACAGATAAATGACGAGCCTGTGACTTGTGGTGTGCTGACAGATGTTTGTTGTTTACTTGCAGAAACAGGAAATAAAGATGTTCTGTGTTGACACTTATACTCAAGATAGAGTCACTTCAGTTGAAGCTATTACTTTACAGAATGGAGTGGATGAAAGCCAGGCACAGTCTAAAAGCTGCTGTTCCAGCCTGGTCTCTTCAGCAAACCAAGCCAAAACTGCACTGACAAACATCACCCAAAATCTCATCTTAAACTCTGTAAATATTGGGAAAGTGAAGCTCATAATGGCTTAGATGAGTCTTCCGAAATCTGAAGTTTTGCTTGAAGGTTCAAATTTTATAATTGCAGACAAATACTATCATTTTCAAATACTGGGCAGTTTAGCTGTGCATCTTTGAGAAAAAGTCTATTGCATACCAACATCTGAATGACAAATTTGTCTCCAGACTCTTCTTTCCATGACAAAGGGAGATAGTTTAGCTTGTAACCCAGACAACCCCACAGAAGTTTTTCCCTGAGACAGACACAGGACTTGGGTATCCAGCAAGTGTACTTTCTATGTCCTGTGTCATCATATGGAATATGAAAACCCTGAACCAAGATGCAACCGAATGAGTTTCCCAGCTCATGGGAGACATTCTGAAATGAACCGGTCAGGCTGTGCTGTTGTGCCGTGTGCAGTGTGTGCAATGGTGCACATGTGTGGCTGTCAAAGCACAAGGCCAGCAGTTTGACGCTGCTGCCTTGATTATCTGAAGCCACCTGAACCAACCGCTGACATAAAACATTTAAGTGCCATCCCACAGTGACGTAGCACGTGATGCAGACGGCTTGGTCTCCAGGAGCTGTCCTGGGCTCCTCAGGGTCCACTCCTGGGTCAGCAGATGACTGGGCCATGAGAGACTGTAGGAAACATTCACTGTGAGCCTGTTCAGGACTGAACCACAGCCTGGGCTCATGCATTTGGGTCAACATCACTGTGGATTTGGTGGTCACCTGCACTGGGGGGGGCCGTTCAGAGGCCTCCTCAGTGTCTCCAGGTGCTGAAGTAGCCTGCGGAGCCAGGCCCTGAGGAATTGGCTCTTGCTGTAGCTGTGTGGCTGGCTGTAAACACATCAGCTCACAATCTCCACATACACAACTCCCCCCTTTGTTCCTCTGCTCGGCCCATTGGGCCACTGAGCATGTTCCTAGCTTAGAAATGGGGCCACTCAGCATGTTCCTAGCTTAGAAGTGCAGGCTCAAATGGGATCCTCAGTTTATAATTCCTAAAATACTCCTAGTAGTGGAGTTCTGAAAGCTCACTGTTTTTCACCATCTGAGGTTTCTCTGAGATTTCTCTGACACGGACACTAGGAAGGCTTTGTGTTGTTCTGAAGAGCAGCAAGACTTTTCCAGCTCACCAGGCAGGCATGGTATGGGGGTGACACCGAGCATGAGCTCTGCTGTCTACCACCCCTGTGTCTGGACAAGAAACCCCTGTGCCCAGCCAGAGAGCTTCCATGGTTGTGATTTTCCCCTCTCCCGCATGTGAAGGAAGAATGACAGTAGTGCTTGAATTCTGACAGTGGGAAAATCCATTCAGGAATTCCAGCCTGCCAGCCCGCCAGAGATTCCCCTCTGCCCTGACTTCAGACAGCCCCGTGGAATGCGCCATGCCCTCTGCCCTCTGAAGGGTTAAACAAGGGCCCTGTTTCTTTCAACCAGCCATGCTTGGGGCTGACTGGAATGAGGGAAAAGGCCAGTCATGCTGCCTGCCGCCTGCTCTTCCTGGATGAATCTCTTAAAAGTACAGAAGCCAGGAGGAAGAATTGAACTGGATCTGCAGACTAATCATTCTGCCTCACTTCATGGCCGTGAATTAAAAAGAAAAGAAAAAAAGAACAGAAAAATCAAGATCTCAATATGGCAGGGAAGGAAGTCAGAGAACTGGCTCCAGGTTGTTAGCAAGTTTTTTCCTAACACTTGACCTATGGCGTTCTTTCCTTAAGGGAGCGCTGTCCCAGCCGCCCTGTGACCAGGAAGGACTGAGGTTGTGCCTAGTCAGGGCCGAGTGGGGAGAATGGCAAGCACTCAAGGAACACAAACATTTACTCTCTGGAAGTGGCCTGCTGGTGCTGCTGAGTCCCAAAGGCCAAAAATGGGCTGTCCTAAACCCTGGAACCAGGTACAAGCTCAAGCTGCAGATTCAAGAAGAGAGGGAAATGTAAGAAGCAGAGAGAAGAAGCAAGGGAGGGAGGGAGAGATGGGGAGAAGGAAGGAAGGAAAGGAGCGAGAGAGGAAGGGAGGGAGGGAGGAGGAGGGAGGGAGGGAGGGAGAGGAGGCAGGTTGGCCGTGCGGCTATAGATGAAGAACAGCAATGTGGATGTTTTTAGGGGAAAAGCAGGAAGAGAATTCAGAAACTCCCAGTCAAAGTGTTACTGCACAGAAGAAGCACAATGTGGAAGATCCAAAAGCAAATATTGTGAAGAGGGGATGAGTGACTGGAAATGACTACTTCTGACTGCTTACAGCTTTTAAAATAGAAGCATGAGAGAGATGATTTGCCAGTAAGATAAATACTGAAACAATATTGAAACCCAGACTGATTCGTGACCACATTTTTACACTTTAAACCACTATCATTTTTTGAATACACTTCTAGCAAATATGGGAATCAATCTAAACCTAAAGCTACCACAAGAGAATATAAATTTAGAATGCTGGTCATAGGGTTGGCATCACTAACTGGAGGAAAGACTGGGAAGGTGGCTCAGTGGTAGAGTGCTTGCCTCGCATGCATGAAGCCCTGGGTTTAATTCCTCAGTATCACATACAAAGAAAAGGCCTGAAGTGGCGCTATGGCTCAAGTGGTAGAGTGCTAGCCTTGAGCTGAAGAGCTGAGGGACAGCACCCAGGCCCTGAGTTTAAGCTCCAGCACTGGCAAAACAAACAAACAAACCTGAGGGAAACCATTTCAGCCCATCAAAGTCTTTTAACTGCTTAGCATCTGGGGCAATGTAAAGACTTAACATCTTAGGCCTGTGAACTTGCTATCTTCCCTGGAGACCGGTCCCCTAAATCCGCTCACCTGAGAGCAGCGAAGGAGTGTGCTATCCCCTTCTGCTCTGTTTACAAGGTAGATCAAGGGAAGGAGAGAGCAGGGGGGGGCAGGTAGGAAGTGGAGAACACTCCCTGAGCCACCCTACCCAGCCTCTTGGCTTCTGCAGATGACTGTGCACAGAACCAAACGTGCAGGCCACAAAGGATTGCAACAGCTTGTGGTACCCAGGGCTGAAGGCACATGGTGCACTCTCTCAAACAATGGAACTCTCCTCTCTGTCCGCTCTTGGGGACAGTGTGCCTCCCAGCACCCTGGGGGGGGGGACACCACTCTGTCCCCAGAGTCCTTCTCCAGGGACTGCCCTGGTCCCAGACCAGCCTGTGTGCAACAAGTGGCATTTTGCTCTCCAGGATGTGGGCTTCTTAGGCTCCTGCTCAGTTAGCTGTGAGACAAGAGACAGAAGTTAGGCCCTCAGCCCTGAAGGCCTTGTTCCTGGCTTTGCAGAGTGCTGGGGGTCAGGGCTGTCACCACCACCGTGGGAGACCTGGCAGAGGGTGACGATGCCTGGAAAATCTGGGAGGTGCTCCTGGCACTGAGGCAGCTTTGGAAATGTGCCCAAGGCCAGCTTCGTGCCCACAGCCCGTCCACCCATACCGAGGACAACCCCTACCTGGGCCACACTTCCAACCCAAGGCCATCAGCCAGAGCGAAACAGAGGGGGCGGGTGGGGAAATGAGAGGTGCTTGTGATCCCATCCACTCAGGAGGCTGAGAGCTGAGGATCATGGCTCGAAGCCAGCCTTAGTAGGAAAGCCCATGAGACACTTATTTCCAATTAATCACCAAAAAAACATAACGTGGAGCGGTGGCTCAAGTGGTAGAGCACCAACCTTGAGCAAAAAAGCTCAGAGACAGCACCCCAGACCCCGAGTTCAAGCCCTGGTACTGACACACCCAAAAGAGCTCTCTGACTCAGGTCCCGGGACTGAGTCCTGACCTCGGGCCTCAGATTAGTTTATGGAAGCCAAGCGCCCACCTGTGCCATTCCCTCTGCTCTGTAACAAGAAAGAGCAGGCCAGAATCACCTAGATCCACAGCCTTGGGCAGGGACCATGAGAGGAGGCCCAGATGGGGGTGAGACACTGGGTGAAGATGAGGCTCGTGGTAGAAGGGACCCAGAGTGAGCATTGCCTCCCTTCCCACAGGAGTCTGAGGCCGAGGCCCAAGGCGCAGACCCCAGGCCCACCCTGCAGAAGTCTACGTCAGGTCCAGACACTTGCTCCCTCAGCCAAATGGAGAGGCATGGGGAAGGCCAAGGAAGGAGATTTACCAGCTGGCAGTCAAGGGAGGAACATGCATCAGGAGGTCCTCAGCCACCTTCCAAAGTGCAGACTGGAGCCATGGGTTTAACTAGACAAAGCATGGGGGGAGGGCAGAGGGAGATGGGATCCCCCAGGTGCAGTCACAGGTGTGGTCAGAGAGCTCAGGCCTGCACATGATCAGAAAATGCCAGTAGTCAAAGCAAAAAGAACTGACTCACACAGTGTTGGGATTGTTGGATAAGGATGCTTGCATGATAGCATCGGGTGTGTGTGTGTGCGTGTGCATGTGCGTGTGCATGTGGTGTGTGCGTGTGTGTGTGTGTGTGTGTGTGTGTGTGTGTGTGTGTATATGTACTGGGGCTTGAACTCAGGACTTGGGCACTGTCCCTTAGCTTTTTCTGCTCAAGGATGGTGCTCTGTCACTTGAGCCATGCCTCCACTTTTTACTAGTTAATTGGAGACAAGAGTCTTGGGGTTCTTTTTTTCTGCCCTAGCTGACTTCCAACCTCGATCCTCAGCTCTTAAGCCTCTTGAGTAGCTAGCATGATAGGCCTGCATCACTGGTGCCTAGCTTGACTAGTGCTGATTACTGAGCACCTGTAACTGAATAGCTCCTGACTCGTTTGATTCCCAGGTCCCCCATGCAACATTAGGTAAGGAACAAGTATGAGTGGGTATGTGGAGGACCCAGTAGGAGACAGTCACGTGTTGCCAGCAGAGAACAGAGTTGGTGCTTGACTTGCTGAGGCCGCAGCCCTGCCCTGGTTGCTGCTATTTATTTAAGGCTGGCTGTCACCAAGACTGTGGGCTGAGGGGTGTGTGTGTCTTGCTCAATCCTCACAATTCTTCTTAGGTCAGGTCGGAGCTGTTCTCTTCATTTTATAGATGAAAAAACCTCCAGTTATGAAGAAAGGCCTGAATTGCAGATGTTTAGTCCCTGTTTAGTGGAACAGGTCTGAAGTCACTCACCAGAGTCATTTTTAGGGTTTCAAGGGATAAGTTCACTTATAAGATCCATCTCATCCTCTGGGTAGGCCCAGTCCTGAAGTGGCCTTCCAGGCCAAGTCTGTGTTTGCAGAGACCTGGGCTTCAAAGGTGATGAAAATGCTTCTGAGGACTCTGTGGAGGTCCAGGAGATTGCCTCTTCACAGGGGGGTGGGGGAGATGGGGGGTGGAGGGAGGGGGAAGGGGAGAGGGGAGGGCCGGGGGTCTGAGTCCCAGGCTGCGTTTCCCTGGCCAGCCCCGCAGCCTGACTGGAGAGACACAGCATCTGCTCCTCCTGAGGGGCCCAGAGGCCTCTGCTGCCCTCAGTCTCTGTCTTCAGATGACAGACACACATTCCATGAAGTCTTTTTTTGAAAAAGGTGTTATGTTCAGCCCTGAGGTCAGTGCAGATGTCCTGTTCGCTGCCTTTGCTCCCTGTCCTGTGGGACCAGGAAAGAATCAGCCTGAATGGCTCAGTGCACTAGACAGGCAGCGGCGAAGAAAGCCAGGTGTGCTTTGGCTATAGTGATGAAAAAAGAGGACTGACTGCTTCCCTGCCCATGGGGTGGTGGGAAGGATAAATGCCCCTCGAGATGTGGCTGGAGAGATAGATGGGAGACAGGGAAATTACATTCATTTTAGCAGATGTGAAAAGGGCTGGACTCTAGCAGGAACCAAGCAGCAGCTCAAAAGCAGTTCAGCTTCCTTCCACGTCAGCGCCATGTTACAGTGAGGCCGGAAGCCTGTGTGGGCTCGCTCCCCACATGGCCCTCTCCTTGGAAATGCTGGAAACTCCTGGTGAATGGGTGGAGACAGGGGTGAGAGTCTGGCCTGAGCAAAGCACTGAAGCTCGCTGATGGTCCCCACATTTTGGGTAGGCCCTGATTCAGCTCCATTTTTTTTTTTTTTTTCAGTTGTAGGGCTTGAACTCTTGGCCTGGGCACTGTTCACAAGCTCTTTTGCTCCAGGTCAGCTCTTTACCATTTGAGCCACAGCTCTACTTCCAGTTTTTTTTTTTTTGGTGGCTAATTGGAGATAAGAGTCTCATGGACTTTCCTGCCTGGCGTGGCTTTGAACTGTGATCTTCAGCTCTCAGTCTCCTGAATAGATAGGATGACAGGTGTGAGCCACCAGCCAGCCTGGCTCATCTCCATATTTTATTATAATATGTAACAACCATTTTGGCTGTCAGAACCATTGCCTAAGGGCCTGGGGCTAACAGATGTGATCATGTGACCACATGCCCTCACTTCCCCTTGGGTTAGAAGGAATTCCATCTTGAGTTGTGAATTCCCACTGCCTGAACACCTAGTAGGAAACGGTTCTCCTTCTTCCTACTTCAGCCTTGTTAGACCAGAATACCGCTTTGGGAATACTCGCCTCGGGAGATTCCCTGTCTAGGATGTCCAGGGCTTTCCTTTCCCACGCGTCTGTGTGGAACTGGGAGCTGAGGGAAGCCCCCGTCACTGACTGTCCCGCGACACAGACCCTCAGAAGCCAGAGCTGAAGTGGTGTGCGGGGTGGGGTGTGCAGGTGTGCATGGGTGGGGTGGGGGTGGGGGTGTGTGGGTGGGGCGTGCATGGGTGGGTTATTCGGGGTGTGCATTGTGGGGTGTGGGGTGTGCATGGGTGCATGTGTGGGTGGGTGGAGTATGCATGGGTGGGGTGTGGGTGGGTGGAGTGTGCAGGGGGTATGGGGAGGGTGTGGGTGTGTGCAGGTGTGCATGGGTATGGTGTGTGGGTGTGGGGGGAGGGGGCTATCACAGGCCATGGCGCTCTTTCTTGTGGGTTTTCAAGCCCAAAGCAGCCCCTCGCAGCCTGAAGGAAAGTGGAGCTAATTCAGCCCGCTCTCCCCCCACTGCCTGCCATGCCATGTGAGGTTTTCTGGAAGTCAGGCCTGTGCTGCATCCGCTCTGACCTTGGGTGACTCTGGCCCGGGCCTGGCTCTGCCAGGGAGGACTTCAGATATCAGAATCGGCCTTAGACACCAACGGTGGACTACGTGACCCGGAGCCTCCCCAAGCAGGGAGGCCACCAGGTTCTTCACTGAGAGATTTCCCCGAAAACTCCAGCCTCTCCTGGCTCTCCCCAGCCACGTCTGCGCTCCACAGGGAATCTATGCAATAAGAGAAGGGAGAGATGCAGGACTGGGCCGTCTCGTTTTGTGCGGCTCAGAAGTAAAATGTTTTCCAGGCAGCTCAAGGGAGGGGCATGCGGAGCAGCAAGTCTCTCCTCTGACTCCTCTGCTGACAATCCAGACTCAGTGCCTCGTGACCACAAAGTAGCTGCTGTATCTCCCACGGCCAGGCCTGGAGCTCTGCCTTGCTGCTTCTCAGTCACTCCGGGCATCTGATACAGTGGGACCTTCAGAGGCACAAGAAACCAAAGAATGCCTTGCCTGCCTGCCTGCCTTCCTTCCTTCCTTCCTTCCTTCCTTCCTTCCTTCCTTCCTTCCTTCCTTCCTTCCTGCCTGCCTGCCTGCCTGCCTGCCTTCCTGCCTGCCTGCCTGCCTGCCTGCCTGCCTGCCTGCCTTCATCTTTCTTTCTTTCTTTCTTTCTTTCTTTCTTTCTTTCTTTCTTTCTTTCTCTTTCTTTCTTTCTTTCTTTCTTTCTCTTTCTTTCTCTCCTTCCTTTCTTCCTTTCTTCCTTCCTTCCTTCCTTCCTTCCTTCCTTCCTTTCTTTCTTTCTTTCTTTCTTTCCTTCCTTCCTTTCTTCCTTCCTTCCTTCCTTCCTTCCTTCTTCCTCCCTTCTCTCTCTCTCTCTTTCTTGCCAGTCCTGGGCCTTGAACTCAAGGCCTGGCACTGTCCCTGAGCCTCTCTATGCTCAAGGCTAGTGCTCTACCCACTTGAGCCAGAGCAAGAGGAAGAAGAACAGGAAGAGGAGGAGGAGGAGCAGGGGGAGGGAGGGAGAGAAAGAAGAAGAGGAGGAGGAGGAAGTAGAAGGGGAGGGAGAGGGAGGGAGAGAGAGAGGAAGAGGTTGGGTACCAGTGGCTCATGAGATCTGAGGATCTCAGTTCAAAGTCAGCTGTGGCTAGAAAGTTCATGAGATTCTGAGTTCTGTTGAACTACCAAAAAGCTGGAAGTGGAGGTGTGACTCAAGTGGTGGAGCCATACCTTGAGTGGAAAAAAGCCAATTGAAAGTTCAAGTCCATGAGTTCAAGTATGTAGGAGTGCGCACGCACGCGCACACGCACACACACACGTGTATACACGCACGCATGCACAGAAGGAGACGGGAAGAAGTTCGGGCTCACGATCATGGTCACGTAGTATTTAAACTATGAATCCAGGTGAAGGCCACCCTTGGAGGCTTGTGTTGCTGTGGGGTTCTGAGACCCCTAAAGTCTGGGCACACTGGGGTGGAAGAGGGGAAAGCACAAAGCTCGAGTTGACAGCAGCAGAGTGTGGTTCTGTTGTGTTGTTTATAACTTGCTCTCTCCTGGAATTTTCCAGAACCCCCACCCCCACCCAGGGAGTTCCACGCTCAGTCCACACCCAGCACCCAGGCACCTCAGCAGCCCCCTGCGCCTCCAGACCCTCCAGAGGGGGCGCCCTCCCCCCACACACATCCGGGGCCCAGCCTTCCCCAGCCATCCTGCTGGGTCTCTGCCTTGATGACCCTGGAAGGAAGCCTCAACCACGAGTGGCCAGATGACCATGAGTGGCAGATCCTCTCCCAGGGCAGCCAGGGCCAGGCAGCCAGGGCCGGGCAGCCAGGGCTCGGCCTTGGTCCTGGCAGTCTCTGAGCATGTGGGGTGGGCATGCAAACCCTTGGCAGGGAGAGGTCAGAAAGTGTCAAGTTAACTTAAACAAGGAAAACCTGCAGTCCTGGTGGGAGACGGCTGAGGGAGGGAGGCGGGGAGAGGTAGAAAACAGAGGAAGGCTACCCAGGCGTTACAAACACTTAGCAAGAGGCCACGAGTCTCTGGTATTTAATTCCAAATGCTTCCTCCTTTGCTGGCTTTCGCGTTTTGAATTTTGTTCCTCCCTGGATGGGGAGGAGTAAGAAGCTGTCTTAAAAAAAAAAAAAAAAAAAGCCGGGTGCTGGTGGCTCACGCCTGTCATCCTGGCTACCTAGGAGTCTGAGATCTGAGGACTGCAGTTCAAAGTCAGCCTGGGCAGAAAAGTCCATGAGGCTTTCATCTTCAATTAACCAGCAAAAAGCCAGAAGTGGAACTGTGGCTCAAGTGATAGAGCACCAGCCTTGACTGAAAAAGCCAAGGGAGAGCTCGAGGCCCTGAGAGCTTTCTAAGGGCCGCTTCTCCACTTCAGCCAGGGTGTGGTAAGAGAGGGTACCAGCTACTCACACCGCCACCCACCCCCCCACCTGAGTTGCTTGGGGAAATTCTTATTTCCTAGGCAGAAAAATGAAGGCAGACAGATAAATGTTTGGAAACCTACAAGAGACTGTCTTGGGAAGTCTTAAATAGGACAGAATGCTAGCATTGCCTCTTTGTTTTTTAAATCTTTTTTAAAGAGAGGGAACAGCTGATACTAAGCAAAAGGAAATAAAGGTACGTGTCACCTGATTGATAAGAAATGGTGTTATTGTTAAGGTTTGTAGAGTTCACAAGTTTTGTAGATGAAGGTAATGATGATTATTATTGCGAAGGCTAACCTGTGTTTGTGATTTTAGCTAAGTATAACTATGCCACAGTAGTGTGAAATGCATGTAGTCACTTAATAAATATTTGGAGAAAACAAAACTCTTTTAAAAATACAAATGTGAAGCTCTCTTTTCTTTACAGAGTATTTTACAAAGGGCCTGGGACATACAGGCCCTTTGGAAGAGAGAAGCATCTGGAAGCTCCCGATGAATTTTGGCCCTCAGCCCGCGCGGGCTTTTCCGCCAGCTTTGGAGAGGGGCCTGCGCGGGCCTGGGTCTGGGGCCTGAGCTCAGCATAGCCCTTCCGGTGAGGGCACTGCCCTTTGGCTCAGTGTGTGTGTTTGGAAGTTTCTAGGTGGGGAGCCTGAGCAGGAGGAGAAACTACATCGCAGTGGATGAGGGGCTTTGGGCAGGCCCTGCTGGTCTTGTGGACTGCCACACCACCCAGCACGTTCTCCACAGTGCCTGGGCCCTGGGGCAAGAGGGAGCAGGGCCTGGGAGGCCGTGGAGAGGAGGCTGTGGAGAGTGTAATAGGAAGACCCCTACTCAGGCAGGCAAGCCCACCTAGTCATCCGGAGTGACAGAGCCCACCGCAACAAAGTTGTGATTAAAGAAGCAACTTTATTGAGAAAGTTCCTACACTGACCGGCCAGGACCACAGCACAGGCTCGGGAGCTGATACTGCGACCCCGAGCGGCCCACATGCTTAGGTTTTTATTGGCAAAAATCACAAGGTGAAGCCTGGTCACGTAGGCGACCAATGAGATTTTCACACACCCAAAAGATTGCACAGTCATACCAGACCACACGCAGGTGGCCAGTGAGGTTACACTTTGTCACATAATGGCTGTTTAAACCAGCCTATCACTTTTGGTTTAAATGACTTCACAAAGGAGTTTAACATATACATGTGAAAAAGGCGGAGTTTATAGTAAACTCGGGATGTCGCCAGCATGCCAGCATGAGCCGGATTACTGGCTACCTGTTTAATCAGTCAGTCTTTAACAAAACAATGAAGGTGGGTTAAGTTAAGGGGAGGAGGACCGAGAGGCATTCTTTTCATTTCAAGAACTGGGCTGGTTGGAGCGAGGTTTTTATTTTTTTCTATAATCCCTAAAACAAAAACAAAATCTGTAAAGAAGCTGTCCCAGCTCCAGTCTCCTCTCAGGGCCTAGTTCAGAGAGGAGTCTGTGGAAAGGAAGCTGTGGAGAGGAGGCCATGGAGAGGAGGCTGTGGAGAGGCTGTGGAGAGGAGGCCGTAGAAAGGAGGCCATGGCGACACAGACAAGATGCTGGGGAAGCAGGGAATTGTTCAGCAGCAGCCTAGCCACCAGTTAAAGCTGCTCTTAAACAGTGGGTTACAAAACCCTGAGAAAACAACACTTAACCCCTCTCAGGAATCAAGGATGTGGGGTCCTGAGAGTGGCTCCTGGGCCAGACACAGACACAATTCCTCCAGGAGGAGCTGTGCATCGCAGGCCTGACGAACAAAGAGGAGCTTTGCGGAGTTAATTAATTAAATGGAGGATCACTTTCCAAGGAGGGCAAATTCCCTGGGTGTCCCCAGAATCTCCTGGGAGTGCCTGCATTCAGAAGAGACATCTTCTTGTCTGATCTGTGCCAGGAACAAAATGTGGAGACCCACAGTCATGACTGAAGTTCCCCACGTGACTGAACCCAGTTCATTTGGGCCAGCCAAGCATACCGCCCCCCCAACCCCCCCCCCCCCCGCTGAGAACTTGGGCAGCCTGCGAGCAGGCTGGCCACAAGCACTCACGTGTCACTACTTGTTGTAGGTGAATCACAGGGCAGACCCTGCCCAGCTGGGCCCTCAGGGCCAGGGAGATGGCATGCAAACACCTCGGCTCCTCTCACTTCGAAATAGTCTTCAAACCTCTTCACGACTATGAATCTGCATTTCACATGCCCCAGGGTTTGCTCAGAGCCAAGGACAACAGGCCACACACTTTTCTTCAGGCCCAAATAAAGGACCCAGCCCCACTTGTTGTCTTGAAGTTGATACAAGCCTTGTGTTTCTCTCCAGACCGCAATGTGTTTCCAGAATGTGCTAGAAACTTCTGGGAGACCCCAGCAGGGTGCCTTTTTATTTTTGAGGGCTCTGGAGCTCAGAGAACATTCATACCCTTGGTCCAGTGCTGCAGTCCACACCTGTTGGTGGAGTGCTGATCAGAGCCAGGGCTACTCAAAGTGCTGCGAGAAAGCAGCCAGGCTTCTGCCCCACCACCACCAAAAAAAAAACCCCAAGCCAACAAACAAACAAAACACAGCCCTCCAGTGAGGCAGCCAGGGAAGGGAATAAAATCATCAACAACAAATGTTGTGATACCTCCAATGGTGACAAGTGACATGAATAGAACCAGGAGGTGCAGAAGAGCAGCAGAGCACCTCTGCCGGGTGTGGGGCCCTGGAGTTGTCCCCTAGCATGCACACGCATGCACATGAGTGCATACATGTACACACACATGCATGCACACAACACAAAGGCTCATGGGCTAGGGAGTGAGCTAGAGTGTGTAGTCTGGGCAAACCTTGTGGAGGGAAGAGCATTTGAGGGAAGATCTAGCAAGGTGACGCCAACTCTATCGCATCAACTTCTTTCCCCGCCCCGCCCTCCCCAGCAGCTCCAGGGAGCCAAAGTCAAGCAGAACAAGGGGGACTGGCCAGTGCCCAGGACCCCATTGTCTTCTGCTCTGTTGGGGGGGGGCATTTGGGGAATGCTGTTGGGTCTCAGGGTGGGTGTTGTTATGGGATGCATGCAGTGCAAAATGCGCTGCTGTTCGAATGTATGGAAATAATGGTGGATATGTGTGAAGATATGCATGCGATGATAGTCCAAGAATGACCTCAAAGGTCATCAGTGGAGTAAGTTCAGTCATAAGACAGGACACTTTGCAGGCAGCACCAACTGTGAAGTTGTCACAGGATAAAAAGCAAGGAGCCAGCACTGTGTGTTTCGTATTAGGTTGCCACTGGATTCTAGGTTTGCATCCTTCTTGTCTTGGGAAGGATGCTGTGGCTGTGGTGTGGTGGCTTGCCCTGCTGTGACCCCTACCCAGGGGCTAAAGGCTTGGCTGCTGGGGGAAAGGGCACTCTTCAGAAGTTACTTGATTCCAAGGGCTCTGACCTAATCCATGGATTAAACTCATTGTCAGACTCATATGGGGGAGGGGGTGAAAACTGTGGAAGGTGGGGGAGGGGAGATGGATCACTTAGAGGATGCCTTCAAGGGGTGAATTTTGTCCAGCCTCTCCTTCCCCTTTCCTCTTCCCTCCCCCTTCTCTTCCCACCCCTCCCCTTCCCCTCTCCATCAGTCTCTCCCCACCTCTCTTTCCCCTCCCCCTCCCTCTTTCCCTCCCCTCTCACCTCTCCCTCTTCTCCTTCTCTTTTGGGTCCCTGTCCCCTTCCCTTCTCTCCCTCCCTCTCTCTGATTCTGTGCCACCATGATTCTCTGTCTTAAGCACCAAAACCCATGACAATGGAGCAAGCCAAGCCTGGGCCCACAGCGCTGCAATCGAAAGCCAGAACTGACCCTTCCCCCTTCTTCCCCTTGCCCTTTGATTTTCTAAATTGCTATTACGAAGGCATTGTGCAAAGGGGTTACACTTCCCTGAGTCAAGTCATGCGCACAATGCGTCTTGGGCAATGTTGCCCCTTCCTTCACTCCCCCCCTTTCCCCCTCACGCCCCTACCCGTCCCGTCTCATGTGGTTTGCTCCAGGCACCTCGTCATAGTGGAAAAGGCTGGTGGCACTCACAGACGCACAGGGCTGATCATACTTTTTGCCTCTGCAAAAAAACGCTGCTCAGTCCCCTCCCCCTCCCCAGCTCCCGGGTGTGTGCATGTGCATGTGTGCATGTGTATGCATGCATTGGTTAAGTAAACAGAGGCTTTGCAGCATAAGGAATTAGACAATTTCCATAGGAAATTGGTTTTTTGTGTGTTAGAAAGCACATTTCCAGCTGGAATGCATCGGAAATGCTAATAATGGTGGGCAAACCCCTCTAGTGAGCTGTGGACAGAGCCCAGGCGTGAACGCACACATCTTGGCCAGGTTGAGAGCCGACCTGGGATCAGCTCGGGAAATCATTCTTCCTGTGCACAGAGCATCCTGACCATATCCCCGCTGAGAACCAAGGTTCAGATAATGGACCTGTCCCACGGGAAAGCTCCCTCAGCTCCCAGCCCTCGCCCAGGTTGGGTGGCTATGGGCACTGTGTTAAGACACATTGGCAACCAAACAGTTTGTGTATGTCTGCCCTCTGAGCAGAGTCTGTGTCAATGAAGAACAAATGGTAGTTCCAGCGGCGGCTGGTCGTGGGCCTCGAATCTGTCTTGTGTTGAATAAAGCGCGACCGTACTGCAACTATTTCCACGAAAAGAAAACGGACCATCAAAGATCCACATCTGCATTAGCTGAAGAGGCCACAGAAAGGCCTTTCTGTCTCTGTTCCTTTGATGGATGAGATATGGCATGTGATTTGAATCCCCGGTGTGTGGGGAGGGGGAGGTCGGTAAGGGCACAGGGCTCGTTAGAGAAAATCACTGCACAGTGTCAGGGACAACCTGTCACCCAGTGGGACAAGCACATGGCCACGGCACATGGACGCAGCTGAGGAGGGAGAGCCCCCGACCACAGAAGAGATGCTGCAAAAAGCAGCTTCCTAGAGCTGGGCAACTCTGGATGGGGATCTTTTCTCCTCATAATCAGGCTTTAAGTGAAGGCCTCACTTTGTGAGGCTCTGGTAACACACACCCTCTTAGTCTGCAGGAAGAGAAAGTCAGGCACTGGGTTAGATTAGAGAGAGAGAGAGAGAGACAGAGAGACAGACAGAGAGACAGAGACAGAGAGAGACAGAGAGAGTAGATAGAGAAGGAGGAGAGGAAGGGAATTCAGGCAGAACACCATTCAAGATTAGAAGGACGGCCGGGCGCTGGTGGCTCACGCCTACTAGCTACTCAGGAGGCTGAGATCTGAGGATCCCGGTTCAAAGCCAGCCCGGGCAGGAGAGACCGTGAGACTCCTATCTCCAATAAACCACCAGAAAACCGGAAGTGGCGCTGTAGCTCAAGTGGTAGAGCGCTCGCCTTGAGCTGAAGAGCTGAGGGACAGCGCCCAGGCCCAGAGTTCAAGCCCCACGGCCGACCAAAAAAAAAAAAAGATTAGAAGGACGTATGTGTCCAGTGGAAGTCAGGGAGACAGGGTGATGAGCTTGGATTGCGACTCACATTTTCTACTTTCCATTTTTTTCCAATCCCTCTCTGGAGTTGCTCAGCCTGGAACCAGATAGCTGTCTGTGTGGACTTGCTACTTCTCTATAATCAAGGACTTTTGTATTGATGGTTCAAGTCTTAGATTTACTCTCTCTCTTTCCTTCTTTCCATCCTTCCTTTCTGTCTCTTTTCCTTTCTTTGCTTTATTTTGTTTTGGTCCTGAGAGGTTTGAACTCAAGATCTTGCGCTTGCTGGCATGATACATCCGACGCATACTCCCAGCCCTGTTTGCGTAGAATCCTAGAGTTAGAACGGTGGAGATCTAAACTACCCATTCTGAAGATGAGGGAATTGAGGAGTAGAGGGGTTCAATGAGTGGGACAAACCTTGGGAAAAAATCTGGGACTAGAATTCAAGCCTTCTTTCTCCAAGCAGAGATGCTGGATGATTGAAAAGTTATATGACTTTCCACATGCTATCCACACTTCTACTTTAAACTATATGGTCTGTTCCCATTCCTACCAGTGCTCATGCCTGTAACCCTAACTAGCTAGGATCTGAGCATTGCTCTTTAAAGCTAGCCTAGGCATGAAAGTCCATGAGACTCTTATCTCCAATTAATCATCAAATGGCCAGAAGTGGAGTTGTGGCTCACATAGTAGAGTACTAGCTTTGACCCGAAAAAAGGACAAAAGGTCAGGGACAGTGCTTAGGCCCTGAGTTCAAACCCCAGGCCTGATTCACACGTGCAATTGTACACACACACACACACACACACACACCTGTATATATTGACACAACGGGAATTAAGGCAGAGAGAGGTTTGATTCTAGCCTATACCCAAGAACTTGCAAAGCTGTGGTAAAAGGAATCTTAATTGACAAATACATCAGCTTTAATAACACTTGAAACCTATAAACTGACCCCAGCTCAAACACATGAAATAAAGATGGATCAACATTGACCTTTCTGTAGGACTGCGTATTGTCAGCGGGCCACGTCTTGATGAGACCTGGAGTTCTAGACTTAGTCCTGGTAGGTAAGGCTGACTTGGTGCCAAGAGAAAAAGGAATTTGGCATTTTCCAGTTTACTAAGTTTACACAAACCACATAATTAGGCATCAAGTGCATTGTATTTTACCAGAATTTTCCAGTTTGGCAGTCTCGATCAAATCAACTAAATAATTGCCACTCTGGCTATCTGTAAAAATAGAATTAAAATACCAGGGTCTTGGCCCGAGTCTCCTCCTATAACACATTGCCTGTGCTGGGTTCAAACCCCACTCCATGGAGCAAGGGATGTGGAGGGAGAGGCTGGTGTTTTTATGTGTCCGTCTTATCTCAATCTTAAATCAACCTTCTTCCTTCAGAATGAGTTTCAAATCACCTGTACCGTGTGGTGTTTAAGACACCTGGTTTCTAAAATGGCACTGAAGCCGAGTATGGTTAGGCATGCCTGTAATCTCTGTACTCAGGGATGTCGAGGCAGGAGGAGCTGGAAGTCAAGGCCTCAAGGACACAAAGGTGCTCCCAGTCTAGGCATAGACATGCTTTTATAGTCATAAATATAAAAGTGGTGTGGGTAGATGGCAGGCTCGGTCTGCACGGTGACTGATGATTTGTCTTGTAGCCACACGCCCTGTTCCATTTCCTCTTGCATTTGTTCATCTCGGTACTTTTTGTTCTTTTAGCTATATGCACACTTCATTTCTCAATTTGTACTTACTGTTATTTTTTATCAGGTGGGTGTACAAGGGAGTCTCAACTCCACAAGTCAGGTATTGGGTACACTGCACCTTAATCAACACCAGCCCTAATTGTCTCTGTCCTCTTAGCTTCAGCCGCTCAAGAGACAGGACATCACCTTCGTGGCCCACAGCCACAAGTGACTACTTGTCTTTGTCTCCTGTGTGTTGCTATAACAGAATACCCGGGGCTTGGTGCAGATATCAGGAAGGGACATTTCCTTAGCTCGTCAGGCTGCTGGTGGAAAGCCTGGCTGGCTGGCTGGTCGGTTTAGCTTCTGCCAAGGGCCTTCTGGCTGGATTCCAACATGGCAGAGGGCATGGGAAATGGGGTATGCAGAAGAGATCATATGGCTAAAGAAAGGGAAACAGCTGGGTCCAATGTGCATAATAACTCTCTGGCGGGAACTAACTCCTGGGAACCACAACCCACTCCAACAGAACTCGCATTAATCCATCCACAGGATAGGACCCAGCTAACCCCGGCAGGCCTTACTCCTGTCAACACCACAACATTGGGGCACGTGAGCTTGGGACAGCCAACCGTCCGTCACCCATGCCCTGTTCTGGCAGGATGACATGTGGTGGCCCACAGCTAGAGTCTCAGGAGTGGACGCATGCAACCATGAGGGAAGAGCCAGGTCCTAGCAATGTCATTTATGTTCTTTTTTATGTTCACAATTAGGAATGTTGCCTATCCCTGGATCTTTACTTTTATGATCCTGGCACCCTCTTGAGATCTGTCGGCTGGACAGGCATGTATCAGGTAAGTCAGGAGAGGAAGGAGGTTCCTGGGCTCTGTCCCTGCTGGTATGCTGTGCTGAGTCGAAGGGCGATGGGATGATGTCACCTGAAGTCAGAGGTCTGCAAACCAGGGCTGCAGGCCAGGTCTGTCCCCAGACCCGCTTGTGGATTTGGGCATAGCCACACCGGTTTGTGCAAGGTGACTTTCAGGAAATGATGGCTGAAGAAGGGCTGTGAGGTGAGTAGTAGAGATAAAGAAATCGTGTACTACAAAACCCTGTAATGATTTCCATTACAGAAATCATTCGCTACACTGAGCTAAGATCACGCCTCTAATCCTAGCTTCTCAGGAGGCTGAGATCTGAGGATGGAAGCTCCAAGCCAGCTCGAGTAGAAAGTCCCTTGGGCCCTTAGCTGTTCTGTGATGGAGAACTCCCACGTGAGGAATGGTTATGTCTTCATCCATCCCAAGGAAGCATCTGCCACTCCTGGCACCTGCTTGCCTCTCATTGGCTCTGCGTCCAGATGGGAGGTTTCTGACAACAGCAGGGACAGGTCACCTTAGCTAGAGGGTGTGCCTTGGGAGGCTGAGCCTGCTCAAGCGGTATTGACCCACGGCTGTCCCCAGAGCGGAGCCAGGAATGCTGGCCTGCACAATAAAGCCAGCCACGGGCCTGGCCTCACAGAGGCTGTGGCCGTCCTTCCTGCGAGAGGCTAAACTTGGTAACCATCCCCAGGCACAGCACAAGTGACCGATTACATACGCTCACTCCTGGCTCAACTTTCTAGATGGAATACCAGTGGTACATAATATGGGGAGCGGCAGCCCTTGTAGCAAATTCCAGAGCTAAACTAACACTGGTGTTCTTGAAACTTCATGTAACTTTAAAACTTGCATCTGACTTTCCACGCGTTAGAAATTTTCTGGCCTAGTGGTTCCCAGCCTAACCAAACTCCTGAAATTATCTCTGGAGGCTGCTAATCCAAGTTAAAGAAACGGAATGTACCACTACGTTTACCCTCTTTAGCTCATTCTCCGTAGCTACTTGTAGTCTGAAGACTACTTTCAGCCATTGCTGAAAAGTTTCATCAACGTCATCAGTTGGTTTTGTGTTGCTTAATTTGCTCCTAAAGCACTGGGAAATACTCACACTTCTAAGTGCCTTTTAAATTATTAGTTTATACTCAGTTTCCTGATGATTCTCCAGTTAATAGTCTTAATTAGCTTCCTACTACAAACTACACTTAGTGAATGTAAACGCACAGGTATATAGTCTTAGAATCATGGTGTTGGTAGGAATCTAGGGTAAAAATCTGTGCCAACACTGCTTCTAGAAGCCACCTGCACTCCTTGGCTAATGGCCTCAACCTCTGCCTTTGATGCCCACAGTCTTGTATCGCCTAATCTACTGCTGATCTTTCTTATGAATACCCCGTGGTTACAGTATTATATTACCAAACATGACCAACTTCTGCTATAATTTGACCATAGTTTGTTCCTAACAAAAAGCAAGCTGAGGTGGTAAGTGTATGGAGGGGGGATGGGAATGAGAGGTGCTTGGCTCATGAGGATGGTGCCCTTGTGAACGAATTAATTTCACAGGAATACCAGTTTGATCCTTCTTCCCTGTATGTGTTCCACCTTTCCACCGTACAATGACAAAGCACACGGCCAGATGTAATTTGCTGACCTTGAACTTCCCACCCACTAGGATCCTGAGCCAAATGTCCTTCATTCAGAATTACTGGGTCCTAGGCAGTATACTAGAGCTTCAGGTATCCCCACACCCAATGTTTCATCACACACGTAAAGCCCCTCCTGCCATATAAGGCAATGCATGGTCAGGCATCTGGGGTTAGAATGTGGACAGCTTTGAGGCCTTATTAGTTTACCATACTGTTATTTTTGCTGTTGCCATTACCACTGTCAGCATGGGATCAAAGCTGATTGTATTACCTGAACCAGACACTGTAACAATGGCTTTGGGTTATGTATCCCCATAGGGCCTGGGTGTTGTCCCTTAGCTCTTCAGCTCAAGGTGAGTGCTCTACCACTTGAGCCACAGTGTTACTTCCGGTTTTCTGGTGGTTTGTTGAAGAGTCTCATGGACTTTCCTGCCCCGGCTGGCTTTGAACCTGGATCCTCAGATCTCAGCCTCCTCAGTAGTTGGGATTACAGGCATCAGCCACTGGCTGCCTGGCTGCCCTGCTGCTTATTGATGAGAACAATGATTTACAAAATCTGCATACCCATTCACCTAGTACTGTCTAAAAACTTGTATGTTTTGAAAAAAATTAGTTATAAATTTATAATCATGTGTAGAATTGTGCATTTGGAAGGATGCAAAGTGGTGTCACACGATTTAAGCTTACAAATATTGGGTACAATTAGCCTAAGTCATTGAGAACTATGGTATTTAGATGTGGTTGCCATCCCTCCATGAAAGCTAACTGCACATAGCCTAAGCCCTTGAACAAGACACTATGAAATGAATGCACAGCCTTCAAGTGTGATTTTCTTTTGTCAGGAAAGTCTAGGTTCATGACCCAAATCTATCACTGCTGCTCCAAATCCATTGAGTCATAAATTGCTGGCTATAAAATCACTTGTCACAGTGGCTTGTGGTCAAGGGCCCCATTGTGCACACTCTGGCCCGATGAACTGTACTTAGTTCCTGTGAAACCAACACCGCTCTAACACTGTACCCACCAAATGACAATTTGGCATCTGACTTGCCACACATTAGAAATAGTCTAGGCCAGTGGTTCCCAGCCTAACCAAACTCCTGAGATTATCACTGGAGGCTGTTAATCCAAGTTAAAGAAACGGAATGTACCACTGCTTTTACCCTCTTTAGCTCACTCTCCGTAGCTACTTGTAGTCTGAAGACTTTCAGCCATCACTGAAAGGTTTCATCAACATCATCAGTTGGTCTCGTGTTGCTTAATTTGCTCCTAAAATATTCTTTAAGACACTTGACGCCTATGCAGAACTGTCAGATGGTAACTTCTGAACTTTAATCTCACATTAAGTTTGTGTTAGAAATGTCTCATGAACACTTGCTAAATTCTTGAAGCAAATGGAGTGGTGAACAAGCATTGTAAGTATGTCAGGACTTCAGACCATCATAACAGAACTTAACTACGCCGAAGTATCTCATAATACAAGTGCAGATGGCCAAAAGCTACTGGGAATCCACATACCTCATTAACTTGCCTGCAGGACCAGTACTTAAAACAATAAACTGGATGTTTTGAAAACTTAACACTGTCCTAAGGAAAATATACCCAGCATTTAGTTTGTAAAGAAATGCTATCATTTGTTTGTATAGCACTGTATACTGTATACTTTTAAATTTGTATTTTAAAGATCCCAAGTTAGAACATTTCTATCACTGCCTTTTTCATTATTTATTGCCAGTACTGGGGCTTGAACTCAGGGGCCTTATGGTTTTATTTTGTGTTTGCTCAAGGCTAGTGGTAGGGAGATAAGAGCCCCCTGGATGTTCCTGCCCAAGCCTGCTTTGAACCACGATCTCAGCAGCTTATATAACAAAAGAAATCATCAACCATCAACAGTTGCTCACCTTTTTCTAAAAGCACATTTAAAAAACAAGGATCTAACCCTGTGAAAGGCAGTGACTTGTTTGCGAGTGTGGCGTGCATGTCATGGAAGAGTTCGAGCTGTTGAGGTGTCCTACAATGATGTCAAACACCACAGAGAACGAGCCTTTGCACCTGGGTCCCAATAAAGAGAAACTGGAAAGGAGCTACAAATTCCTTCTGCGAGTATTATTTCATAACCTCAGGGTTATTTTGTAAACCTAATCATTTATTTAAACACATAGGTTACAAAAGACAGATGAGCTTTAGATTTATAAGGGATCCAGTATCAATAAACTTTGTGCACATAAAAACAGCTTCCTGAATATGGATTTAAGTGACATTGGAACAGTTTGTTTGCAGACTCCCTTTCAAGAAATCCTACCCATAACTGAAACGAATGAGCAGCGGCTTTCTGAAATGGTGTAACTTAAGCGATATGCTGGTAACAAGAAAGTTACCCAATGCCTTTAGGGTGTTCTAAATCCATGTAACTTTTACAAAACATTCCTCTTCTCCAGTTACTTACAGTCACAAGTTAACATATTTTATATGGAATCTAGAGCAGAAAGTTAAGTAGTGTTTTCTGGAAGGTGCTCATCTACTCATCCATCTGTCCACCCCCTCATCCAATTGCACAGCCAACCAACCAACCAACGACACACCCACCCAACTCAACTACCCAGTATTTGCCAACCATCAACTGTGCGTTAAATTCAGTTCAATGTAAATAAAACAAAACCAAAAGTTCTAAAGAACTGCTGTAACTTTTATTTTTGCTTAGTTTTATTAAAAAAATAAATATGTCATAAAGCTTTCGTTTCTTTTAGGGAGAATAAAAGGAACAATTTTCATAAAATCAAATAAACAATGGTAAGGTATTTTAACTTGAAAAGGACTGAAAATCACTGGTTTACGAGTTGGGAGTTGAATGAAAAACAACGACCACAGTTGCCCCCTTTCACGCCAAAAGCAGCGAACAGGATGATCTAGGGCAGAATAAATATCAGTGTGGAAGCCCTGGTAAGTGCCTTAAACAGACTAGTCACTGTCTTCTTGCTTCAAACAACACAGAAGTTCCCAAAAAGTTCTGGGTAAATGAAACAACACAGGAACGGGTGGTATCTGCAGGAATTCTGTGCTGTGCTTTTGTGAACTTTTCACACTCTGTAAACCCAGTGTTGGCTCTGCTTGGGGTAAAGTATAGAATGAAGCGTGCCTAGCCACTACCTCTCAACAGCGGCAGCAGCAGCGCATTTGCCTGACCAGGCTCCGGCTGGGCTGATGGCACAACTTCCAAGTTTGTGTTTCTATTAAGAAAGTAGTGTAAAGAGCGGGATCAGCCAGGGAACTCAGCGGCCTCTGGCAAAGCAGGCCGAGGTGGGGTTACCACCTTAACAGTCACTGCAATTCAACAAATACTTCTGAGAATCTACTTTGTACAAAATACAGTACTAAACCTTTTTAATTTGGCTGTAAATGTCTTCCTTTCTCCAAAACTATCAGCACGTGGGCTAGGTCTGGAACCCCAAAAGAAAATAATACTTCTAAATCCTCAAGTCTGGCTTTAAGTGCAGTAGCTGCCCAACTTCTTCAGATTATGGTGGAAGATAATGAGTTTTCCAAAGCTGCAGTTTAACACAAGAATCCCGTTTCATGTAACTTGTTAGTGAAAACTTTGCTGGCAACATAAAATTTTCAGTTTTTTTTTTTTTTTAGCACTTCCTCTAAACGGAATTCTGAATTCTCAGGAAAACTCTGCAGATCACTAATAATCTCTGACTGGTGATGTACTTCAGACCTGCTGACAGAAATAAAAATTCCTTTCCACCAACTAGAATGTCATGAACTTACAGTACCCCAACGTAAGGATGCTTTGGCTAGGAAATAAGCCAGGGCCGTGTCAGTTCCCACCAGTTCCCTTCAGTGTAAGTAAACACAACACTCACAGCCTCTACTCCGCATGGCAAACTTCTACAGACCCCAGCAGCATTTCACTACTTGGCTAGGCTGTTCAGTTTTTTTCCTAAATGCTTCTAATATCGCTGCTGCCCATATGTACAGTGTGAAAGAAAGTGTGCAATCTTGAGTTCTTTTCCACACCCAGTACACTAACAATTAGTAATTATAAAGAGTAAGTGGTCACTTTAAAACTTTTCTTAAAAAACACTTTCTAACACGTAGAGAATGGGTCTGACAAGTGCCCTGTTGTGTCCAGTGGTTTCCCACCAGCCCTTCTGCCACCCACACCTGCCACCAGCGCTGGGTGGGACCGAGGTCACATCACACAACTTAGTGCCAAGACTGTTTTCTTCAAATGGAGACAGTGTTACCGACTTCTTCATATTGGATAACAAAATAAGGGTAACTCTGATCATCATTAAAAATGACAAAAATCTGAGGCTCAAAAAAATTATCCACACAGGAGTCGTACAGGTCACTAGTGACACTGCCAGGATTGACCGGAGGGGGTCTCCTCATGCCATGGCTGCCCATGGTGTATCTGCCAGTCAGCACTTTAGCCAAAAACATGAAATGGACTCCTTTGGAGGACTTCTTAGAGAAGTTATGGGAGTAGCTTGCCTTCTTTGCAAAGTAACTGCCTTGTCCAAACATTGTTGCGTGCTTTCCACACACCCGGGGGTCAAAGTTGTGCTTGCAGATGCCGTCTACCACATCCTGGGATGTTCCGTGAAACAAATGTCTCTCGTTTATTATTCTGTCTCGGCCCAACATTTTCCTGTTCATATATTCCTTTTTCCTAATGCAAAGAATGGGTGGGGAAGTCAGAAGAAGGAAATAAAGATCAATTGAATAGCAAGGTGTAGTCACAATGTTTCTTTCTGTGTTCAAGGGTGAGGAAATAGAGAAGTACTAGCAAAGGCACACTGCCCATAATGCCAAAGATCATACTACATGTTTCCATCTTCCATTCCAGGAAAGCCTCCTCCTTCCTTCTCCATCCCCCACTTCCTTGCTTCCTCTTCCACTTCAAGTCTAGTTCTCCTATTTCACTGTCCTCATCTACCACTCAAGGTTCTTCACTGCTGGTTATGAAGTGCAGCATGAGGTTAAGAGCATTTCTAGTGCGGAGCTACTTAGGTGTGAATCCTGGCTTCACTTCTTGCAAGTGCCCACACGTGTCTGTAATGGTATGCATTTGACATTAGCACTAGTGAAAGCTCTCCTGAACTCTGCCCGCACCTCACTCACCTTTTATATTTCTCCCAGAGAAACTGGTTTTGGACCCTCAATATTTGCAAAATTCTGTATTTAAATTCAGGTACAGTTTTATGGAAAAGATTGTAGATGATTCGGTAACTTTTGTCTTCTGCAGAAACAGGCACTTGAATGAAGTCCTGAGAGGGATGCATGTAAACCCAAGTCTCTGGGTAAAAGTTTGCTGAGGTGACCCCATCTGGACAGGTGATCTGTGATGATGCAGTTGCTTCTAGAGGCGAGGGGGCCTGACCGGGAACCCCACCAAGTGTCCTAGAATAGAGAAGTAACATTGTTCATGCAACAAAGTACACCTCACCCCATACAGTGCTCTACAGCAGCCGCCAGTGACATAATTTGTGCAGCTTAAATGCTTGTGGAAAAATTGTAAAGAAAATCTTAGAAAACAAATGCCGCAGTCATGAACAACCCAGTAGTAGCTTCTTCCTGGCTGCTCCCTCAGACAGCTCTGGAATGTACTGCTGTAAGGCAGTACATATAGGCAAACAAGCTAATGCCAAGTTATAAATATTTTTCACTTTTGACTTCTCCTAGAGCCCTCTTTTGCCAATATACTTTAAGAAGCTTGGATTCAAGGGAGCAATGATAATTTATATACTTTCTCCAATCTTAGCTTAAAAATCACACCACTCCACTAAAGGCTGTGTGGGATGGAAATAAAGCAGGACAAGGAGTGTGGAAAGGGAGCTTAGGGGAAAACTAAAAAAGCTTGCTTCCATTTCTATATACGAAACAAAGATCATGAAGCAGGCATTGAAAGCTGAAAAACCTTTAATTCCTTTACCTTCTAAGATTATAACACAAATCACCAATACTATTCAAGTTTATAGCTTTGTGAGTGATTAAGATGGAGTAGGGTGGGGTGCACATCTCACACCTGTCATCTTAGCGATCAGGAGGCTCAGTTCTGAGACTTGAGGCTCAAAGATAGCACAAGAGGTAAAGTCCATGAGATTCTCATCTCCAGTTAACCAGCAAAAAGACAAAAGTGGAGCTATGGCTCAAGTGGTAGAGCATCAGCTTTGTGTGTAAAAGCTAAAAAACAGTGCCCAGACTCCGAGTTTAAGCCCTGACCAAAAAAGAAAACGAAAAAGAAGAAGAAGAAAAAAAAAGGAGATGGAGCAGGAGCTGGGGAGTGGCTGAATGGTAAAGCTCTTCTTGCCTGTACCTACCTGGCCCTGAGTTCAGTCCATCTTCCCCATACCCCAAAAAAGGGCAGCTTTAGATCACAGTGATTATCATTCACTGAACCTTGAAATTCAGATTACCTGAAAGTCTGAATTTAGGTAAGCAGCAGCATGTCACTTGTTCCTGCCTGATTAAATCCTATTTTTGAGGCATTCTCACAACAGAAAAAGAGGACAAAGTAAGGAAATCCTGATGCTAAGACCTAATTGCAGGGTCCGGGGACTGTAACACCCATCAACAGAAGTCACAGGAAGCACTGTGCCTGCCAAAATGGATTAGGAAACTGCAGTTTTCAAAGGAACTTTGTGACACAGAGGTTACAACTACGTGAACACGCCTCTCATCTCCAGAGAGCACTCTAGCTTCGTCAGTCACTCAGCACCAACACACACCAGGATTAGTGTCACTGTCACAGCAGTTTTCACAGGTGGAGTAGCTTTGGGTTTTAGTTGGGGAGGGGGGAGAACACGGGAGACGGGGGACACACTGATGATTATACTGGAGTTGGAACTCAAGGCTTGGGCTTGCAAGTGCTCTACCACTTGGGCTACAGCTTCAGCCCTTTTTGCTTTAGTTCAGATATGATTCCAAGTTTTTTGTTTTTGTTTTTGCCCAGGCTGGCTTTGGACAGCAATCCCTCCTACTTCCCATGTAGCGGAGATACATACATGTATGAGCTAACTGTGCTCAGCCTTGAATTGCCTACTTAACAAATAAACTGAGGCTTAGAAAGGTTAACTGCCAGGCTGGGAGTGCGGGTCAGTGGTAGAGAGCTTGCCTAGCATGCATGAAGCCCTGGGTTCCATTCCTCACTACCACATACAAAGAAAAAGCTGGATGTGGTGCTGTGGCTCAAGTGTTAGCCTTGAGTGCTCAGGGACAGTGCCCAGGCCCTGAGTTCAAGCCCCAGGACTGGCTAAAAGAAAAAGAAAGGTGAATTGTTCTAATGTAGCTGGTCAAGGGCAGAAGCAGTTATTTTTGAATCTGGGTCTATGGAGCTATTTTCTTTTTTTTCTCTTTTTTTATAAGTTTTTTTTTTTTTTTGTGAAAATACCATACAGAGGGGTTACAATTACATGAGCAAGGTAATGAATACGTTTATCAAGCATTGTTGCCTCCTTTGTTTTTCCCCTACCATCCCTGCCCTCCCATCTCCACAACTACACTCCTCCCTACCCTCCAGCTATATTCTAAACTCATGTTGTTGTTTTTTATGTACTTCATAATTTATACTTAGAAAAATAAAAAGCTACAAAGCCACCCCAAGAGTGCTCAGATGCCTCTGGTGTGTCTACTACACCTTTACCGTCTTTTTACCTTTTCTTTGGTCATGGGGCTTGAACTCTGGCCTGGGAGCTGTCCCTCAACTCTTTAGCTCAAGGCTGGTACTCTACCATTTGAGCCACAGTGCCACTTCTGGTTTTCTGGTGGTTTACTAGAGATAAAGAGTTTCACGGCTTTTCCTGCCTGGGCTGGCTTTAACCATGGATCCTCAGATTTCAACCTCCTGAGTAGCTAGAATTACAAGCATGGAGCCACTGGCACCCAGCAACTTTTTAGCTTTTTAATAGGCATCTGTTAAAAGTAAAAAAACTGCCAGATGCCAGTGGCTCATGCCTGTAATCCTAGGTACTCAGGAGGCTGAGATCTGAGATCGTAGTTCAAAGCCAGCCCAGGCAGGAAAAGTCCATGAGACTCTTATCTTCAATAAACCACCAGAAAACCAGAAGTGGCACTGTGGCTCAAGTGGTAGGGCACTAGCCTTGAACTGAAGAGGTGAGGGACAGTGCCCAGGCTCAGAGTTCAAGCCCTATGACTGACAAAAAAAAAAAAAAAAAAAAAGAAAGAAAGAAAGATAAAAAAAAGAAGCTAAAAGCTAGCCAAGCACAGTGATACATCCCTGTAACCCTAGCACTCAGGGAGGCTGAGGCAGGAGGATTTGCAAGCAAAGCTGTGCTACACTAAAAATAAAAAAGCTAGCCGGGCGCTGGTGGCTCACGCCTGTAATCCTAGCTACTCAGGAGGCTGAGATCTGAGGATCGCGGTTCAAAGCCAGCCCGGGCAGGAGAGACCGTGAGACTCCTATCTCCAATAAACCACCAGAAAACCGGAAGTGGTGCTGTAGCTCAAGTGGTAGAGCGCTCGCCTTGAGCTGAAGAGCTGAGGGACAGCGCCCAGGCCCAGAGTTCAAGCCCCACGGCCGACAAAAAAAAAAATAAAAAAAATAAATAAAAATAAAAAAGCTATGGAGGTACAACTGCCCAATCCAATCCCCGCTACCTTAACTCAAGTGGTTGTGCCTCAATGTAATTCGCCTCAGAAGTCCTTTTTGAGAATGTGCGCTCTAGTGACTAGAATAGCTGGCATTACAGGGTACATCACCATGCCTGGATAAAACTTAGTTTAGTCCCATCTGGAACAGGCATATGAGTTCAAGGACAAATTTAGAGTGTTGCTGTTTCTCCAATCTTCTGGTATCTACTCATATATACTTGAAAGTGAGCATGGATAAATAAACCTTTACATTCTGAGATGTTAGACACATGGCTAGCATCCTTGCTGGACTAAAACCCACATGCACAAATATGCCCAAAGGACTTCTACATTCAAGTTTCAATGGGCTTAAAAATATGTACACGTACACACACATACACACACACACACACACTTGCTCATCTGTACCCCTCAGCAAAAGTTACAAGTATGTCTTTATTTTCTAAGAAGGCTGAATCATTCCTACTATTCCAGTGACAAGATATGAGTTTCAGGGTGCTGAACCAGCCTTTTCTACTGGAGCAGATCAAAGCTTACAGGCAGGCAAGGACCTCCTTCAGTCCATTCTATCCTGCTGGGGGAGGAATGGAAGCAGCGTGTGATGCAGTCTCATGACCAGGAAGTGAGTGCATGAGATCAGCGCCCTTTCAGCTCAGAAGAAATGGACGCCAAACCCCTTCACCTGACTTGTTTCTACCATGACCTCGGGTCAAGCTGACAGTTGTGGTTTTTTCCATACCTTTTTTTTTTTTTTTTTTTTTTACATTTTTATTGTAAAGGTGATGTTCAGAGGGGTTACAGTTACATAGGTCAGGCAATGAGTACATTCCTTTTTGAACAGTCATGCCTATTTTTTTTTAATCCTTTGCATTTGTTACATTTGTTACATTAATCCTTGTTACTCACTTAAGGTGTTGAAGGCATGGCTCAGGTAGTAGAGAGCCAGCCAATGAGTGAAAACAAGTATCAGACACTAAGTTCAAGTCCTAGTTTAGGACCAAAAAAGAAAAAAGTAACACTTAAAACGTAAAAGACAAAAAAAAATTCTCTGGTTAAGAGCATGGATTCTGAACTGGTGTTTGAAAGCAGGCTTTCCCTCCACTATGTCAGCATGAATACCTTACAGACTGGAGGGCAGGCGGATGGCTGTACTTACTGATCCACTCAGAGGCACTTGCCCTTCCTCTGATCTTTTCTGGTTGAAGCTGCTGCATAATCATTCTGACTTGCTGATCTTTTATTTTAATTGGATTATCACTGTTCCAGATGGGACTAAACTAAGTTTTATCCAGGCATGGTGATGTACCCTGTAATGCCAGCTATTCAGAAAGTAGAGGCAGAAGGATTTGAGATCCAAGCCAACCTGGGCAAAAGTAGCAGGAGATTCTATCTCACAAAAACCGAAGGGTCAGAAGTGAAACTCGAACCTGGAGCTCAATGCTCAATACAAAAAAAAAAAAAAACAAAAAAAAAAAAAAAAAAAAAAAAAACCACACACACACAGAAGAAAGAAATCTGAAAGGGAAGAGGAAATCATTTTCTTTTGTCCACTTGTAAGAGAATATTAAAATATAGGACTGTATTTATTATTCCAAAAGTTTACATTTTTAAAAATACTAAATTTCCACTTTACCTAGTGAAGAAAACAATTACATGCTGGTGAGGGGATGTGGTAATGGAGGACAGTGGTCCTTACACCATCAGGGGGAATGTAAATTAAGGCAGCCACTATGGAAATCACCATTTTTTTGGTGGGAGGTTTGAAATAGGTTACTGGGACTTGAATTCAGGACCGTTTGTATGCAAGCCAAAAGTGGCATGTGACAGAAAACTAGCCTTGATTGAAAAAGCTAAGGAACAGCACACCTAGGCCTTGAGTTTAGGTCCTAGATTCAGTGCATGTATACTCACACACATACTCATGGACATGCATACACACATACACGCATATACGCACTCACATACACGCGTGCGCGCACACACACACAGCAGAAGCCAGTGGCCTACATTAATCTGTGTTACCCAAGAGGTTGCAATCTGCAGTGATTAAGGCATTTGTTGCCAAACCGAGCAGTAAAAGTTCACTGGATTCTACCTCCAAAATAACTGCCAATAAAAGGAGGAGCAGAGGTACAGCTCAAGCAGTGTAGTGTCAGTGTAGCAAGCACAAGGTCTAATGTCAAACCCTAATAATACTGCACTAAAAAGTCTCTTTTTCCTTCATAGGGAATAGGAAAACTCTACCCCTTTTCATTTCTCCCCACTTTATTCTGTTAGAATACAACAAATCCTTACTTCAAAAAAGCAAACAAACTCAAAATAGAACCATCATATGATCCTGCTTTACCACTCTGGGGCAAATACCCAAAGGAATGTTAAATCAGAACACAATAGAGATACTACACACCATGTTTATTACAGTATTATTCATAACAGCCAAGTTGTAGAATTGGCTGGTCATCAACTGAGGAATGGATAAATGTAGTACATATTCACCATGGAATATTACTCAGCCATAAAGAATGAATTATGTTCTGAAAGTAGATGGAACTGAAATTACCAAATGAAATAAGACAGATGAAGAAAGACAAATGTTACATTTTTTTTATCATATGCAGGATTTAGATCTTAAAAACAAACATGAAAATAAAAGGGGATTGAGGAGAGAAGCTACAAGGAGGGCAGGGAAAGAGGGTAGAGAGAACATGACTGAAATAGAAGAGGATACATTAAGAAAATAACAGAAGGGGCAATATTATCAAGTACATATGCCTATATGGAAATATCACAAGGAACCCCATCACTTTGTATAATTAATATGTGCTAATTTTCTAGAATTGTTTTAGAATCAGAGCAAGCTATTTTCCCCAACAACACAGCACTTGACAGAACGTTCTTGTGGGAACACAGAAGCGACACCCTGCCTGCCTGGCTCAGTAGGCCATGCCAAGCTGCGGGTCTCACTAATGAGCTCAGCCTCACCAGGAGGACAGCGTGTTCCTGGCTCCCAGAGACAGACACGGACTCCAGCTGTGCTAGTGAAATCCCAGGAATGGCATTTTTATTAATTTCAATTAAAGAGCAAAACCTTACAAGGAAAAGATTTTCACATTTGTACTTGAAGAAAGCACACACTTAACCCAGGCCAATGTGTATTTCTAAACTTCTTTGGAATATGATCATTTCAGGGATTAGTTGTTTTTAATACTCTCCTTGCAATCTCAGAATCAGATTAAGAGAATCATTTGGTGACAACAGTTTGATTTTGAAATAGAAATATAAAAATGGTATCTTTGCTGCAAGGATGGGTAGAAGAGACCAACCATTGTTATAATAGATGATTAAATTGATAAAATTAAGTAAAATTAAGTAAACCTCGTCTCACTGCAAAATCAAGCTCTACAGAATCTGCCTAGAGACCCTGACATTCCAAGATGGCCTTGTTGATGATACTCTGCCCCAGCTTTCAGGGTCTATGAAGAGGTTCTTTGAAGAGGAAAGACAGAGAAGAACTTGGGGAAATGGAAGAGTGCTCAACCTGCAATAGAAGACCTATTTCAGCCTTACATTTTTATTAAAAAATTTTATTCTTAGGAAATAGATGATTTTACTTACTATCACAAAAAGATATAGCTAACCTAATAAATAAGAATGTAAATTATTTGAAAAAGTGTTCTTCCTACTTTGATTCTAATTCTAATAAGGAAAGAAAGCAGACTACTGCTTTGCAGGCAGTAATGCCCTGGCAGTATTATCTGTGAAAGAGAACAGGAACACTCCATTTTCCATAAAGGAAGCAAAGGCAAACTTTGTGCCTCATCTCATTACTTTCAATTGTGGAAAAACACTAGGTCTGTTCTACTTTTCAGTTCAAAAAATCAACAGGATGTTCACTTTTTTTTGTATTGGCTTAACTGTAGCAAACGATTAACTGAAGAGTTAAATCCAAAGATATTCATATTCTGGTAGCAATAACCAAGACAGCTCTCTTAATTTAAACTATTTTCCTCTCTTGCTTTCAGTAGTGCATTTACAATAAGTGAGAGGAAAGATGACACTTTCCACTAGACACTTACTTTAAGTATGGAAGCAGTATAAAACACGAGCGGAAATGTGGTCTCTTTTTTATTTCTCTCCTGAAGAATGAGTTATGGAGGATGTAGTGATTGTTCCACATCATGAACCGGACCTCTTTCAGACCCCGAGAATTGGCTTCTTCAATCAATCGAACAACTGACTATGGAACAGAAAATAGGAAGGAACAAATGACAAAAAAAAGTCATATTAATAATCACTATGAAATAGGAAAATCACTATGAAATAGGAAAATGTAACTAAAGGCAAAAGGAATTTTCCTCACTGCTCAGAGCAAAGGAGTTAATAAAGTGAAGTCAGATTCTTGGTATATGTAGAACCCCAGGCAGAATGGAAAGGTACTTTTGGTTCACAGGAAGTAGACAAACTACTACCTCGTGAAACTGGCTGGTAAGAACCACTACACAACTCTTACTTATAACCCTAACAATGTCTCACAGGATATGTGAGTGTTTCCTATTTCTTAAGGAAATGTTCAGAATGAGGATTTTTTTTAAATAATAATTTTTTACTGAGATTAAATGATTACATAAATTTCACAAATTTCACAGTATTGTAGGATAGTGATACGTAAAGTCACAAACACATTTTAACCTTCACAAAGCAAACTGTCATTATCTTGGTCTATAAAGTTTGTGAATTCTACAAGCTTTGACAACACAGCTATTTCTTCTGCATTGGGTGATATGTACAAAATGAGGATTAAAGATAATACTGTACAAAGTGCAGAGGATGGAACTGTGATCAGCAGTAGAGCACCTGCCTAACAAACACCAAGGCCCAAGTTCAAACCCCAGGGACACCAAAAATAAAATATAAAGTGCAAAAAACCAAGTTCCAAATGTGAGATACCGCTGAGAGGAAAAACACAGGGATAATATCCAAGTATACTGAGAATACACTTTAAATAGCTTTTTCTGTTTAGAATGAAAATGTTAGTGATTACTTGAAAGAGATATATTTATAATAGTTAAATACTGCTAATAGTCATGCTATTTTGTATTTTTAAAAAAATTCTAAAAGCCAGTCAGTTCTCCTTTCTTGTATGCTGGAAATGAATTTAATCAAATTAAAGAAAGCAAATTATCAGAATGTGAGATTAATCTCTAAAGTCCATTTCAATGTGTTTAATCTGACTTGGAATTGTCATTCTAAGGAAAAACACACCATCACTGATGACAAATTCTAAGTAAATGACAAGTCTAACCCTAGCTTATCTAATAAACCTTCCCAAGTACTGCTTACAGGACTTAAGAATGACTGCTTCCATTAGGCTTCTAAAAATGGCAAGTATAACACATGACCCAATCTCCAGAAACTGAGGGCAGATAGAGTCAAAAGTTACTAGTTCTCATCTCATTAAAATTATCTCAAAGAAAATGTAAAGTAATGCACTCATTACCTGACTTACAAAATAGCAACCATCTGTACAACACCTTCATAATAGCAATAAAACTGTATTTAAAAGTTATCCCAAATATGGCTCCAAGTCTAGGTTTTCATATCTACAGTGTAAGATTCTGGAGGAAGAATTTTAGTTCTCTGATAACAGATTTTGGATTTCAGATTCATGAGAAGAAATCCGTTCTCAAACAAAAATGGGAGAGGAACTGAAGGTATGACTCAAGTGACAGAGCTTCATCTGAAAGCTAAAGAGCTGAGTAAGAACACAAGGTCTTGAGTTCAAAACTAGTATATGAGAGGGTGGTAGAGGGAGGGAGGGGGAGACAGAAAGAAGGGAGGAAGAGGGAGGGAAGGGGGAGAGAGAGGGAGGAAAGGAGAAAGAGGAGAGAGCACAGGAAAGAGAGTAAAGAGAGAGGAGGAAGAGAGAAAGAGAGATTTTACCTGTATTAGCAAGACTCAATGTTAATCCCTTTAAGCTCTTTGATTATGACCTGTAGTTCTGACTAGTCATTGTCAGAGAGAATTAAAGAACAGGGAAAGACAAGACAATCTAAAAGTACTTAATGGGGAAAAAAGAAAAAAGAACATGTAAATACCTCAGGATATTCTCTCCACCCAAAGTGGTCTCTACAGAAGTACTTCCAAAATGTGTGGTAAATAGAGTTGAAATTACTGGAAGATGGTGTGGACAGCCTCCGTAGTTGGTCAAATTCAGTTGTTTCATACACAGTCATGGCATTAAAATCCGCCCAAAACTCTTGTCCTCTGAAAAGATCCAAGAAAAAACTGCTCAACAAAGTACCTAAATAAATATCCTATTGGACATAAAAAAAATTATCTAGAACAGGCTGTTGTAGAAGTTTCAAAACTTGCTTTAACTTAAGATTAAAAAGGCATCACTGAGCCTGGTGCTAGTAGCTCACACCTGTAATCCTAGCTATTCAGGAAGCTGAGATGAGATCTGAGAATGGGATTTAAAGTCAGCTCAGGCGTCAAAGTCCACGTGACTCTTCTCCTTCCTCTCCCCAGTGACACCAAGTCCTAGCACCAGCCAATCAGGGAGTCACACTGTGGATGAAGCTATTAAAAGAGACCAGAGAAACAAAGAACCCTCTTGCCCTGCCCCCAACACAATACTTTTCTTAGGTACCAGACATCCTGGACCATTGTAGGAACCTACAAGATTGTTTGATTAAAAAGTCAGGAAAGCCCATGCAGATGGCTCACGCCTGCAATCCTAGCCACTCAGGAGGCTGAGATCTGAGGATGCAGTTCAAAGACAGGGCAGGAAAAGCCTTGAGATTCTTATCTCCAATACCCCCCAGAAAACAGGAAGTGGTGCTGTGGCTTAAGTGGTAGAGCACTAGCCTTGAACTGAAGGCAAAGCCCAGAGTTCAAACCCCTCAACTAACCCCCCCCCCAAAAAAAAAGTCAGAAAAAAAATAGAGAGAAAAATATCCCAGATAAAGCAAGTACTGCTAATCTACTATCATATTACATTTTATCCTGTGATGGAAAAAGTGCTGGCCAAACATGGAGTAAAATAGTCTGCATTATTATGTGAGTCAATTATGAGAACATTTTTGTCATTTTGTTAACAGTCTGCTGTTACTGGGCCAGCCCTTTACAACCCACTATAAGAAATACACATTTTACACAATAAGTTTATAAAGCATGGTTGAAATAGAATGTGTTTCCTTTTTAATGGATTGTCATCTAATGTTTGAATTATTTGAACCATTCATTATTTCAAGAAACTGCAAAATGTTCACTTTTTTGTTTGACATTTCTCTAAGAAAACATAAAAAAATTAATTATATCATAAAATACACAAACGATGTGCCAAAAAGCACGTAACTTGTAAAAAATCAGCATGCTCCTTTAAAAATGTCCAAAGATTTCCAATAACCCCCAATGCTTAGAAATGGTACTAACGAGGAGGTAGTCTTAAAAATAAACACAATTTTAATTAAACATGAGACAGGAATAAAGCAATACAGTTTTAAATCAAATTTTGAAAAACATGAATAGGGATACTGCTAAAGAGAAAGGGATAGAGAGAAGGATTAGAATATGATCAGGGTATCATAATACAGTGAAAAAAGGAATAATGAAACCTGTTATTCTGTGAAGTTCATAAGACAAATTTTTTTTAATTAAGGAAAGAAATCATATTTGAACACAGACTCAAAATGATTTACAGTTCATAGTAATATTTAATTAAAAGGCAAAATGTTTCTGGGAAATTCCAAAAAGATTAAAAAGAAATTCTAACAACCAGAACAATTATGCCTAAATTAATTTTCATATCAATTTTCATTTAATTTTAGGAGAAAATGATGTTGTAATTGTAAAAAGAAATAAATCTTTTCCCCTTGTAAGACCATTTCAAGTTTCTAAACATATTTTCCTCTTTTAAGCTCATTCTCTAGTAATGGCTCCTAATTATGATTTAACAAATCCTCAGTATTTCCTTTAAGGAGTTTTGGAATGGCAGACATTATGATAACATGAATATGCAGCCAATGATTTTTGCTGTTTATGTGTCACGATTTATTCTGACATAACTCTACCAATTTCTGCATAAGCTTATATTACTGAAACTTCACAGATAATGACTTACATGAGAAAAACACAAATGCAGCTTTTTGCTACATTCTGTGTGCATTTCAGGCCTCTGGGCATTATGAATTTTCTATGACAAATTCTGATTTGGTACAATCAACTGTTCTTTGAATAGATGTATTAAAGTACTGTTTTCACCGTATCTGATTTTCAATATGCTTTTCTAATCTTGACAGACTAAATAACAAACTTTAAAAACATTAAATTATCTTTTTAAAAGATTATTTTTACCACCTTCACTCTTTTAAAAGTGGGGAATGCTTTAAATTCCAAAGTCAAGAAGAGCTTTTTCCTCCACAATCTGCATCACTGTAAATGTGTACAATACACTTGCCAAATGTTCAACATCTACCACTCTTCTTTATCAAACTATTGTTTCCTATTATCAGAAAGCAGTTATGAGTCATCTATGTGTGGTAAAAGATTGTGGAATGAATTAGGCAATGAATTAAACAGATGTAGTCTGTTTTCCAGTGTCTTCAAAAGAGAGGAAGACCTAACAATGTAAAACCAAAGCAGTAGTACATCTGCCTATCTACATTCACCATTCAGGGAATGAGAGGATTTAGAGGTCCTTGGTTTCCAGGGATCGATAAAGGTCAGAAAAAACAAAAACGCTTAATCACTCACTCCAAGATAAGTTTTGTGTAAAAGAAGAATTGGAGGCTGTGTGACAGTGGCTCAGGCCTATAATCCTATAGCTACTAAGCCGGGGGCTGAAATCTGAGGATCACTGTTCAAAGCCAACCCAGACAGGAAAGTCCGTGAGACACTTATCTCCAATAAACCACCAGAAAACCATTAGTGGTGCTATGGCTTAAGTGGTAGAGCGCTACTCTCCTTGAGCTGAAGAGCTGAGGAACAGCGCCTATGCCCAGAGTTCAAGCCCCACAACAGACCAAGAAAAAGAAAAAAAAAATGGAATTGTAGGAGTAGTTAACATTACATAGAGAACACTACTTGTTAGTAGGAAAGGATTATGTAGAAGAACAAGATAAAAGCACTTTCCAAGTGCTTCACTTCTTGGACTAAGGGAGCAGTTGAGAGTTGGAAGAGTCCTTTCCAACAGGCTACATGAAACAAAGAAATGTGTCCCAGGGTAGGCAATGTGAGAGGGGTCAGGTCATGAATTGAGGAAGTATAGGATCTCAGATTAGGGTACAATGGTTCAAAAGCAGATAAAGGGTAAAAGAATATGTGAAAACTGAATGTGAGAAACAATGTTAAAACAAGACGGAGGGAAGGGAGTTGTCACTGTGAAAGCAGGGTACAATAATCCTGGAAAATGAGAACCCAATCTGCACAACAAGATTCCTACAGAGAGCCAAAGGGTGGGCAGCCACTTATTTAGTTAGAGTAGGCTTTGGCTAAATTATCATGCAGTGAAATCAATCAGTATGTTTGTGTGTTTGTGTATATATACACAAGCCAGTTCTGGAGCTTGAACTCAGAGCCTGGGTGCTGTGCCTAAGCTTTTTTTTTTTTTTTTTTTTTTTTTTTTTTGCTGAAAGCTAGCAGTTCTATCACTTGAGCCACAGCTCTACTTCCTGATTTTAGTTGTTAACTGGAAATAAAAAGTCTCGCAGATTTCCTTTTCCTGGGTGGGCTTTGAACCATGATCCTCAGATCTCAGCCTAAATAGCTAGGATTACAGATGTGAGCCACCAGTGCCCAGTAATTGTTTTACCAAAGATATAAATCCTATCATCAATCAGAGGTTGGGGGAAATATTGTAAACAAGTTGTAGAGTTTTTCTATAAAAGAAAAATAAATTTGCACTGCAGAAATATTAATAATTCTGTTCTTATATACTTTTCCAAACAAACATGTCACTACATATTATAAGAATCCAGATACACACTTGTGTAGGAAGCAAGGAGCTAGAAGTATGTTTCAGAGGTAGAGTACCTGTTTGACGGACTAGAGGCAGAAAGACCTAGAGTTCAAACACTAGTATGGAGTAGCGATTGAATAGGAAGTATCCTACAATTGAAGTGAATGCTTCCTTCTGGCCAGTTTCCCACTGTCCAGTCATCCGAAACATCCCCAGCTAGACCCACATGAGATTCCTGAGCCACCAGAGTCTCTGGAAGTAAAACAACGCAACACATTCAGTTCATCCAAAGCTGTAGGTTTCTCAACTTAAAAAGAGAATGCAAGCCGGGCACCAATGGCTCATACCTGTAATTGTAGCTACTCAGGAGGCTGAGATCTGAGGATGGCAGTTCAAAACCAGTCAAGTCAGGGGAGGAAAGTCCATGAGATTTTTTTTTTGTACATTTTTTATTGTAAAAATGCTGTACAGAGGGGTTACAGTTACATGGGCAAGGTAATAAGTACATTTCCTATGGAGCATTGTCGCCTCCTCCTTTGTTTTCCCCCTACCATCCCTGGCCTCCCACCTCCACAACTACCCCCCACCCCAAGTCCATGAGATTCTTATCTTGGATTAACCACCAAAAAACTGGAAATAGAGCTGTGGCTCAAGTGGTACCGTGTTAGCCTTGAGCAATAAAGGCTCAGGGAGGACTGGGAAGGTGGCTTAGTGGTAGAGTGCTTGCCTAGCATGCATAAAACCCTGGGTTCCATTCCTCAGTACCACATAAACAGAAAAAAAAAAGGCTGCCTAGGCTGAGTTCAAATTTTAAGACTCTTGCGCGCGCGCACACACACACACGCACGCGCGCACACACACACACACACACACACACACAGAATCTAGGCACAAAACTATTTTAAAATTCTGAAAAGGACCGCTGGTCTCATAGCTGTTTTAATAGCAATAACTCTCATTCAACAAATAGCTTCACACATAATTAAGCCAACATTTTCTAACAATAATAAATTACCACTGCACAGAACACCAACACCCACACTAAGTCAGAAAGGACACCCCACACGTGATTCTTCTACACATATTCCAGATACTAAATAGCAATGATCAAACACTGCTGGGAAGAGAATCAAAACCATCAAAGAAATAGGCATTGAATGAAACAGGAATCTGTAAGTATATACCATTTCTTGATCAGATATATGAATGGTTCTTGGATTTATGCTTGGGTTTATGGCTCTTGGGAGCTCGGTAAAGAGTATAATCACATTAGGCAATTCTATTTACAAAGCATTTGAAACAAAAAAGAAGGAAATGTCACCATTCTTTATCTTAAGTAGATCCACTGATTAAGTACTAGGCTAAATTGAAGAAAAGAGGATGAAAGGGAAAGATGCCAGAGCACCTGCCTAGTGGAGCAAACAACCCCAGAGGCAGTTGTCCAGGGACAACTCAGAAGCAGAGGGGACTACTGGGAGAGGGGTCAGAAAAGGTACTCAAGGTGTATCCACAGTGCATGAAATGTGAGCCAAGTTTGGTTCCCCACCGGGCAGACAACAGGAAGCAGGCCAACACAGGTGGTTGGAGGGTGACAGCTGTGTGCAAAAGCTAACTAGGCATGAGGACAGTGTGTGAGATGCACATGCAGCTCAAGTGGAGGTCAGGTGCGTGTGTCCAGAAAGGAGGTGATAAGGGCTAAGACTAGACTGGGGAAGCTGGCTAAGGTCAGATAAGAAAGAGCTTTGGATTCTGGGTTAAGAGGTCAGACTTGGTACAGTGTCAGTAACAATCATTGGTGGATATTAAGATTCAGGTTTGCCTTTT
Source organism: Dipodomys merriami (assembly GCF_024711535.1). Classification (NCBI taxonomy): domain Eukaryota; kingdom Metazoa; phylum Chordata; class Mammalia; order Rodentia; family Heteromyidae; genus Dipodomys; species Dipodomys merriami. The sequence goes on from NW_027202871.1 coordinate 2,766,509, forward strand.
ACAAGGTCAAACAAACAGCAGTGGTATGGGGGAGACTGATTATTGGCAAGGAGGATGGGATGGTGAAAGCAGAGGGAAGGGGAGAGACTGGCACTCATTTGCAAGATATTAATTAGTATAGTCATTATTAGAATTTATTATTTTGTGCTTAGCTGTTTGCAATTATAGAACTAAACATGAGGCAGAGAAAGAGAATTGAGGAGGCAACATTCAAGGGTTAGAACCAGTTCTTGTGGAGAAGAGAGTATGGAGAGTCCAGAATTGCTGGCATGTACACTCCCAGCCCTTGGACTCCAGGTAGGAAGGACTATGACTGGAAGATACAGCAAGACTGTCTCAAAAGAACAAATACACAACAATAAAAAAAAAAACACCAGGCCGGGCACTGTTGGCTCATGCCTGTAATCCTAGCTACTCAGGAGGCTGAGACCTGAGGATCAGGGTTCAAAGCCAGCCCAGGCAGGAAAGACCCTGAGACTCTTATCTCCAATAAGCCACTCAGATAACTCAAAGTGGCGCTGTGGCTCAAGAGGCAGAGCGCTAGCCTTGAGCTGAAGAACTGAGGAACAGGGCCTCAGGCCAGAGTTCAAGCCCCACGACCCACCAAAACAAACAAACAAACAAACAAACAAAAAAACCCACATTGTCAGGATGATTCTGAGCTGGATGACTGGAAAATCCCAATTATAGCAATTACAAAAGGCAAAACAGGGCCAGGCGCCAGTGGCCCACACCTGTAATCCTAGCTATTCAGGAGACTGAGATCTGAGGATCTCGGTTCAAAGCCAGCCTGGGGAGGAAACTCCGTGAGACTTTTATCTCCAATAAACCACTAGAAAACCGGAAGTGGTACTGTGGCTCAAGCGGTAGGGTGCTCGCCTTGAGCTGAAGAGTGTAGGGAAAGTGCCCAGGCCCAGAGTTCAAACCCCACGACCGACAAAAAAAACAACAACAGGCAAACCAGGGTTGAACGGGAAGATAATGTACACAAAATTTCCAACTCAAGACTTAGCAAAGGTCAATTAGGTATAAACTTTTCTGAACAGTGAGTACCTTGTTCTGTTTCAGCCAGTTAGACTTCGGAACCTTGGCTTCCTGCCTGTAAGGAGTTAACTTGTTTCTACAAGGATACACCTGTGACCTGAGCTATCCACCTAATCAGCTAGACCAACTAGTCAAGAAAGTGAAAATACTTCACCAAATGGAGGGTCATAAGGATAAAGATTAAAAGTGGAGAAAAATTTGGCTCTTCTGCTACTAGCATGAGACAGTTTGACAGATGGGAGTATGATAGTTGCTGCCAAAGAAATTTTATAGGTACACAAAATATACCTGGGCTTTTGATACCTGGCTTTGATGTTTCCAGAGCTCCATTAGTAATGCTGGTGCATCTGACAGCTTACATACCCTTCAAACATCTTATAAGGTGATTGGAAGCAAAGCCATGGAATATACAGTACTAACCCATTTTGTGAAAGCAGTGTCTTTTGTTGTTGTTGGTCCTGGAGCTTGAACTCAAGGCTTGGCACATTCCCTGAACTCTTTTGTTCAAGTCTAGCACTTTACCACTTTGAGACACAGCATCACTTCCAGGTATCTGGTGGTGAACTGGAGATAGAGAGTCTCAGGGACTTTCCCTGCCCTGGCTGGCTTTGAACTGTGTTCCTCAGATCTCAACCTCCAGAGTAGCTAGGATTATAGGCATGAGCCACCAGCATCTGGCTATAATAGCTCTATATAGAAGTATAGTAACTATCAATTATTCTGTTACTAATAAACATTTTTGCCAACACTGTCTCAAAGAGCACAGAGCTGTCAAGAGAGGCAATAAAACATATTTAAAATGCTCGCATGCAAGGCAGCACCTTTCACATTCAGCAGAAGTTAAAATTCTACTTTCAATTTCTTCAACACTGGGATTTGTTAACAACTGGGTTTCTTCCCTTTGTATTTGGGAGTAACTTATAGCCCCATACTCCCCAACCCAAACTATAAGTTCTGATTATTATGCATAGACTTCAGTTACAAGTTAATAAAGAAGTACAAGTTGACTCAACTACAAGATGTAGAAGAACTACAAATACACTCAATTATAAGTTGGGCTAAATTTACCCACCTCACCAGATATGGTAGCTCCAGCACTCAGGAGGCTGGGGCAGATGGATCTCAAGCTAGAAGTTTATTATAATTTTTTTTTTTTTTTTTGCCAGTTCTAAGGCTTGAACTCAGGGCCCTGGGTACTGTCCCTGAGCTTCTTTTGCTCAAGGCTAGCATACTACCACTTGAGCTCCAGTGCCACTTCCAGCTTTTTCTGAGTAGTTTACTAGAGATAAGAGTCTCATGGACTTTCCTGTCTGAGCTGGCTTCGAGCTATGTCCCTCAGATCTCAGCCTCCTGAGTACTGAGAATTACAGGCGTGAGCTACTAACACCTTGCTATGAGACTCATCTCCGGTAAACTACCCCAAAAAGCTAGAGGTTGAGCTGTAGGCTCAAGTGGTGCAATGCTAGCTTTGAACTTAAAAAGCTCAGGGACAAAGCTCAGCCCTGAGTTCAAAAACTGGCACCAAAACAAATCTTATAGACTAATGCAAGCACGCACGCACGCACGCACGCACACACACACACACACACACACACACACACACACTTCCAATAAGATGTCGATTAACTTGAAACTCTCCAGAAACAAAAACTATAGACTAATGCAAGCACGCACGCACGCACGCACGCACGCACGCACGCACGCACGCACACACACACACACACTTCCAATAAGATGTCGATTAACTTGAAACTCTCCAGAAACAAAAACTATAGACTAATGCAAGCACACACACACACACACACACACACACACACACACACACTTCCAATAAGATGTCGATTAACTTGAAACTCTCCAGAAACAAAAACTGCAGTTGTAGTATCTCACTACTATTTACAGAGGCTTGCGGTTAAATTCTGCACCCCGAGATTGCCAGTTGTATCATACAGCCAAGTTCAGTCACATGTTCTAAGAATAGTGGAGGGTAGCTGTGAGTGACACATAATTTTCAACCATGGCCTAATGAGGAAGTGAAACTTAATTTCCACAAGAACAGCAACCTAGATTTTAGAAACTGTGCTTCAAAACTATCTCAGATCTAATTCTGCTTTATATAGTTAATGCATTTTTATTAAAATTAAAAAATATACCCTTTCTGAAGTGAAATACTTTTAAAATGGTAGTTTCTATCTACCTCAAAGTAGATAATTAAAGCAAAACAGTCTGCCATATCGTCAAGTCATAACTACATTCAACTTCCTGAATTTCGCAGTACTTATGAAGGGATAAACTTGATTCTATATAAATACATTATTAATAATATATGCAAGATATTACATATAAATAAAGCTGCTTAAAAGTAAATTGTTTTGGGGCTGGGAAGGTGGCTCAGTGGTAGAGCGCTTGCCTTGCATGCTCAAAGCCCTGGGTTCGATTCCTCAGCACCACATAAGCAAAAAGAAAAAAAAGCCGGAAGTGGCGCTGTGACTCAAGTGGTAGAGTGCTAGCCTTGAGCTGAAGAGCTGAGGGACAGCGCCTAGGCCCAGAGTTCAGGCCCCATAACCGGACCCAAAAACAAAAACAAAGAAAACAAAAAAAAAAAAACCACAAAAAAAAGTAAATTGTTTTAAACTAATTTGATAACTCAGAACTCATTTATACACAAATGAAATACTAATTATAATTATTCATATCCTCTAATAATATATCCTCTAATAATCTCTAGAAAATATAATGTATTAGCTCAATTTCTGGTTTGACATTTAAATTACAAATGACTCTTTAAAAAGGTTTTTATTCAGAATTTTTAATTTAGCCTCATCATTCTCCCCATTACTTTAGGTTCTTTTTTTTTTTTTTGGCGGGGGGGAGGTCCAGTCGTGGGGCCTAAACTCTGGGCCTGGGTGCTGTCCCTCAGCTCTTCAGCTCAAGGCCAGCACTCTACCACTTGAGCCACAGCGCCACTTCCGGCTTTTTTCTTTTTGCTTATGTGGTGCTAGGGAATCGAACCCAGGGCCTCATGCATGCAAGGCAAGCGCTCTACCACTGAGCTACCTTCCCAGCCCCCTCTCCCCATTACTTTAGATAAATTTAAATTGATAAATGAACTTGGTAGTTTACTTACTATGTACTAGCACCTAGCTCACATACTATTATGTCATAATAGAATCTCGCTGAGAACCTAGTAAATGAACAGGTTTTCACAAACAAACAATAGATTTGAAAAGTACAAATTAATATAGAGAATGCATGTCTGATAGCCTTTAAAATTTTTAGAGTGGGGGAATTTCTATAAAATGTACTAGGACATTTATTTTTCTTGGAGAGAAGGACCCAACAAAGAATCTCTGGCAGAGTCAATTTTTTGACCAGCCTAAAAAAAGTTTTAGCAACAATCTTACACAATACCTCTGATGCTTGACATTATCTGGATAATCCAAATGTCAGAATGCAAAGTTACTTCTGTTTCACATACTCTATTGGGATTCAAGGATGCCTTTCTTTTAATTAAAACCACAATGGAAAGGCAAATCCAGTATTTCTTCACTGCTTATTTTTATTTTCTCAATGCCTGGAAATGAAAGCGCTAAGCCAGGTGACAGTCAGAAAGCCAAGGCCAACCACAGCAGGAAATTATTTAGGGTAGTCTTTCTGTGCCCTGATCGGCTGCGGGAACTGTGAAGGTCACAGGGTGCAGCGAGACTGGGAGCACGTGGACTACTCCAAACAAAGTTCACACTGCTCCCACCCCTGCCATTCTTCACTGACTACTCAGTGCTGGTAAGAACTTATAGCAATGAACTCTAAGAAATAGCACAGGAATCTTAACACAAAAGAAAACCAAAAGCTAGCAGAGAATTCATCAGTTTAAGCTAAGCTTATTTCCTAATCATTCTCAGAAATGCCATTTCAACCAGCATGAACAACCCCTTCCTGATGCTTAGAAACAACCCTACTAAAACTGCACTTCCACAAAGAATACAAACTTACGGAACTTTCTCAAACACTCCTTACACAATTGGAAAGTCACTAGTTTCTGCAGTGTGAGAAGGGGAACAGTGTCACTGTAGCATTCTCACTCTTAAGAACTTATCCTTTGAAGATGACCGTGGGCTCTTGCTCTCTGCTGGTCAACTGGATGCTCCCAGTAATTAAACAGCCTGGGCAAGGAAAGATGCAAGAGACAGTCTGTTCTGTGGAAACAGCCAACAATGACGTTTAGTTAACTCTCTGCTGGTCTTAGCAATACTAACTGGGTGGATCAGCAAAGGAAACTGGAAGTTTCACACTTAATACAAATTTGTTCTAAAATCTGAGTTCCTGACTACAGAACTGGTTGGATATATGTCTGTAATGCTAGCTTTTACACACACTGATTAATGTGTTTGAAAAATACCAACCTGGATAATGATTTTATATTATATCCTTATTTTCAAGACTTGCCAAAATGTATTTAAGAGCTTGTCATGTTATTTCAAATTCTCCTATTAACAAGGAATTTTTATTATAAAATTGCAGCTTTTTTTTTGTCTGTTGTGGAGCCTGAACTCTGGGCCTGGGCGCTGTCCCGCAGCAATTCAGCTCAAGGCTGGCACTCTACCACTTGAACCACAGCGCCATTTCCCACTTTTTCTGCTTATGTGGTGCTGAGGAATCGAACCCAGGGCCTCACACATGCAAGGCAAGCACTCTACCACTGAGCTACCTTCCCTAAATTGCAGCTTTTAAGTTAATATTTCAGAAGTTGGGCTGGGTTAAGTTTATCTCAGAAGAAATTTTTAGATATGAGTAAGTCCATATATCATATCATTCCTGGTCCCTAGAAAGCTATGATTATCATAATCTAAATATGAAAATAAGCATCTATGCCAGGTGCTGGTGGCTCATGCCGTAATCCTAGCTACTCAGGAGGAGATGAGGATCGTGGTTCAAAGCCAGCCCACACAGGAAAGTTTGAGAGACTCATCTCCAATTAACCACTAGAAAATTGGAAGTAGAGCTGTGGTTCGAAGTGGTAGAGCTCTAACCTTGATTGAAAGAACCCAAAGGGCTGGGTTCAATTCCTGAGCACCACATAAGCAGAAAAAGCAGGAAGTGGCCCAGGCCCAGAGCTCAGGCCTCATGACCAACAAAAAGAAAAAAAGAAAAAAGAAGAGCCCAGGGATAGAGACCTGGTCCTGAGTTCAAGCCATGTGACCAGCAAAAAAAAAAGTAATAATAATAATGATAATAACAAAAGCAAATAATAATAAACAAGAAATACTAAGGATTTAAGAAATTCCTTATTAAAATGCATTGCCTTTTTTTCCTCCCAGAAGTGGTGAGTTTTAGATGTACTTTATCCTTTGTACAATAGTTCATAGTGTTGCAAAGTACAGTCCAACCTAAGCCCTTAGGCTCTCATCTATAATTCCAAACCCAGAATGAAACAGAAAGTGGCTCAGCCTTCAGCCTTCTGTTGTCTTTTACATATGCAAAATTATTTTTAGCTTAAAATTCTCAGATTAATTAAAAAGGAGAAACACTACAATTTTTACAAAGTGAGTTTCTTTCAAATTTACTAGTATCTAATTTGAACAAGCCAGAAACATCATGCAACTCAAAATATATTTTATTCTTTTGTAAAAGTGACATACATATGTACTTAAGTTTTCCTTCCCCAACTCACAAAAAGACTGGTGATATTAAGTTATTGATCTATCATGAATGAGGAACCTTTTACCTGCCAAAGGCCCTTAGGATATTTATTACATAATTTGTGGGTCATACAAATACAAGCAGATGGCCAAGAGCAGCTGATGAAACATGTTGGTCCGTCCCATCATGTACCACATGATTCTGTGCACTTTACACATCACATGGGCCACAGGTTCCCCATCCCTGGCCAAGTGAAGAGGATCTGAAGTCTTAATTTAAATGCAATCCAAAATCACCACCATGAGACAAAGAACTACAATTGGTTATAAGAAATAAATAAGTTATAGAAAATTTCAATCTCAAATGACTGGTTTTAGTACCCTTTCATGACTAGTCAAGGTTTGTATGTGAACAAAATGATTCATTCTTTAGAAATAGCCCCTGCCAGGTGGAAGTAATTCATATCTTATATCCTAAGTACTCAGAAGGCTGAGATTTGAGGATTTTGGTTCAAAGCCAGCCTGGACATCAAAAAGCCAGAAGTGGAACTGTGGCTCAGGTGGTAGACCAGACCATGAGTTCAATATCTAGGATCAGCACAAAAAAAATAGTAGTTTCCAAACCTGGAAAAAAAAATGTAGCTCACTGGTCAAGATGAAAAACAGGACTTTAGGAATTTATCATTCCTTAAGGTACAATGTTATTTTAAAAAACCTAGAAATCCTAGTTGAACAGGAAAGAGAGTCACTGGGGCACAAGAGAGCTAATGAGTCAAAAGTAGTATTCTTTTATATGCCCACTATATGCAAACTTAGTTGTTTTTTGTTTTTTTAGTGCCCAAAGGAATTGCTGCTATTCCTTTTTTTTCCTGTTGGGTTCAATCAAAATTGAAAGTTTGGATTTGACTCAGTAATAATGTGCCATGCAATTACTCTTATGAATTGCCAGATAACCTTATAAATTATTTCTTCCAACTATCTAAAAGTTATAAAACCTTTGCTTTCTCCAATGTTCATTTTTATTACATAAACACATCAGTAAAGAACTGACCCCAACCTGAAGCCAGGTGACAGCTGCTTCAGAAAGTCTAATCTGCTTATTGATGAAAAGCCAGAAAGAACATGAATGATTGCTATTGATTTCCATGATAGCGCTACACAGACCCAGTAACTTCTCTAGATTAGTATAGATAGAAGCCAATTAGTTTTATTTCATATGTAAATAGCAGCATAATTCATTGGCCTGCTTTATCCTAAAGCACAAGGCACACATTTTCAAAGTCACTTCAAATACAGTTCTTGCTTATGGAGCTCTCTTTTTTAAACAGAATTTTTAAAATAAATTCAAACTCATACAGCTGTGTATATTCAAGAACTACCAAAAAGTCACAAGGCACAGTAAGTTTCAGCTGCTTTCTCTCCAGTGTTATCAATAACACATAATGAGTTAGATCACACATAACAGCTGTGTAGGCCAAAGCCAACTTGGCTAATTTAACTATCTAGTAGATTTCAGTCAGGAGCCTGGTCTAGTTTAGGTAATTCACTTTGCAAGTCCTAGAAACCACATCGATTCATACTTCTACTATTAATTAATTAATACGCATTTCTTACACAATTTATGTGAAGTCACTGATGGCATTGTCTCTCAATAACATTAGAAAAAGAAAAAGCTCACGAAAGCCACTGTCAATCAAAACTATCCAACTACAACTAGCACAGCATTCTAGGCTTCAGTCTTCTACGCAAATCAGTTCCAAAGGAACTGTCCTCTGAGAAAAATTAGCCATGGATTCAGTTTTTAGTTTTCTTCTTTATCACTCTCTCATTCAACAAATTCAGAATCAGAAGTTGCTGGCTGCATTGCAAGTACCCTCCCAAATAAAACTAGTTTGTAGTGTGTCCCTTCCTTCTTGATAGGTGACAATAACTAGAAGACTATCCTGGCACAGTTTATAATAAATGAAATGTAAAAACAATGGTGATCTTTAGCGCTAAGTAGAGTTTTAAGTGGCCTCCACAATTTCAATGATCCCAATTATTATCCTAATTAGTGATACTCTCTTAAAACTGTTTAGTTCTGCCATCCAATTTCACCATCTACTGATGAGTGCCCACTATTAGAGATTGTTTTCTTTATCAAGATTACAGCATTCACTGCTGTTTCCTCAAGTGCACATTTTAAATTTAGAAATGTACAAAAGCTTCAACATCCATCTGAGATGTTCCTACACACTAGTTTCTAGTTGGTGTTGGCAATAAACATCTACAAATGAATATAAACAGTAAGAAGGTAAAGATGAGCACTATTATTTCATTATAAAAACAAAATAACTTACTGAAATCTTTAAAAATAAGTTTTTAGTATCTAAGCATCTTTGACTAAAGAGCTGAAGAGAATTAAACTTACCTAGCTCAATTTTCTCTCCAATTTCATCCCTAACAAAATGAACACATTTAACTGAGATTAACTTAGAATTTAAAGCCTCATGCTTAGAAAGCAAAATAATTTTACTTCAGTCTATTGGAGACCCAGAAGTACTGTATAACTTTCCCCAAGTTCCACGCAAGGAAGGTAATGTGACATAGTATGTAATAATGGTTTGCCAAATCATAAACTACTCTAAACAATTAGAACAAATGCTATTCATTATTCACTATTCCTGAATCCAAAAATTACTAAGTCTAACTTGGACATATAAACAGCTGAACACACACTTCCTGGTTATGTGCAATCTGCACAGATAGACCAGCTTTACAGGCCTGACCACAGAGATTAATAACTTTAGCCAAATAATGTGGTAACCATGTGAACCTGGGCTGCTCCAGCTTGTTTGTGAATCTCTCAGCAAGGCTCAACATGCCGTTATCTGCATCTTGTTGCCAGGAAACACAACATCGCTTTGGAATACAAGGAAAGCCAGGTTGCAATGACCACAGGTCAACTTCCCAAAAGCCTAATTTTTGACAGCTGGCTATTTCCAATCTTACATTTCTTCCTGTAGTCCAGAGAATTTTGCTTTACTAGTTAATGGTTAATAGTATATACGTACTTTTGGGGGGCTATTCTATCAGAGCAGGACCATTTGTAATGTAGGAGTAACTATAGCCATACTTCCACTTCTGGGTTTTGCTGGTTAATTAGAGATAAGTCTCAACAACTTTCTTGAGCAGGCTGGCTTCAGATGATCCTCAGATTTCAGCTTCCTGTAGCTAGGGTTATAGGCCTGAGTCACTGGCGCCTCATGTAGTAGTAGCAATATTATAGGAGTTAGAGGAGTAGTAACTGATTCTTCCTCTACTGATCTGACAAATACTACATCTCAGTAAAACTGATTTGAAAATCAAGCACTTACTACAACTCTTTAGTAACTGATCTAACAGTGTATACTTCTGAGTCTGTAGCAACATACTCTTTATTAAAGCAGTCTTATCAAAGGATAAATACCTAATACCTTGCTAGGAATTTCTGGGCTCAAAATGACTGTCTTGCCTTGCTCACAGTAACAGAACACAATGTGTTAAAAATATGCTAGTTCCTTCCTGATAGTTCAAACAGAAACTTAATGTACCAAGATGCTCAAGTACTCAGTGGCCTGGAAACTGAGTTCGTAAGAGTGAAGTGGAGCCAAATGCTGTTGGTTCAAGCTTGTACTTCACTCAGAAGACTGAGATTGGAGGATCACAGTCCGAAGCCAGCCAGGGCAGTAAAGTCTGTGAGACTCATCTCCAGTCAACTACCAAAAAAGAGCTGGAGATGTGGCTCAAGTGATAGAGCACTAGTCTTAAGCTCCAACACACATGGATAGCACCCAGGCCCTGAGTTCAAGCCCTAGGACCAGCTAAAAAAAAGGGGTGGGGAATGAAGTGGGAGGCCATTGTTCTATGGATTCCTGCAATCTGGAGCTGGAAGGATTAATGATTTTGACAGTGAAGACAATTACCTGAAATAGCAGTTAGAATTGCTAGCTCATAGACAACAGATTTTAGACTACCTTATAAAAAGCAAAAAAGGAAAAAGCCTATAATCCTAGCTACTCAGGAGGCTGAGATCTGCAGATCAAGGTTTAAAGCCAGCCCAGGACATCCAGGAGACTCTTATCTCCAATTAACCACTACTCAAGAAGCTGAGCTGCAGGAGGAACTATTGAGGCAAGGCCAGATGGTTTAAAAAAAAAAAAAAAAAGGCAAAAGCTGCACTCTGGTGGCTTATTGTCTATAATCCTAGCTACTCAGGAGGCTGATCTGAAAATGGAGGAGTTTGTTTTACTTGTTGGAGGGATGTGGGGCTTGAACTCAGGGCTTAGGTTCTACCCCCTCAGCTTTTTGTTTTTGCTCAAGGCTAGCATACAGCCAATGGAGCCGCAGTTCCTCTTCTGGTTTTTGAATGGCTAATTGGAGATGAGCCTCATAGAGTTTCCTGACCCCCTCTGGTTTTGCTCAGATCGCAGCAACTTGAGTAGCTAGGATTACAGGCATGAACAACCAGCACTTGGCCTGAAAAATCAAGGTTTGAAGCCAGTCAAACCTTGTGACTCTTTGAACTCAGGGCATGGGTCCTGTCCCTGAGCTTTTCATTTTGCTCAAGGCTACTGTTCAACTACTTGTACCACAGCTTCACTTCTGGGATTTTGGTGGTTAATTGGAGATAAGTCAAGGACTTCCCATTCCCAGGCTAGCTTTGAACTACAATTCTCAGGATCTCAGCCTCCTGAATAGCTAAGATCACAGGTCTGAGTCACTTACACCTGGCTCCTATGACTCTTATTTCCAATTAACCAGCAAGAAAAGGTTGGATTCGAGGTGTGGCCCAAGTGACATCCCATCAGCTGTAAGCAATAAAGCCAAGTGAGAGGCTCAGAGTTCAAGTCCTTGTATCAGTGCACCAAAAAAAAAAAAAAAGAATGTCAGGTGCTGGTGGCTCATACCTATAATCCTAGCTACTCAGGAGGCTGTGATCAGAAAGATCATAGTTCGAAGCCAGCCCAGGGCAGGGATGTCTATGTCTTAGCTCCAATAAACCATCCAAAAGAAAGAAGTGGAGCATTAGCTTTGAGCACAAAAATTCTGGTACAATGCCCAGGCCCCAAATTCAAGCCCCAGGACCAGTACAACTAAGTAATAAGCCAGCTAGCTCATGCTTGTAATATAACTTCTCAGGAGGCTGAGATCTGGGGATCAAGGTTAGAAGCCAGCCAGAAAAGTCGGTGAGCCTCTTATCTCCAGCACAAAAAATAAACAACATACAACATTTTAAAACTAAATAAACCAGGTTATAAGATTAACCTTGAATTTCCTTTGGAAATCAAGTTATCCTATTTGATTCAATGAGTATTTGATTCACAACACTGAAATGTATATGCAACTTCTTAGTCATATGCCTGTGGGACAGAATGTCATCTAAGCTATTCAAATAATAAAGTCTTCACTGTTTGGTTAGGTAAATAGCCCCCATTCAAATACCATGAAAAATCAGTATAGCATAATAACCAAAATGAGAGGAAAAACAGAATGCCACATTAGTAATAAAAGAAACCACTATATTAAGCTTTTAGTCTATCTTCTCTAGACCACTTAACAATTGTATTATTAAAATACATACCTATACATCATTCTCATTCTATCATTTTCTGGGTTACAGTAAAATCTTTCCAAGTGCTCTTGGGAATCATTGGATACACTCTGCCACTTCTGAGTAGTTGTCTTCTTGATCTGCCAATGATATGGGAGTATCGTGTGATGCTTCAAGCAATCCCTGCCATAAATACAAGTGCCTTGCAGGAAGTCCATGCAAATTTCTATTTCGTTCTCTTGGTGAGTGTGGTACTGCAGCTGGTTTACCAGCTCAAACACCAGGTCAAGAGAAGCCTCCTCACTTTTGTCCCGGAAAAGCTCAGTGTTCAACTTATTACTGGTGTTCAAAATGTACTGAATTGTAAAAGTGTTTTCTTCAAAAACTCCTGGAACACAATCTCCAGCTTTTTCAACACAGTCAGGACTAGTAGGAGCTGGAACATCCCCTGAAACTGAATGCAAAACCTCAGCCTGGAAGGGCCCAGCTGTAGAATCCGCCTCTGCCACTGCTCCACTGATGGTTTCAGATGGGAAGCTAGGATCCTGGATTGGAACCACTTGTTCTGGAGTTTCAGTGGAAGGATGGGCTTCTGATAATTGGCTCTCGCTATTTGCCTCATCAGGAATCAGGACAGACACACTGTTTTCTGCCGGTGGGCATGAAGGAGGGATTTCCAGAGGTTTTTTCACCATAGGTTCATGTAAGCTGCTTTCATCTGTACTCTGGTCTCTAGCTCTAAAAACCTCATCAAGTGAGCCAGATTCTAGCAAAGTGTTTAATATAGGCCTCAAAGACCTCAGGGTTCCAGTTCCCAATCTCTTCTGGTCCTGCTTTTTCTTAAAACAAGTCTTCAGAGGAGTGATCTTCCCAGAGAGTTTCATCTCACATGGAAAGTCATCAGGAGGAGAGGGAGGCTGGACTACGCAGGCTGGCTCAGGTTCAGTGGTTTCCATTTCCATGATGTAGATTAGTTCCAATAGCTCCTCAGAGTCTGAAAATCCTATCGGGAAAGGAAGAATGATTACCATTTGCAAACTGTCAAGTGAATCTTATTCATTCATAAAAATGGTTTGTTAGTTTAAATAAGTCCCTGAAATCCCTTGTCTTGCACTATATTCAGTATTTGCAAATCAATTTCAACTTTTATTCACAATTAAAGGCTCCAAAGCCTATGGCAGATTAAAAAAAAATTTATCTATGAACTTAAGGTAAAACAGGATGTAACTGTTTGAGGTATAAAATTTTCCTGTGATTGCCTGTCTTGTCCCTTAATGCTTTTTCTATTAAACTCCTTCCTTTGCTAAAAAAAATAATTATTATCCTGTGATTTTAGATAGAGATGGGTAGGAGATGGGAGAAATAATAAATTAGCTAGCAGGTAAACCACATCTTCCCCAGTTTTGTGGTTCTCCTCACAGTTGCTTATGAATCATCTGTTTCATGAGTTGGCAGAAAAAAATGTTTGTGTGTGTGCCAATCCTAGAGCTTGAATTCAGGGCCCATGCGCTGTCCTTGAGCTTCTTTGCTCAAGGCTAGTGCTGTAGTGCTTGAGCCACAGTTCTATTTCCGGTTTTCTGGTGGTCAACTGGAGCTAAAAGCCTTAGAGACTTTCCTGCCCTAGATGGCTTGAAATCGTGATTCTCAAATCTCAGCCTCCTTAGTAGCTAGAATTACATGCATGAGCCAAAAGCACACAACTCAAAAACTTACCTCCAGAGGGAAAAAGTTTATTAAATAAAGAATAAATTTCTGGGCTGGGAAGGTGGCTCATTGGTAGAGTGCTTGCCTTGCATGCCTGAGGCCCTGGGTTCGATTCCTCAGCACCACATAAGCAAAAAGAAAAAAATCGGAAGTGGTGCTGTGGCTCAAGTGGTAGAGCACTAGCCTAGCCTTGAACTGAAGAGCTGAGGGACAGTGCCCAGGACCAGAGTTCAGGCCCCACGACTAGACCCAAAAAAATAATAATAATAAAGAATAAATTCCAAAGTTAAACAAGTGAATTTGGGGCAATCATATACACAGGACACAAGTGCTCAATTGAATTGTTATATGAAAGAGAACCAGAAGCCTGTTATGCACTTTAGACTTCTGACATATTCCAAGAATATTCAAGGCCTACTTTTGCAATAAACACATTACTACTGCTGAAAGAATATAGCAGGGTGTGTTTGCCTTTAGCAATAACCACTGCACATTGTGCTAGAAACCAACAACAACTCCCTAACACAAAAAGAGTCTCACAATCCTTGTCTTCAGAAAAGTTACATATATGCATTTTGAAAAGCAAATGAACATATAGAAGAGCAGCAAGAAAATACAGAAAGTATACCATACCAAATTTCAGATTCTAAATTAACTACTAAAAGATTTACTTTTTTAAAAATGTGGTTTTTTTTGTTTTTTTTTTTTGTTTTTGCCAGTCATGGTGCCTGAACTCTGGGCCTGGGCACTGTCCCTCAGCTCTTCAGCTCAAGGCTAGTGCTCTACCACTTGAGCCACAGCACCACTTCCAGCTTTTTCTGCTTATGTGGTGCTGAGGAATCGAACCCAGGGCCTCAGGCATGCAAGGCAAGCACTCTACCACTGTGTTTTACAAGAATCAGAACTCTTGGTTAAAACAAAAAAGATTTTACAGGCTCAAACTTGTAATCCTAGGTACTCAAGAGGCTGAATTCAGAGGATCAAGGTTCAAAGCCAGCCCAGGCAAGAAAATCTTGGGAATCTTAATGTCCAATTAACCACCAAAAGGCCGGAAGTGAAACTGTGGCTCAAATGGTAGCCTTGGGCAAAAAAACTCTGGAACACACTCACTCAGGTCCTGTGTTCAAGCCCCAAGACCGGCAAACACAAACACACACACACACACACACACTCACTCACTCTGGAAATATTGACTGAAATAATGCCAGATGAGAGAGGACTGCAAGGATCATCAATCCTCTGCTCTTTTTCCATAGACTGGAGATGTCTGAAGCAAGGACACTTGATTTAATCACATGTGCATCGTGGGTGTCCAGTACGAGGCCTGGCACAATGCACACTGGATATTCCATAAACATTTTGTTGGCTGGATTACTGAAGAAGAAAAAAGGCAAAGATTCAATGCTTTGTTCTTAGTGATTTGAGTCGAAACCAAAAAAAAAAAAAGATAAAGCTTGAGTCTTTGAAAAATGAGTATTAATGATCTATTGGAGAAATTCATAGATCTATGTATAAAGAAGTGCCCAGCTGTCAAGCTCAGAAAAATAAAATAAAACACAAAAGCACTAAATAACAGTGTTGGTTTAAATATGAGAGGAAAAGGTACGAAAAGGAGAGTTCAGTAGGAGCTGGCATGGTGAGGGAAAGCTTCACCAAGGAGGGATCTGACAGGAGACATAAATCAACTGGAAAGCAGCCAAGGCAGGCTTTATTATTCCTCACTCGGTGTCTTGCCTCCAGGCTCTATTGGCACAGATTGTGGTATTCCCTCTCCACCACGCCAAACCGGCCTGTGCCTCCTCCACGCGCGCGCGTCCACACACACACAGCGCAACCACCCGGCCACACTGGCCTGTGCCTTCTTCCTCCAACTCGCACACACAGCACCCCCTGCCCCATCACACCCAATCAACGCAAACCAGACACAACCATGTGTCATCACACACACACACACACACACACACACACACACACACACACACACACACACACACACACACACACACAGAGCAACCGCCGTCACGCCCCATCAACCCAATCCTGACCCGACCCATGTCACACGCACACACAGACAACTTTTCCCGCTGTCGCCCTTCCTGGAACACGGGAACGACATCGGGAATCGAGGCAAAGAGGAGGGAAGGCGCGGGGACCAAGTTCCCCAGTCAGTCTGCAGCCCAGGGCGGGCGGGCGGGCGGCCTTCTCCCGCCTCCCAGGCCCGCTGCTCCTCCGCGCCGGCCTCCGCCTCGTGACGCCGGGTCCGGGCGGCCCCGCGTTCCCGACGGACCCCGGCGACCGCGGCCGCCGCTGGCCCCGCGGGCCGGGTCCGAGCGGCACCTCCTGCCGGCCGCGGCCGTTACCGCGCCAACGCCGCGGGGCGTCCCGAACGACCCCGGAGCCCCCCAGCGCCCGGACCCCCGTACGCACCCCGGCCGCCACTCGGGACCGCCGCACCGGCCGCTCCCCCGCGCCGCCGGGGCTCCGTCCCACGAGCCCGAGGGGCCCGCAACGCGGGGGGTGCGGGGACCGCGCGGGGGGCGCGGCGGGGGTCCGCGAGGGCCCGGCGCCCGCCAAGTCCCGGGAAAACAAACCCGCACAACTTGGGGGGCGGCGGCGCGAGGGGCGGGGCGGCCCGGGCTCCCGCAGCGCCCGGCGCCCGAGTCCGCGCCGGGCTCCCCTGGGCGCCCGCCCGGCCCGCAGGGACGCGCCCCGCCCGCCGGGCCCCGGAGACCGCGGCAAGGCCCCGGGCGGCGCGCCGCGCACACCTGCCGGACTCCGTGACTAAGTGCGAGCCCGCCCGTCCCGGCGCCGACGAGTCCGGAGCCCCCCGGCGCGGAGACGCCCAAAGCCCTACGTACGGCCCTGGCCGGGTTCCCTGCCCGCCGGGGGGTCGGGGCCGCGCGGCCCGCGCCCGCCCGGCCGCCCGCCCGGGGTCGCCGCGCCGCTCGGAGCCCACCTTTACCTCAGCGCGCTGAGGACCGGCGAGGGCTGACCGCGGAACCGCGGCGCGGGCAGTGTCGGGGTCGGCGCCGAAAGCGGGCGCCGGCGCCTAGGGACCGCAGCCTGGCGACGCGGCCAGCCGCGCGCGGGCCATCCCTCTGAGAGGAGCGCCGAGAGCCAAGTCCGCGCTCCGAGTCCAGCTAGCTCTCCTGTCACCGCGAGCTCCGCTTTAAGTGGCTTCCGGTCGCCTCCTCCCGGCGGCCCCGTCGCGGAGGAGGAGTCTGGGTGGCGGGTGGGCGGGGTCGGCTGAGGATCTTGCCGTTAATTGGCTGCCCGAAAGTCGGGCCCGCCCCGCGCGCGCGAGTGGGGCGCGGGTGTGCGTGCGCGCGCGCTCCCGCGAGGGGGCGTGCCTCTCCGCGGGCTGGCCGCGGTCGCCCTGGGCTGGGCGGCGCGCCTGCGTGGGGCGAGCGGCGCGCTCGGGAGGGACAGAGGGTCACTTTGTTCCGCGGGGACCCGGCTCCCGCTGGAGGGAGGGTGTGGGACGGAACGACCCGTTTCGGTGCGGGCCGGCTTTGTCCCTCCGCCGCCTCCCCGACACCGCTGGACCCTGCGAGGAGGCCAACGGCTGCTACAGCCGCGGCCGCCAGACGGGGTCGCCGGCCCCGCGCCGGACGGGCGGGAAAGGCGCTCAGGGCCCGCCGGCCTCGGGGCCCCTGGCCTGGAGGCCTCGATGGCCGAGGCCCACGGACGCCCACGACCTCCCAGAGCCCCCGAGCCCCCAAGACCTTCATACCCAGTCCGTGCCCCTCAGCGTGACTCCCATGACCCCGACCCCCCAAGACCGCAGCCCCGGCCCCCCCACCGTGACCCCGACCCCCTAAGACCCGCAGCCCCGGCCCCCCCACCGTGACCCCAACCCCCCCAAGACCCGCAGCCCCGGTTTGGTTCCCCCCCCCGTGACCCCGACCCGCAAGACCCGCAGCCCGGGTCCCTCCCCCTGTGACCTCGACCCCCCCAAGACCCGCAGCCGCGGTCCCCCGTGACGCCGACCCCCCAAGACCCACATCCCCGGTCCCCCGTGACCCAGACCTCGCAAGACCCGCAGCCCCGGTTCCCCTCCCCGTGACCCCGACCCGCAAGACCCGCAGTCCCGGTCCCCCCCCATAACCCCGACCCCCCAAAGCCCGCAGTCCCGGTCCCTCCCCCCCGTGACCCCGATCCCTCAAGACCCGCAGCCTCTGTCCCTTTCCCATGACCCTGACTCCCCCAAGACCCGCTGCCCTGTGACTCCAAACCCCCAGTCCCCCTCGACCTGGCAGCACTGAACCCCAGCCCCCACCCGCGCCCGCGCGTGGTTCAGGGTGTGCAGAGCCGGGGGAATTCATCCGGGAGACCTCAGGTGTGAGGCGGCCTTGTGCAGCACCCGCGGGGCCTGGGTCCCAGCAAAGGCGCCTCGCGGGGAGGAAAGGGGCTGAGTTCCCGGAATCAGACACCGGACAAGCCCGTGTTCCCGGCACCCGAGCAGGTGGCCTGGGCCTGAGACCATAGCTGCTCAGGAGGCTGAGATCTGAGAACGGAGGATCGAAGCCAACCCAGGCAGGGAAGCCCGGAGCCTCACGGGAGGCTCAAGTGGTCAGGCACCAGCCTTGAATGAAAAAGCGCCAGGGCCGCGTCTGGGTGCTGAATCCACGCCCAGGGCTGACACACAAACCCATCCACCAAAGTTCCCAGCCATTTCAGACCCCGGGGGATAAGAAGTTTTGGTTCCCAGTTTTTATTATCTTCACGTTCTAAGATTAAAGGTAGTACCTCTCAGCCATTTTATAGCAAATCGCTACAAGGCAGGGCCACTCAACCTAAGTGAGAATGTTTTAAGTGGAATTTAGAGGTGATAGGAGGCAAGACAGGGTCTTTAGGCCATAAGAACTGTATGAAGACAAGATCTTCATCTGTGTCTACTCACATGTAGAATTGCCCAAAGCAGACATTTAAGTCTACCACCTTCCTGCTTGCTTTCTATTTGTCTTATCCTATGTTCCTTTGCTTTTCCTTTCCTGCTTTATAGGACTTTTAAAAGTTCCATTCACAGTCTGGTGCGTGTAATCCTATACTCAGGAACCTGAGATCTGAGGATTGCGGTTCAAAGCAAGCCTGAGCAGGAAAGTTGGTGAGACTGGTATCTCCAATTAATCACAGGAAAAGCAGAAGTGGGTCTGTGCCTCAAATGGTAGAGCGTTAGACTTGAGCTACAAGGAGCCCAGGGACAGTTCCCAGGCCCAGAGTTTGAGCCCCAAGACCAGCAATTTAAAAAAAAAAAAATGTTGGTGCAGAAAACAGCCTGTTGTCTTTGGTCCTTGGGGTTTTGTTTTGTTATCTCCTCTACAGGGTTTCTCCTGTTTGAGTAAGGCTTCCTCAGAATGGTAATCTCAGAGTAAGAAGAGGACAAATCTCAATATTCAAGTCTTTACTTTTGGATCATGCTTACAGATCATTGGCAGCTCTCCATCCATGTGGGAGGGACTGGGTTTTTAAAAAAATTTTTTTATTATCTTTAAGTGATTGTACAAAGAAATTCCCATTCTACAAAACAGTATATGAATACAAAGTGCCTGATAACATTGTCACACATGCTCCTAACCCACCCCTTCTCTTACTTTTCTTCTTAATTGAGATTAGATGATTAAATAAATTTCACATATTTCACAGTATTGTGGGATAATGATATTTAGTTAAAATCACAAACACATTTTATCCTTCACAAAGCAAAATGTCATTATGATGGTCTATAAAATTTGTGAATTCTATGAGCTTTGACAATACAATTGTTTCTTCCACATCAGGTGATATTTACATTTCTTTCTTTTTGCATAGTTTAAGCTGTTCCCTCTTTCTCTGGGAGGGACTGTTTAAGGCTGGTATGGTTCATTGAGGATCTCTTAGATTAAGTGTAGATTACCTTAAACCAACTAAGGGTTAAAAGTTACTTCCAGAGACAGGCCAGTGGTGTCTACTTGTAATTCTGTCTACTGAGGCTGAGGCAGGAGGATTGTTTGAGCCAAGAACTCAAGACCAGCATGTGTAATGTAGCAAGGCTCTCAAAGGAAAAATAAAAGTTAATTCTAGGATGTAACACATAGGGGCTCTAACTTAACATCTTTCCTTCTGAGGACCTAAACTCAAAATTTCTATACTTTTCTACAACTCCCCTTGAGTCAATTGAAAACTCCAGCTACCTTCTTACCTGCTTTGCCACTGGTTTCTAAGGCGTTTCCTGAAACAGGAAATTGGAACCAGGTTCTAGAGTTCACAGTGTTAGATTTAAGCGCCTTAGCTACTAAAATTTTAACTCTTCTGGAAAGGATATTTGTCCTCTACAATAAGTACCTCAGAATAGGAGGATTCTCCCCCAGAGTCAGAAACTGGCAGTTCAATGGATCAAGGACAATTGCTATAATTGTTCAACAGGATGGACAAATATCCATCGTGTGTTTCCCCATTTTGCCCTTTCTGAATGAGAGTCTTATCAATATCTTGTTCATTGTTTCCCTAAATTGAAATAGTACTGAGGCAAATCACCTTTCTTTAAATATTGATTGTCAGAGCATGGAAATGCATACTCCTGAAGAGAAATACCCCTAACATCCTTAGGACTCTTTGACTGTGGTCTGTGAGCAAGCTCACGGGTTTATTGTAGTAACTAGATGGGCCTTTGAAATTCCCTAGGGAGAGATGAATCCATCCCTTGAGTGAGAATCAGGGTAGATTGAGGCTGACACTACTATCGATGTTTTTTTTTTCTTGTAGTCCATTTCTTTCTATTGAGTCTGAGCCAGGTGCTATGGCTCACACCTGTAATCCTAGTGGAGGTATTTAATACTAGGATCTGATTTTTTTTCTGAAAGGGGAGGTCAGCGTGCCTGGCTGAAAGTTCATTTTCTTAGATCCCGTGCAATCCTGGGTGTCTGTGTAAGAGAGTTGAAGACATACACTCAAGGTTTCTAGAAACACATTTCTGTTCCTACTACGTAGCCACCCTTCCAATTTTTTGTTTTCTTTATTCTTTTTCCTCTCTCCTAGAATACTGACAGGAGGATGTAGATATAGTCTCATGACAAAAAGCTGTGCATTATGTGGAAAATATGGAGATGAAAACCACAAACTAAGGATGCTGGGGCTGAATGATAGGAGGAACCTGGGTCATTCATGACATCCCAAAGCTGCTGTAACGATCCTAGAATAGCTACCTCTAGATTTATGTCTCGAAATAAATCCCAATTACTACACTGTTTCCTGGAATATACAGTTGAACATCCTCTTGGCTAATACATGAACTGTTGTAAGTTTTCTCCTGATTAGTTTTCTTGCTTACAGTCTTTACAAATTAGATAGTAACATGGTATATGTCAGAGCTGCCACAAAACTTTACTTCAGCTCCTATACCATTCCCACTAATTCATGCTGGATATATCAAATTACTAAGATTGACATTTATTAAATAAAAATAGGAAGTAGAAGAAATAACAATACTCATAGTCTTATTTTAATATTTTGATATAGTTATGTTCTGTTTTATTGTAGTCAAAAATTTTTCCTAACATTATGACATTGTAACTATTTTACCTAACATTATTCACAAACAGCTTTCTATATTAGCATATTTTCCTTTTTTGTCTTTTTTGCAAGGATTTATTTTAGTATAATCCAGTTAAAGTAGGGAGAAACAGAAAAGGAGACAGACATTTCCTGCATAAGGTGTTTTGCTCAAGGACAGTGCTCTACCACTTTAACTATAGCTCTACTTCTGGATTTTGGGGGGTGGCTAATAGGAGATAAGAGTCTCACAGACTTTCTTTTTCTTTCTGGTTTCTAACCCTGATCCTCAGATCTCAGCCTGCAGAGTAGCTAGGATTATAGGTGTGAACCACCAGCCACGTGGCATCAATTCACTCTTTAACAAGGAATTATTCACTACTTGCTCTACATTTAAGTCCAGGATTAAATATTACAAGTATACACCGAGGAAGGAGATGGATTCCTCCCTGATTGTGCTTCAAAACCTCAGGATAGGCTAGGAGCATGGCTCAGCAGTAGAATATCTACCTACCAAGCATGAAGCCTGAGTTCACAGGCCGGAAACAAATACGGATTCACAAAACTACAAAATAAGCCAGGAACAATGATACACACCAACAACTTCAGTCCTAAGCAGGTTGAGGCAGGAAGATCCTGAGTTCCAAGCCAGCCTGGGCTACATGAAGACATGCTGTCTTAAGCAAGAAAGAAACAAAACAACAAAATCCTGTAAGACATATATCTATGCAATTATAGGCTCTGTGTTTGTATTTACTTTTTATATGTAGCTATTTATTTTTATATAAAGTATATTTATGAAATAAGCTTATAAGATGGAGTTTCTTTAATTTCTAGGATTTCCCTCCCTCTAATTTCCAGTATTCTCAGCTGCTAGATTTGCCTTGTCATGATTGTTCATCAGAGCACTCCCAAGGAACAATTTCCACATGAAAGCCAAGACTTCTTTCTAGAACTTTCAAGTGACTCAAAGCCTTCAGTTTTCATTTTCATCAACAGTAAATGTTATCAAGGGTAAATCCCAATATTCTGTTGCTTTCTGTTTTAGAAGTTATCAGTAATAGATGATTTCCCAACATCCTATGGCTGAAAAGATAACTATTTTTGATAACATGTCAGAAATGAAACAGTGACCAACATGAATAAGAGCACAACAAGAGGACCAGAGCTTTGCATAGAGGAGCTTTATGTTTCAGTATTGCTGTACTGAGATCCCACGGAGAATACACCCGCTTGCATAAAAATGGAATACTGGCAACTCCTTATTTTTGAGTAATAAGTTCAAGCTATAATGTTTCTACAACCAATTTAGATTTAGGGAAACATTATTTAACTAAAAAGAAAAGTTCGTGTGTGTGTGTGTGTGTGTGTGTGTGTGTGTGTGTGTGTGTGTGTGTATAGCAAAGTTAGACTGTACTTATTAATTAAAACTACATACTATTTTTAAATATTAAAAATAATACTGATATTTTATCTGAGAATTAATAATGCGCTAACTTCTAGAATTTAGTGTGTGCGTGTGTGTGTGCGCATGCATGCGTGTGTATGTGTGTGTGTGTGTGTGTGTGTGTGTGTGTGTGTGCACTAGTACTAGGGCTTGAACTCAGAGCCTCAACCTCTCATTTGGCTGTTGTGCTCAACTCTGACCTTTTACCACTTGAGCTATACCTCCACTTTCAGCTTTGTATGTGTGTGTGTGTGTGTGTGTGTGTGTGTGTGTGTGTGTGTGTGTGTGTGTGTGTGTGCATTAACTAGAGATAGAGTCTCATGGATTTTAAGTCCTTGACTGGCTTTGAACCTCCTCAGACTCCTCAGTAGCTAGGAATCTAGGCCGGAGCCATCAATGCCCAGCTGAGGGAAGATTTCCTATTTCCCTGCAGTTCCAGAGCAAGACAAGATGTTTGCCAAAAATTCATTTACATCAAGTGGCTTTTATTATTTCATTTAATTATTAAGTAATTGTACAGAGTGGTTACAATTCCATAAGCTGGGTTTATGAGAACAATGCATCTTGATCAATATCATCCTTATCAAGTGTCTTTTAAAAAAGAGTGTGGTGGGAAATGGTTGAAAAACACTATTCAAAACACTGTCCTAAGAACAAAAGCATGAATTAAGGGTGAATTAATTCAATGCTTAGGGGTAAGTTGCCTTAGAGTTTGTCATAAGCATGCCTTGATAGCTATAAATTTAAAATTCATACTTTCATAAAGTAATGAAATATTCATTTTGAAGAACATTTCTAAATAAAAATATTTCTTAGTTATAAAATCTATTAAAACACTTTTTCTTCTGTTTCTGGTAAGCAGAATCCTCTCTTGGAATGGTGAAATAGGTAGTCAGGTGCCGGTGGCTCATGTCTGTAATCCTAGCTACTTAAGAATCTGAGATCTGAGGGTCGTGGTTCAAAGCCAGCCTGGGCAGGAAAAATCTGTGAGTCTCTTAACTACAATAAACCACCAGAAAACCAGAAGTGGCACTGTGGCTCAAGTGGTAGAGCACTTACCTTCAGCTGAAGAGTTGAGGGACAGTGCCCAAGCACAGAGTTCAAGCTCCACGACCAACAAAAAGAAAGAAAGACAGACAGTCAGACAGACAGACAGACAGACAGACAAAGAAAGAAAGAAAGAAAGAAAGAAAGAAAGAAAGAAAGAAAGAAAGAAAGAAAGAAAGAAAGAAAATGAAATAGGTAAAATAGGAATGCGAGGAGTACTAACGTACTTAGATTATCTGAGCTTTGCATTTGTAAGTTGCCTGATTATCTTCCCAGCTGCTTGGTCTGTAGACTACAGAAAGTCAAATATGTGCTTTGATCTCCTCCCAGCTTGGACTCAATAGCTCATTCTCACTACCCACAGTGGAACTTTCTTCTGATGTCACTGATTGGGGTGTATGGGAGATGATTTCCTGACCATTCACTCAACTGACTGAACACATACATCTCTCAGGAGTGCATGTGCCAGGCAGTAGTTAGGTAGTGGATGCTAAGATAGCCTCCACTCTGTCAGTCCGCTTATTATAGTGAAATCTGTGAATTGAACACCCAGAATCTTTGGTTCAGACCCCACCTTCCAACATGGCCCTGGAATCAGAATATCAAAGAGCAGGCAGGGAATTTGGCACTAAAACCACTGTTTTAGGTCTTCAGAGTACTTGAGTGTGGGAAGGGGATGCTTAGGCCTGTGGCTAACTAGGAAAACAAATAAATACACTTTGAAAAAAACAATAGACATGTGTATATAGAGGAGTGTAGAGGAGGAATATAGAGGAGTATAATTCTTCCTCTATGTTCCAAGCATCCTGTATGCGCATGTCTATTTATTGTAGGGAGCAGGATTGCCAAGAGATGTGTGTGAGGGTACATTGGTACTGGGGCCTGAATTGAGGTTCTGGGCACTGCCCTTTAGCTTTTTCTGCTCAAGGTCGACTGGTATCCTACAACTTGAGCCACAGCTCCACTTCAGCCTTTCTGGTGATTAATTGAGCAGAAGATTCTCACAGACTTTCCTATCTGGGTTGGCTTACAACCGTGATCCTCAGGTCTCGGCCTCCTGACTAGCTAGAATTATAGGCAGGAACCACTGGCTCCTGGCTGCCAGCAGATTTCTTGAAGAATAGTAGTAGTATTCCTTAAAATATTAAGAAATGTGGTTGTTTTTACTTGGAGTACATCCAAAATTGAATACAAACAAAAATATCTTTTTAAAATAATGAATTTCTGGGCTGGGAAGTTGGCTCAATGGTAGAGTGCTTGCCTTGCATGCATGAGGCCCTGGGTTCAATTCCTTAGCACCACATAAGCAGAAAAAGCCAGAAGTGGTGTTGTGGCTCAAGTGGTAGAGTGCTAGCCTTGACTGAAGAGCTGAGGGACAGTGCCCAGGCCCAGAGTTCAGGCCCCACGAATGACAAAAAAATAAAAATAAAAATAAAAAATAAAATAATGAATTACTTGGTAACATTAAAGTTCTTGATAATCACATGCAGAGATCACTTGAGTTAACAATGCTTTCACTGGTGTGAATTTATCCCAAGAATATAATAGAGCCATGGGCATGAATTTGGTTACACAGCAAACAAACTGGGTCTTGGCGCTCATTTTCATCCAGTCCCAGACCTAGATCAGTGTGGGACAACATTCTTCCTTATATTTTTATGATACATTCCACCCCACAAATCCTTTTTAAAATCTACTTTTACTCCTGGGCCCCTGCAAAGCCAACATTCCATGTTTGACTTCAGCCTGTAATGGAAGCTGGGGATTGCTCTAATTCATTGGTAACCCTGGCCAGACATAATGCACTTAGTTTAAGGCTTCAGGTTGATGTCCAAGCTCAGTATGGTGATCTTGGCAGACTACAGGGGAGGGGTGTGGTGTTCTGATGGGCACCTGTTTTCACTTCTGCCCTCCCCCCAAAAAAGAAAAAAAAATCAGGCAGAGAATGCCTACACCATAGTATTTCAGTCTGATCAGGACATGAGCACTGTTTGAATACTTGAAGTTCATGTGGGTATAGATAAAAATCAATATAATTTACATGCTTAATGTTAATTAACTGTTAATTTGCATTTACCCTGGAAAGTTCTGGAAAAGAATGTAAAACAAAAAGGTTAGTTAATAGTCCTGGAAAGAGATCAGGTGTCTTGGACTAGTGAGGGAATGTGGAAATGGTGTGATGGTGCAGAGAGGACCACAGGTTGGTGTGAATATAGGCTCAGGGAGAAACTGAAGAAGTAGAAATGGCTCCTCCATGTAGCTAGTAGCTATAGCAACGGGAAAGACCCAGTTGGGTTTTATTGAGATAGTGGTGAGTGGGGGACCAGCAAGTTTTTGGTAGCCAGGAGAACAGCATAGTTTGGGCCCTGTTGCAATGGAGACAAAATAGATAGGAGTGGATACCGCAGTTAGAAGGGCTTCAACTTGGGCCTTTTAAATGAGGAAGCGTGGGTTGCATTCTGCATTTGCAAAGGAGGGTCATTTATGTTCTGGAAGCCTGGGTGTGCGGTGTGGTCACCCCTAGCCTGCACCTTCATTTTGTAACCAAATACATTGGCTTTGCCTCTTGGCAGGTGCAAAGCCCGCACAGCTAGGGAGGAAGGTTGCAGGAAGGCTTGTCTCACACAGGGGCACCCAGGGGTGTCTAATTCATGCATATTCATATGGGCAAGTTTCTTCAACATCAGGGGACAGGGTCCAAAATGAGGGTGGGGGAAATGCCTTAGGGGAGAGAATTTCATATTCTAATGGGAAGAATGACTCTGGGACTTTGGCTGAGTCTTTATGAATTTCTCTGCCGTGGCCTTCAGGAAACAAAAGGCAATCAAGAGTTAACTGTCCAGGGAAGCAGAGTGCCCCTCCCCGGTCCAGCAAAAGTGACTGTCCCCAACCATCCCCACCTAGCAGCTAACAATTTCATATTTCTGCAGCAGGGCAAACTGTAATTCTGCTGAACATGAGCTAATTTAAGTTTTCTCTTACCCAGAGATGACCTGAGACCCCTCTCAGGGAAGCTGACTGAATAGAAAATGACTGAATAGAAAGCGGCTAAAGGTATAAAACAGGTGACATTTGTGCACTGTGTTAGTGGTAAGGAAAGAAAAGGCCCTGTCAAGCCTTAAAATATGAAAACAAAAATTGGAACTGGCATACATGAGTTTCTAGTCATCTAAGCTAAATCTGGTGTGTGTGTGTGTGTGTGTGTGTGTGTGTGTGTGTGTGTGTGTGTGTGTGTGTGTGTGTGTCTGTGTCTGTGTGTCTGTGTCTGTGTGCCTGTGTGTCTGTATGTTTGTGTGCTGGTCCTGGGGCTTGAACTCAGGGCTGAGCACTGTCCCTGAGCTTTTGTGCTCTAGTCACAACCACTTAAGCCATAGCTCCACTTCAGCTTCTTGGTGGCTAATTGGAGGTAAGAGGTTCATAGACTTACTTGCCTGGGCTGGCTTTGAACTGAGATCCTCAGATCTCTACCTCTTAAAAAGCTAGAATTACAGGTGTGAGCCGGGGCCGACCAGCTCTCACTCTGGCTTTACCACCAAAACTTAGAGAATGAATTAGAGTTCTCATTATTTGCTGGCTTCTTGCCTGGGCACTTTAAAGATACAGCCATCTCTTACTTTCAAATGGAAAACAGATGGAAATTTACTATACTAGTCAAGTCTACATGAATCAAAAAAAAAAACTAAAACATTATTTACTGTACACATTATTTTTACTTCATCACCTGCCTGAAATACTTTGTTTTTCATTTTCTGAGGCTTAGGTAAATTATAAGTCAAGGATCCTCTAGTAATTTACTGAATTTTTACTCTGCTCCAGGCACACATAAAGGCACTGAGGACATACCTTCATAGAGCATGTGGAAGAAATACATCACACAAATCTTCACACAATTTAAAATATAGGAATTTGACCAATGTACATGCTGTAAATATTACAGTGAAACCTTTGTATAGTTAATTTATGCATGTTGTGTGTGTGTGTGTGTGTTTGTGTACTCAGGGTCTGGGTATTGTCCCTTGGGCCTGGGTATTGTCCCTTGGCATCTTCATTCAAGGCAGGCACACTACTTTTTTGAGGCACACCTCTAGTTCCTGCTTTTGGGTGGTTAGTTGAAGATAGCCTCTCTAATTTGTCTGCCTGGCTGGCTTTGAACCAGAATCCTTAAATCTCAGCTTCCTGAGTAGCGAGGATTACAGGCATGAACCATCCGCCTAGCTGTTAATAAAGAAAATGTTTAATGAAAAAGTCAAAATATAATTTCAAACTTTGAAATTTCAAACCTTTTCAGGGACAGGGACAGCAGGGGCAGAGCCAGAACTGTGAATGTGTAGCCTTGTAGATCTAGCCAGTGTGTCTGGAGATGGTGGTATGGGGGAGGGTAGAGGGAATATAGAAGGAAGGGGGGGGAGGGGGAGCCGCAGAGGTGACTGGAGATGTGCTCAGTCAGGCCTCATTAAGGATTCTAAAGAACAATGGAAATTGCTCTAGTGAGCATTTTTTACTTAAAAATAATGACCATATTTTTTATTTTTAAAGTTAATATGTAATAAGAGGGACCTTGTGCTTCCAGTAATAGATTAGGTAATTCAGGCTAACTTTACAAAGAAAACCCACAAAATTTGGACACAATGGTTTAAAAACTACTCCGAGAGGTAACAGGACAACGAAGGATGAAAGGAACTGGCTTTTTGCCAGTTAATTGGAGATGAGAGTCTCATAGACTTTGCTGATTAGGGCTGGCTTTGAACCATGATCTTCAAATCTCAGTCTCCCCCATAGGTAAACATGCAGATGTGAGCTACCATGCCTAGCTTATGGACAGTTTTAAATGTAGGAAGAAGATAGCAAAAGTAATTTTTCTTTAGTGTATTTAAAACATTACAAACAGTGACTGCTAAAGTGTTCTAAATTCTTTGTAAAAAGCCTAGCAAGAATAGTTTGAATAGAAGTACTTCTTCTATGAGGAAGTTGGAGAGGAGTTTAAAGTCACTTTTCTCAAAGAAGTGGCCTGGGCAGCTGTAAACAACTTGATAGAGGAAGAGATATAATATTGAAATGAAGTCAAATGGGGTGACGGCAGTTTTGTGCTGGAAATCAAAGAATTACATTGGGTCACCCAGGAATTGACGTGCCTTCCTGAAGGACTGAGCCCTCCACCTGGAAATCCTCCAGCATCCTCCGACTAATCAGGATTAACGAGATTTATCACTGCCATAGGTCTTAAACCTCCCAGTGAGAGCAATTGTGAATACCCTCTGGAGAAAAGATAATCTTCCTTTTAGATATCAAACTGTTCTTACATTTACCTAAATGTAATGCCAGCCTTCAGTGAAAAATGATGGGGTAAGCATCCATACACCAGTGCGACAAGTCATGGGACATAAGCAAAACAGGACAATCTGAATTGTAAAAGGCAACTTAAAAGATGCTTTTGCTAGACCCTGAGAACTAACTACGCACCCCCCCTCCCAACATTGCATCTGTGTCCTTCGATCTGAGCTGCACCCATCACCTTGAGGCCAAGTCAAGACAAAATTCCAGATAAGTGCCTTGTGTGGAAGACAAACTGCCCTTCAAAGAGGCAATGTTGTATTCTTACCATCTTAAAGAAAATAGCCCATGTGGTGACTCATGCCTGCAATCCTGACTACTCAGGAGGCTGAGATCTAAGGATCACAGTTCAAAACCATCCCAGACAGTAAGTCTATGAGACTCTTATCTCCAATTCACCACCAAAAAGCTGAAAGAGGAGCTGTGGCTCAAGTGGTAAAACACTAGAGTTGAGCAAAAAAACTCAGAGACAATGCCTAGGCATTGAATTCGAGCCTTATGACCAGCACACAAAGCCATTAAGCAAAATCATCTTTATCAGTGTGAAAAATTACAATCATAAGTAAGACATTAAGAACTGTCTTATTTTTTTGTCTTCTATACTGGGTCTTGAACTCAGGTGCTTCCTCTCTTGCTTGGTCCCTTTAGCTCCAGCCTGGTGTTCTGCTACTTGGGCACATCTTCGTTTTTGGCTTGTTGCCAGTTAATTGGAGATGAGAGTCTCACAGACTTTGCTGATTAGGGCTGGCTTTGAACCATGATGTTCAAATCTCAGTCTCCCCTATAGGTAAACATGCAGATGTGAGCTACCAATGCCTAGCTTATGGACAGTTTTAAATGTAAGAAAAAGATAGCAAAAGTAATTTTTCTTTAGTGTATTTAAAACATTACAAACAGTGACGCTAAAGTGTTCTAAATTTCTTTGTAAAAACCCTAGCAAGAATAGTTTGAACAGAAGTACTTCTTCTGATCTTAAAACTTACCATATGGCTGAAGCATCTTTTCTGTGCCTTCACAAATTGTCATAGTCTTTTCTAAGTTTGGATTCACTTGCATTATTTTATCTTTGTACTTACAATGTTATAAAATATTTCTAATTAAACTTCATTTATATGAAGTTTTTTGCCTCTATCACTTCCTCCTTGACTCTCGGATCTTAGCATCTGGAGAAGCTAGGATTACAGGAAGGAGTTATTGCACCCATCTGGGAGGGGATTTTGAAAAGTATCAGAGGGCTAATGGAGAGAGAGAGAGAGAGAAAGGGAGAGAGAGAGAGAGAGAGAGAGAGAGAGAGAGAGAGAGAGAGAGAGAGAGAGAGAGAGAACTTAAAATGGGAAGAGAGTTTGCTTAATGTAATTAAGCAAATGTAATTAATGTAATTAATGTCATTGTAATGGTCCTTGTGAAAAATGTTTAATTAGAGGATTACCATTTTCTAAATTGGGGAGCAATGTGTTCTGTCAACAGGATGTTCAATTGAAGCTCTGTCTGTTTTGGTTTTGGCTAAGGCTGTGAAGCCTGAGGGTAAAAAAGAAGAGGTAGCAGGGTTTATGCTTGTAATCCGAGCTGCTCAGAAGCTGAGATCTGAGGATTTGGGGTTGAAGCCAACTCCAGCAGACAAATTCAAGACTTTTGTCTCCAATTAGCAAAACAGTGAAGTGGAGGTGCAGCTCAAATGGTAGAGTGCTAGCCTACCACCAAAAGGCCAAGTGAGAGCACCCCTGGCACACACACACACACATGAAAATGGGTGAAAAGTGAGGCGCTGTCCTGCCCAGGTGCTTGGAATGTGTGTACAGTTGTTGAGAAACAGGGAAGCTTTGCTTTTGTTTTTGTTGAGAAGTATTGGAAGCGCTTGGCTTTTACCCTTCCTCTCCTAAAATCAGGTCAGAAGGGTATTTTAAGAAAATGATCTGAAGAGCTCTGACGTTCCCTTCAGTGGTTGAAGAGCATCAAGGACCAGCAGGAACAGCTCTGCGGAACTCCTGAGCCCCGGCAAAGCAAGCTGCAGGGAGACAAAAGAGGAGTGCTCCTCCTGGACCAGAGGGACTTGTGGGGGAGTTTGGCCTAGAGAACCTCAATTCTTCGAGGTGGCTGTCTCCAGGGTGAGCGTGGAGTGGTACGACCAGCCAGAGCTGAGGAAGAAAATGAAGAGAACCAGCAGGAAGAGAAGTACTGCCTCTATCATGAGAGTCTGTAGTCAAGTCCAAAAAAGACATACTTAGATCAGGGCTCCAGGCTCACACCTGTCACTGTAGCTACTCAGTAGGCTGAAATCTGAGGATCACAGTTCAAAGCCACCCTGGGCAGAAGAGTTTGTGAGACTGTTATCTCCAATTAACTACCCCCCAAAAAAGCCAGAGGTGGAGCTGTCACTCAAGTGGTAGAGTGCTAGCTTTGAGTTAAAAAGCTCAGGACAGTACCACGCTCTGGTTTCAAGCCCCGCTCAGGGGAGGGAAGACCAACATACTATATATACATATATATATATATATACACACATATATGTATATATAATGGGTTTGTTGTGTTGTTTTTGTTTTTGCTTTTTGTTGTTGTTGTTGTTGGTTGTGGGGCTTGAACTCTGGGCCTGGACACTGTCCCTCAGCTCTTCAGTTCAAGGCTAACACTCTACCACTTGAGTCACAGCACCACTTCAGTTTTCTGGTGGTTAATTGGAGATAAGAGTCTCATGGACTTTCCTGCCCAGGAAAATCACGGCTTTGAACTGTGATCCTCAGATCTCAGCCTCCTGAGTAGCTAAGATGATAGGCATTAGCCACTGGCGTCCAGCCACAAAAATTTTAAGGCAGCTAGACCAACTTGCTCCTTGCTTCTGAAAAGAGGAGAGTTCACGCTTGATACAAACATAAGTAATGATAATAGGACAGTCTGTTAGGAGAAAAATATGGTAGAGAAAGAGAGCACCTGGGAAGATAGCAGTGTAGCTTATTTCTTCCATTCTGGGCCATCTTCCTCTTCCTCACCACAGAGCGTGGTCTTGCTTAAATAGTGACAGTGAGTCCTTGAGGACAGCTTTCTGATTGGTGCGTATCCTCTGCTTCCTGGAGATGTAGTATCCTCGTTTATTTCCTCATTTTTTGTCCTCCTTACTTTCTCATTCTTTGGTGTTCCCCCTCCCCCATTTCATTGTCAGGTGGGTTTAAGGTTGTCAGCTTATCCTGCTATCTGCTAGTTCTATAGGCCACAGTTCCTGGATGGGCTGGTACTAATTGCTGGATGTCCTGAGAAAAGGCTCTGCCTAAAATTCACAAAAGCCACACCGAGTGAACATGGGATCCTGCAGTGATGGAGGCCAGCACGAAGGCCGATCATGCCTGCACTCGGATGGCCTCCCTTCCCTCTCTGGATCCTTTTCTGAAGGAGACAGGGGGAGCCAGACAGGGGCGTGGGATGGGAGAGCAAGGATGGGAAAGAGAAGCAGCCATTTGTCTTCCTTTCCCCACACAGGCTTTTCCAGTCTTGTTGTAGTAACCAGATGGGTGGGGTTGGGGGGGAAATTTTATGATGTGGTAGGTTGAATTTTATTGAGCATCTTAATTACTGAACTGAGACTATTCTTGTGACTGAGAGCTACCGGGAGAAGCTTTATGATTTGCAAGCAGACGGGTTTAGGAGTCTGCCCTAGGGAGCAGGAAACAAGTAGAAAACAACTAGCCTACAAAAGAGGTGGAAAGGGCAACCGAGAAGAAAAGGACCGGTGTTGTCATTGCGCCCTGTAGAATGCAGCTCATTCACTATAAAACTGGTTACACTGGATTGGTGAAATGATGACAAGATCCAGAGGGAGGCTGTGGGAGGCGCTGGCTCTGATGAGGTGGACCGGAAGGTCAACGAGGGTAAAGAGGTCAAGTGGGGAAGTCCTGGGTGATGATGTCACGCGTGGTGCTGGCCAAGCATCTGGTGGAGGTTAAGCTACATGCCCAAGCCGGGTGGTTCTCAAACTTTGCAATCTATTAGCTCCAAAAGAATCAGAGAGCCCTGACAAGGCTTGGTCACACAGGATGGGCCCAGACCTCTGTATCTCTTTCCCACATTCGCAGGTGATTGAAGTATACAACAAAACTTAAGAACTACTTCCAAAGATTTAGTGGACAGAAGCAGGTGGTCAATCAGTACACAATAATAGCTAAGAGAGGAAGAAAGTGTCGTTTAGCCAAATGGAGGAGGTCATAAGGATAAGCGAGAAGGGAAGGAAATAGTGGTAGAGACAACGATCGTCTCAGCCATCGCCTTTTGGTTTATAATTATGCAGTAGTCCTACAAAGGGATTTCAATTATGGAAGTCAGGTTACGAGTAGAGTGAATTGATGAAGGCCACTCCAGTTAGACATGTGTGGCTCTCTGGGGTCAGAAATTTGTAGACACACTAGAGATACAGGAGGTTTCGTAGAGGTGATTTACTTTTGTGCAAAAGGGTGCAAAGCTGTTACTCTACCCAGAGCTAGCTAGGCAGGAGCGCCATGAAGGACCGTCGGCTAGGTTTTTATCTCCAACTGTCCCTTCTTCTTGTCACAGAATTAGACTCAGCTTCTAAGTACAATTGATTACTGAGATTAGGAAAGGGAGTATGGTGGCTGGTGTGGAGCGGGGTGAATAGAGGGGGTTGAGGAGGTCAGTGGAAAGTTCCCAATAACATTCCTTTTAACTTCTTCAATGCAAGATTTATCTCCCTATCATGGCTAGCTGGTAACAAGCAGTGAGAGTTACAATTGAAATCAATAAAGCAAATAAGCCCAGGAAATAGCAATGCGCAATGCCAAATACACTTTAGTTTGACTAAAAGGACATTCCCTCCTCTTCCCACATCCCATCCCTACCCTCCAGTTATATAGTTCTTTTTTGTTTTTATAATGAATACATTTCTTTTTATTTTGGTCTGGTTGTGGGGCCTGAACTCTGGGCCTGGGCGCTGTCCCTCAGCTCTTCAGCTCAAGGCTAGTGCCCTACCACTTGAGCCACAGCGCCACTTCCAGCTTTTTTCTTTTTGCTTATGTGGTGCTGACGAATCGAACTCAGGGCCTCAGGCATGCAAGGCAAGCGCTCTACCACTGAGCCAACTTCCCAGCCCTCCAGTTATATAGTTCTGTGTTCACCTAATGTACATTGAATATAACGGTTGTATTTGTTCACCTGTTCTCCCTCGATTTGTGTGCCATCGTCACCTCCCAACATTTTCAGCTTCCTTGTATTCAATTTTGTTTAACAGTTCATTCGTTGCTCAGAGAAGTTACACCATTGGACTCTTCCCCAGGGTATATTATCCCCTAGTCAATTTGTTAGTATAGATATGCACATAACCCTGTATATATTTTCATGTATATTTGTAGTTAAAATTGAACTTCTATTATGAGAGAAAACATGTCACTTTGAGCTTGATTTAATTCACTTAATATTTTTTCTAGGTTCATCTATTTCCCTGCAAATGACATAATATTATTCTTTCTGATAAGTGAGTAAAATTCCTCTGTCTGTCTGTCTGTCTGTCTGCCTGCCTGCCTGCCTGCCTGCCTGCCTGCCTGCCTGTCTGCCTAGCTATCACATTTTCTTGAGTCACTCATCCATTGTAGGGCATCTGGGCTGTTTCCATAACTTGGCTATCATGAATAGTGCAGTATTGAACATTGATGCACAAATGTCCTTACTGTATCTTGACTTGTATTCAGAGTAGATGCTGGAGTGCTAACCCATTACATTTAAGTATTCCTTTCTCTTTCTGTGAAAATGAGTGCTATGACTCTGTCTTTCCCCAGGAGATACTTCAAAGCCCTCACTTAGAGACAGTAAATTTGTGTCATTTTAAGCCACAAAGACCATGGTACTTTGTTACAATGGCCCTAGAAAGGCATATGCTAAGATGCCGTTCCTCCTCCTTCCTTCCTTCCTTGCTTGCTTGCTTCCTTCTTTTTTTTCTCCCTCTTTCCCTCCCTCCTTCTCTTTTTCTTTTCTTTCCCTTCCCTTTCCTTTTCTTTGCTTCCTTCCTTCCTTTCTTCCTTCCTTTCTTCCTTCCTTCCTTCCTTCCCTCCTTCCTTCCTTCCTTCCTTCCTTCCTTCCTTCCTTCCTTCCTTCCTTCCTTCCCTCCTTCCTTCCTTCCTTCCTTCCCTCCTTCCTTCCTTCCTTCCTTCCCTCTCTCCTAGGGTTTGGACTCAAGACTCCCACTTGCCAGGCAAGCACTCTACCATTTGATCCATGCCCTCCAGCACTTGAAATCTTTCTTTCTTGGTTGTACTGTGAACTCATCTCTACTCATGTGTTGTCCTTGTCCTGTTAGATTTGAGCTTAGTTTTCCTTAGGACAGAAAAAACTGGTATAAGTCAGTGGATCCCATTAGCACAACAAAAATGAGGCAAGTTCACTGTTTTCCCACTTGCTGAAGCTGCGAGCATGATAAACTGTGTGCCTCCCTGGTATAATCCGCTCCTGCTCTGGCTTTGCACTTACTGTTGGTAATTGAGCCTGTTCCTAGGACGTGGGACCTTATTTGAGGAGAGGTGTGTTCAACATTTTCAAGAAAACAAACAAACAAAGCTGTAAACTATACCTGCATGCCTCTTTCACAATAAAGCATTTCCTTTGAAGAATCTTAAAAGTTTTAGTAAAACCAAGAGAAAACTACAATGAGGCCATCTATAATGAGTTCTACTCCCCAGATCCCTCCCACTCTGCCACTTTCATGCCTTCTTTCTTTTTATTGTTTAAAGGAAGATCACAGGCCAAAAAATTACCCAGAAGATCACACTAATTTACCCTGAGACAGATAAGTTCTTAGTTTATTTAGTAAAGTCTCTGGAAATCAAGCGGATGGGTGGTACCACTCAGACCAGGAACAGAGAACCACAGAACATCCCACATAGCTTTCTCAGATCTCTGGCGGTCCATTACAAGGTGTGTAGCTGCCTCGAACATGTCGGGTCAAGACATGTTCTAGAAATGTAGCTTATAAGACAACTGCTCCCCTCCCCAGCTCCTGAACCAAAGGGCCAGAGAAAGCAGTAGGGTAGTCTGAGGATTCCAGAAAGAGGAAGAGGTCATGGTTGCTAGTTCCACTGTACCTGTGTGATTCAAAAGCTTTCCCATAAAGCATGATCTAGCCTTCTGGGACAGATTCGCCCTCGAGTGCTGCTTCCTCCAGCAACTCTTGACTTTCATGTTTTATTGTTTTGTTTTTTGTTTTCTTTTCCTACAGAACTCAGGGCATGCTAAGAAAGTACTCTCAACTACTGGAACCACACCTCCAATCCAATCCCTTGATTTTTAGATCTTCTCAGATAGGCTCTCAGGTTTTGTGCCTTAGCTGGCTTTAGGCCATAATTTTCCTACCAACACCTTCTGCATAGTTGTGATTACTGGCACACAGCATCACACCCTGCTTGTTCTTCAATATGGGGTTTCACTAACTCTTTTGCCTAGGTGGGCTATCCTCCTTTCTCTGCCTTCCAAACAACTAGGATTATAGGCACAAAGCACAGTGCCCTGCCTTTATTCTTTTACTGATACAGGGTTTTACTAATTGCCCAGGCTGGCATCAAACTTGAGACTCTCTTGTCTCCACTTCCTGAGTGGCTGGGATTACAGGCATGTACTACCCCATGCAGTTTGTGATCTAGGCTCCCACAGAGAGTTGTCTGCTAGTGTGGCCTCAAAATGCCCACCTCTCTCGTGTTCTCTGGTTCATCTCCTGTATGCTTTGCATTGCTAAAACTGTCTAGTTAAAATCTCCAATGATCCTGCTAGTTTCCAATCTAAACTCACTCTGTCCTCAGGCTCATTTCTCATCAGTGTTCAAGCTGCCTACTCACCAGTGACTGGTTCTCTGGTACAGTCATTGTGGTTTCCTTTCTGCTTCTTTGGTGCCACCTTCTCTATTTCCTTACGGCCTTCTCTTCAGCCTGAGAGCTAAGCAGTTCCTTTGACATCTCTTTAAATACTATTAATGCCTGCTAACAGGCTGACTCCATGGAACTGACACCCCCCTCCCCACCCCATACTGCACTCTAGCACCTCAAACGTAAAATACCTTCAATCAAAGGTAATTTGCTTTCATTTTTTTAACTTTTATTTTGAGAGAGGGTCTCACTATATTGCCCAGGCTGGCCTTGAACTCACAGTCCTCTCACCTCAGTGTCCTGAGTCGCTAGCTGAGTCTAGCACATTTGACTGGTTCAGGCAAACTCCTCATTCTTTCAGAGCTTTTCAGCCTAACCTAATGTTCCCACACATTTCCAGCTCAGTAAAAGACTTATTTAAGCCAGAGACCTGTCCTTGTCCCAAGTGTACCTCTAAGTCCTATGATTTTTTGTTTGTTTGTTTGTCAGTTGTAGGGCTTGAACTCTGGTCCTGGACCCTGTCCCTCAGCTCTTCAGCTCAAAGTGAGCACTCTACCACTTGAGCCACAGCGCCACTTCCAATTTTCTGGTGGTTCATTGGAGATAAGAGTCTCATGGACTTTCCTGCCTGGGGCTGGCTTTGAACCTTGATCCTCAGATCTCAGCCTCCTGAGTAGCTAGGTTAAGTAACTTTTTTTTTTTGGTCAGTCATGGGGCTTGAACTCTGGGCCTGGGCGCTGTCCTTTAGCTTTTCAGCCACAGTGCCACTTCCTCCTGAGTAGCTAGAATTACAGGTGTGAACCACCAGTGCCCAGCAAGTCCTATGACTTAGCAGTAAGTCTCAAATCTGTTGTCTTTATTTCCCTTCCACCAATTTCACTTAAGCCAATGCTTAGATTCTGGCAACAGCTGCCAAGTGGATTTCTCTGATGTACTTCTTGCCAATCTTATCCAAATGGAGAAAAGTTAATCAATTTCACCAACTTTACCAAGAGCACCTTGGAGCTGGGGTTGTGGCTTAGTGGTAGAGTGCTTGCCTTGCATGAATGAGGCCTGGGTTTGATTCCTCAGTACCACATAAGCAGAAAAGGCCAGAAGTGGTGCTGTGGCTCAAGTGGCAGAGTGCTAGACTTGAACAAAAGATGCTCAGGGACAGTGCCCAGGCCCTGAGAGTTCAAGCCCCAGAACTGGGGGGGGGGTAGGAAGGGGGTACTTCTTACTTGCCAGGTACTGATGGCTCACACCTATAATCCTAGCTATTTAAGAGGCTGAGATCTGAGGTCCTTGGTTTGAAGCCAGCCCAGGCAGAAAAGTCTATGAGACTTTTATCTCCA
The DNA here is from genome assembly GCF_024711535.1 of Dipodomys merriami. Lineage (NCBI taxonomy): Eukaryota > Metazoa > Chordata > Mammalia > Rodentia > Heteromyidae > Dipodomys > Dipodomys merriami. The sequence goes on from NW_027202871.1 coordinate 2,805,004, forward strand.
GAAGTGGAGGTATGACCAAGTGGTAGAATGCCAGCCTGAGGAAAAAAGCCAAGTGAGAGCTAGAAGACCCAAATTCAAGCTCCATCACTGGCACAAAAGAAAAAATATGCCACTATGATAAAAAAAAAAATCTCTCCCCAGAGGGGGGGGGGGAGGGAGGGAGAGAGAGAGAGAGGGAGGGAGGGAGAGATTGAGAAATTTTAAACACAACCACAGGGTACCTTTCATTTTACTTTTACGGTAGGAAGTAGCACTATATGCCAGTCAAAACTAATTTAACCACAAAACTCTCTGTTCTTTCTCTGAACCTGTTATATAATTTTAATCATTTGAGACACCATACGTTCTCAAGAAATAATTTCTGTCAAGCGAAGAGGAATATGTAAATATTTTATATACATGAATGAGCACTCATCTGTATGCTTTAAAAGTGTCTGACATAATCAAACTAATGATATTTTCAAGCTGCCATTTTGAGAATATGTCCTAAAAACTGACCATTCAGTTTCTATGAAGGCGTCCAAGACATGCCAACAGGGAATGTTACATAAGTTCTAAAGCTCCGTAACATTAATCACACAGTCATTCAATATAACACCGGAAGTCAAGATAGTTCAATTCATAATTCTGCTAACAGGTGCAGAAGCTCTTATATTTTTATAGCTCCTGTGTAGGAAGCAAGCCATAGTGGAGTTGGTGGCAGTTTTATCTTACTAGACAAATGTTTGATAGATGAGACATTTTTGTACGTAAAGCATGCCAACATGAATTTAAATTTCACTTTCTTTCTCCTGCCAAGATGTTCACAAACATCCTCATCTTAAAGACCTTAAAATGCTTTACAAGTGGATATTACTTTTCTCCATGTTTTAGCTACAAACAAAATGAAACAACTATGAGGTATATATTCCTTTCTTTTCTTTTCTTTTTTTCTTTCTTTCTTCCTTTTGTATGTGTTTGTGTGCTATTCCTGGAGTTTAAACTCAAAGCCTGGGCACTGTTCCTGAGTTTCTTTTGCTCAAGGCTGGTGCTATACTACTTGAACCATAGCTCCACTTCCTGCTTTTTGGTGCTTATCTGGAGATAAGAATCTTAAGGACTTTCCTTTCTGGTCTGGCTTTGAATTGTGATCCCCAGATCTCAGCCTCCTGAGTAGCTAGGATTACAAGTGTAAACCACCAGCATCTAGCAAGGTTATATATTCTTTGCAAAGTTGGAATAGAAAGGTTTAGGATTGTTTTTTTACCAATCATAAATACAAGCTTTTATTTTTATTGTGGTAAAATACAATACATAAGACATAAAATGACATCTTAAGTATACAATTCAGGGGCTGGAGGTATAGCTCAGTTGGTAGAGCGCTAGCCAATGAGCAATTCAGTATTTGTGAACAATACAATAGTTTACCATATCATGTGAAGCATTCAAGTATTGTCTCCTCAAATTCTTCATAGCAGCCTTCTGGAAATAGTACAGTGACTGTTCTGTGCTACAGATGAAAGAAATGAAGCTCTGGAGAGTAACCTGGGGAAAGGCAGAACAGTATCAGATGGCCAGGCCCCAGCTTCCCGTCATGCCACACTGTGGGGTTATGCCATCCCATTATAGTTGCGCTGTTCTGCCAGGACCAAAAAAGAAAGTGTAGGAGAACAGGTGGGTAGGAGTGTGGAAATGATTGTCGCAGAAGGAATAGCAAGGCAATGAACATAATGATGCGCCGCTTCCTGTGGAAATCAGATGAGCAGAAAGGAGTGAGGAGAAGTGAATGGAGAAGGGGGAGTTTCCCAGTCAGTTCTTCCAAGGCCACCCACATCTGTTCTTTCCGTGCCAGGCACTCTGACTTCATGCCACCCCTTCTTACAGTCCCAAGGTCCCAACTCCATGGCCTGTCTCAAGTTTTAGAAGTTCCAGGCTCTTCTGATTCATTGCCCTGTTTATACGGGCAGCAAACGGAGTCACTTATATGTATTCAGCATTGACAAAGGTATTTTCATTGTTTAGGTGTGGCATATTATAGGCATCCCAACAGGGCCATTTTCTATTGTTTGCTCTGGCAAATAGTATATCAATGATTTGTGTCTGCCCCTCAAAGCAAAACCACTATCTAAACCTTTCTGGAGTAATTATATGAGAACCAGAGGTGGTCATTTATGTGATCTTAGAATTTATGTGTGTATGTATGTATGTATGTACCTATGTATGTACATATTTTTGTGCTGGTTCTCGGGCTTGAGCTTAGGGTCTAGGTGTTGTCCCTGAGTATTTTTGCTCACGGCTAGAGCTCTACCACTTGAGCCACAGCTTCACTACTGGCTTTTTGGTAGCTTATTGGAGATAAGAGTCTCACTGCTAGTTTTGAACCATGATCCTCAGTGGTCAGCCTCCTGAGCAGCTAGGATTATACGAGTGAGCCACTGGTGCCTGTAAGAATTATATTTTAAAATAAAAGAAACTAGGTAGGCAGGGCACTGGTAGCTCATGCCTGGAACCCTAGCTACTCAGAAGGCTGATTTAGGTTCAAACCCAACCCAGCAAAAAAAAAAAAAAAACCCAAAAAACAAAAACAAAAACCAACCAACCAACCAAACAAACAAAAAACAACCTCTTCAAGACTTTCTCTAATTAGCCAGCAAAAAGCTAGACTGGAGGTGTGGTCAAATGGTAGAGTGCAAGCATGAACAAACAACTGGAATAAGTGTGAAGCTCGGAGTTCAAGCTCTGAGAGCTGCAAATAAAAAGAATTATAAGGACCACACAGAAAAATTACGGTGCTTCTGAGCTAGAGATACTTGAATGTGGTGTGATATTTTCACTGCAGTTATCCTCTCACTAGAACAGCAGAGTCAGAAAGTCTAGCCTGCCGAGGTGACAAGACATTTTTTCTTATGTAGATTTATTGTGTAATAGAGGTGGAATATTTATGTAATAAAAGTTCTACTTTTAGAGTAAAGAAGAAATAGGACACGGTGACCCTTTTTGGAGGCTCCAGGATTTCATTAAAATGCAAAGGCCCTAAATCATCTTCATTTTTTGGAGTTTTCTGATAAATATATGATTAAAAGCTTACCCCAATTTGAATTTGTCTTCAGTTTAGTTATTGGGGTAGCTGATATGGAATAAAGGGGGCTTACATTAACTGAACGAACTTGGAATTTTGTATTGAGAAATGCACACCAATTATAATGTGCATTTATTACATTTTTAAAATTAGAGAACATATGAAAGGTAATTGAAAAGTTAGAAAGCATAGGAGAATAATACATGATGGAATTATGGCTTTCATGGGACAGAGGTATGGCTCCAGTGATATAGTACTTGCCTAGCAAGCATAAACCCCAGTACTGCCTGAAATAAAATATATCTATTCATAGTTTAAAAAAACAATATATTTTTGTTCTCACCTACATTTCAGGGAAGTTATATATACATGTAAAATAGAGTTGTTAATCTGATTGGATTTGTGTTTCTTAGCTTTTGGTTTCTCTTGCATTTTATTGTACTTTTTTTTCAGATTAATAATTATGTAGGCAGGTGCCAGTGGCTCATTCCTATAATTCAAGCTACTCAGGAAGCTGAGATCTGAGGATCTTAATTCAAAGCAAGCCAAGGCAGGAAAGTCCATTCGACTCTTATCTCTAAAAAACTACTCAGAAAAGGCCAGAAGTGGCACTGTGGCTCACGTGGTGCTAGCCTTGAGCAAAAAGAAGCTTATGGACAGAGCCCAAGCCTAGAGTTCAAGCCCAAGGACCAGCAAAAATACATACATACATACATACATAAAAAAATAAAATGTGGGGCTGGGAAGGTAGCTCAGTGGTAGAGTGCTTGCCTTGCATGCATGAAGCCCTGAGTTTGATTCCTTAGCACCATATAGGCAGAAAAAGCGGGAAGTGGCACTGTGGCTCAAGTGGTAGAGCGTTATCCTTGAGCTTAAGAGCTGAGGGACAGCGCCCAGGCCCAGAGTTCAGGCCCTACAACTGGGGGAAAAAATAATAAAATAAAATGTGTAGCCCTTCCATGAGTTCAAGTCAGAAAAAGATATGCTTAATCCCAGCCAGCACCCAAATACATTACCAGAAAGTTTAGGGCAGAAAAACAACCTAGGCCTTGCATCTCATAAGAGTAGAATTCAGGCAAAATGCAAACATAACTTAGAAGAGAAAAATGGCAGAGAAAAAGAGCATATGGTATAACAACACTTCAGCCCACGTCTGCCATCTTGGTCATCTTCCTGGTCTTGGTCTTGGGTCAAGGAGATGTGGAGCTGGGCATAGGTGGCTCACATGTGTAATCTTAGGAGGCTGACCTCTGAGAATCACAGTTTCAAGCCAGCCGTGGCAGGAAAGGCCATGAGACTCTTATTTCCAACTGACCAGCAAAATCAATCAATCAATCAATCAATCAATCTTAGGGACAGTGCCCAGGTTCAGGTCTTGAGTTCAAGCCCCTGGACCATCTCTCTCTCTCTCTGTCTCTGTCTGTCTGTCTGTCTGTCTGTCTGTCTGTCTGTCTCTCTCTCTCTCTCTCTGTCTCTCTCTCTCTCTGTCTCTGTCTCTGTCTCTGTCTCTCTCTGTCTCTGTCTCTGTCTGTCTCTCTCTCTCTGCCTGTCTCTCTGTCTCTGTCTGTCTCTCTCTGTCTCTCTCTCTGTCTCTGTCTCTGTCTCTCTCTGCCTGTCTCTCTGTCTCTGTCTGTCTGTCTGTCTGTCTGTCTGTCTGTCTCTCTGTCTCTGTCTCTGTCTCTCTCTCTCTCTCTCTCTCTCTTTCTCTTTCTCTCTCTCTCTCTCTCTCTCACACACACACACACATAGATTTGGAAGGCCTTCTGATTAGTGTGTCTCCTTTGTTTCCTATATTGTGACACCAAAGATACTGTCCCGTCCTTATTGGCCCATCTTTGTCCTTTTGCTTTCTCATTCTTTCGCAATCCTCTCATAGGTTTCATGGTCAGGCAGTTCAGGATTGTCAGCTCATCCTGACATGGCAAGGTGCATAGGCCTCCATTCCTGATTGGCTGCTTCTCTACTGATTTGTAGCAATTGGACTTGTAAGATCATATTTAGAGATGTTTCCCTAGGGGGAAAAAAAAAGGCCTGGGGTGGAAGGAAAAACACCCAACATGTTGTTCAGAAATGTAACTGAAACACCCTTTGCAACAAATGTATCAAATAAAGGATCACATTTTGAAGTCCCAGTATAAGCTTATCAGCTTATATCTAGCTCATGAACAGCAATGGCAGGAAAGTGGGACATAGCCTCCCAAACTGGACATCACTGCTCAAACTGGACATGGTGTCCCAAATTGGGGGTGCCCTGGGGGGTAGGAGTGGAGATGGGAGCATGGAGCAAAGAGGAGGAGAAAGAGGAGCCCTGTTTTTGGCGGACCTGGAGGCAGGTTAGCTACAGGGAAAGAAAACTGAAAGCCACCTGGTCTCCTAGTCATGCCAGGAAGTGAGGGTGGGAGGGGGGAGCTTCACCTCTTGGACCACTCACCCACTCCAGCCTTCCTGGGGAAAGTCAGGTTTCAACATTAGTCCTGTAAGGAGTTAGGGGCTCACTTGAGATGAAGAGTGGAGAGATTTGGGTAATGAAAGGCCAGGAAAAGAATACTGTGTCCTCTGGTAGGAACCACTTTCTTACTTTGTCCTCTGTGTGTGAGTGTGTGTGCATGCACACACCAGTACAGTACTGGGACTCGAACTCAGAGCCCTGCATTCTTTTTTTTTTTTTTTTTTTTTGATCAGTTGTAGGGCCTGAACTCTGGGCCTGGGCACTGTCCCTCAAGCAGTTCAGGCTCAAGGTTAGTGCTCTACCACTTGAGCCACAGCACCACTTCCAGCTTTTTTTGCTTACGTAGTGCTGAGGAATCGAACCCAGGGCCTCATGCATGCAAGGCAAGCACTCTACCACTGAGCCACCTTCCCAGCCCAAGAGCCCTGCATTCTTGCTAGTTTTTTTTTTTTCTTTTACTCAATGCTTATGTTCTACCATTTGAACCACAGTTCCATCCATTTCCAGCTTTTTGGTAGTTAATTGGAGACAAGAATCTCATGGACTTTTCTGCCTGGGCTGGCTTTGAACTGTGATCTTCAGGTCTTATTCTCCTGAGCAGCCAGGATTTCAGTGTATGCGGTCAGCACCCAGGACTTTGTCCTTCATAAATGAGGTGGAGACAAAGTTCTAAGTAGATTTAGGTGGAGTTGTTCTTTTCTTTTTAGTGTTCCCCTATCTCAGAGCTTAATCGTGTGTAAGTACATGTGCATGTGTGTGTGCATAGATTAGGGGTGATAGCAGGAAAAAAAATTCAGAAAGAATAATGCAGAGTATGGAGCCTTGTGTGAAAAATATTCTGGAGCTCTCTCTCTCTGTGTGTGTGTGTGTGTGTGTGTGTGTGTGTGTGTGTGTGTGTGTGTGTGTTGTATGTTTCCCTTTTTAGATCCTTTCATTTGGGAGTCATGTCCCTGGAGACTGGCAAAATAAATGGCAGGAGTCCCCTGGGGTGCTGTCAGCTCAACTTGCAGCTTCTGGAAGAAGGGAAATAATATACAAGGGGAAGGAAATGCCTCCAGCCAGCTCCGGGGCAGAGGAGGGGAGAGGTTTCTGGGAGGGATCGTGGGCCTGTACTGTCTCCCAGTTTGAAGTCTGCTGCGGTCAGGAAGGTGACTGGGACCTTTCTGTGGCCCTGTGACCGTGTAGGTCTGGGAGTGCCGGAGGGGTGTACCCCACACCCTGCCCCCACCTTCCTTTCTTGTGGCCAAAATCAACCACCCCTCCCAGCCCTCACTTCAAACTCCAATAAAGGGCCTTTCCTTCCATGCTGCTAATGAAGTCCAGGCATGGCCACAAGCAGAGTGTTTCCTGTCTGGGAACTTTGCTCTCCCTCTGGTTCCTTCAGCCTTGGGTGCAGAGGATGCCCGAGGGGGAGAAACACCAGGCTGTTCATTTGCAACTACCTGTTTTGCTACTCCTTTTCATTGCAAATGTGCAGGAATCCGTTGCCTTCCTTCTATTTATATCCATGTCTGGAGAAAGTGTGCTCTACTTTGGGAAAAACAAAACCCTCATAAACATCCAAAGTCGGCTCCTGACACTGCTTCCTCAGAGCCTCTGGTGGTACCACTTATTTACTACAAGAAGCATGTTTTGGGGCCTCCTGTCAGGCTCAGAAACATTTTGTGGGTGTCATCTTAAACCAGGTCACCACAGCCAGAATGAAGAGATGGTTTTCCATCACCTATGGATATGGGAGGAGGTGTCATTGAATCACAGAGCTAGTAAGTTACATCTGATGACACCAAGGGCTAGGTCTCCATTTACAGCTAATAAAACTTTAACAACCTTTGTCATTCTTGCCTGTTATTATTATTGTTAAATTACTCTTAAAAGAGCTATAGGCTTAGAGGATTTTTTGTTTTTGTGTTTGGACAGGTCTCCCCTGCTAGACTTTAATTTGTTTGCTTGATGCATTTCTTTTTTAATTGGCTTCTGCTCATGGCACTGATACTGGTTTTTCTTTTGTGTGATGACGGTGTAATGCTACCTGTGGTCGAATACAAAAGGGAACACGAGGCAGGCACGGATGTTGGAAACACAGTTGAAGGAGGAGGACGTGATGATGTCTGGGAGAGAACATTCTGGACACAGGGAAAGACAAATACAGTGGCCACGAGGCAACAGCATGACCACTGGTTCCAGGAACAGACGCAGGCTGGGACACAGTGGGCGAGAGAGAGGTCAGAGGACAAGCCAAGTCAGGAGACATGGAAAGTGGGCTGCTGTGGTGATTGCGGCTGCCTGCTGCCGGGAGAGGACTCTGATGTACGCTTTAAGAATTAGTCTGGATTCTGGATTTTAGGGGAACAAAAGTAAAGCCAGAGAGACCAATGGAAGCCAGTGCTGGATGTGGTAAGACACAGAAAAGTTGACAAGCACCTGGACTTGGGGACGGTCTGAAGGTGGAGCCATTTTATGCAGAGCTTCTGCTGTCAGCCTGCAGGAAGCCCATCAGCGCTTGATCAATATTTCCTGTGTGAGGGAGTGAGTCCTGGCTACTCCATGGAAAAGGGGAAAGACTTGGGGAGGAGAAACTTGGTGCATGGTGGTGAAATACAAACTGACCAGGGAGCAGGCAGGCGAAAAAGGTAAGAGCTTCTGAAAAAGAAGGAATATCATAAGCAGGAAATTACAGCCTAAAAAGCATCATAACACCGAGATGTGGACATAGTATCTAGATATGGAAATGAAAACTATCAAACAGTGTGTTAAAGAAAAATGTTTTCAGGGCTGGGGATGTGACTCAAGACATAGAGTGTCTGCCTAGCAAGTCTGAGCCCTGGAGGTCAAACCCCAGGACCCCAAAAAAGAAAAGAGGGATGGATTGAAGGAAGGAAGGAAGGAAGGGAGGGAGGGAGGGAGGGAGGGAGGGAAGGAGAGAGGGGAGAAAGGAAGGAAGAAAAACAAGGAAGGAAAGAGGGAAGGAAAAAAGAGAGGAAATGAGGGAGGGAGGAAGGAAAGAGAAAGAAGAAAAAAGGAAGGAAAGAAGGAAGGAAGGAAGGAAGGAAGGAAGGAAGGAAGGAAGGAAAGGAGGGAGAAAGGAAGAGAAACAGCTTCAATGAAGACAACCTCTTTATCAGATGATTCCTTGTCACAATACAACCTAGGTAAATTTGTACCAAATCCTCCAGACTTAGTATAAAACCCACCAGGAGAAGCCCGTGAGCAGGACTTCCTGGTGAAGCCTGCATACGCCCTTGAGTGTGTACTTTCACTTGGGAATAATACTTCCTCCCACTCCTTCACCTTGTCTCCTGTTTGAATTCTTTGGTGGCGACAAGAATCTGGAAAAGGGGCGGTGCCTTCTCTGTTTCTTTTTGTTGTTGTTGGTTTTTGTTTGTTTGTTTGTTTTTTATATTCCTAAGACCACGCCAGCTGCAACCCACCAGCAACACAGGGAGGTGAGGCCTGTTAAGTTTGCAGCAATCCATCCTTGACTAAGCAGCTGATTCCTTGCTAGAAGTGAAGAGGAAGTCAGCTTTGCGATGGCCTTTAGAGCCACAGGATTAGATGAGAGACCCCAGAGAGTGAATGCAAGTAGAAATGAGGGTGGCCAGGCCTGAGCGCCAGTTCAGCATCCGGGGGTTACAGAACACAGAGAGAAGCAAGGAAGTTCAAGCCAGGTAGGAGACAATGTGCCATCCTGGAACGGAGACATGATATTACGTACTCTCAAAGCTGCTCCAGAGCCTTGTAAGGAACAGTGTGGCCCCAGACTCCACACAGGGAAGGAGGCAGGACAGATAGTGAAAGCGGCGTATACAGAAAACCCGGAGGGTTCGGCTGTAAAGCTAAGGAGACAGAAAAGTAGAATCCAGTGGGATTTGGGTGGTTGTTTCCTATACTTCCTAATTTGATGAGATCAGTGGAGGCTGATGGAAGTGATCTGCTAGGAAGGATGATGGATGTCAGGAACAATGGAGCGGGTCTGGTTTGGAGGCCTGGAATCGTGGGGAAATAACAGCACCTGGCTGGCATTGCAGGGGGCAGGCTTGCTACATTTATTCCGAGTAAGAAGTAGGCCGACTCACGTGGCTTGTGCAAGTGGGGGTAGATGTGTTTGTTGCAGCTTGTTGAAATTTTCTTCTGATGGTGTCCCCTTTTCTCCCTGAAATGAGAAACAAGGTTCTCAGCCTGCCCCAGGGGTGAACACTAGGAGAGCACAAGGGAAGGATGAAGTCTTTTTTTTTTTTTTTTTTTTAACAGTCTATGTCATCTGCAATTTACCAGAAAAGAAGGCAACTCAAGAATGATTGGCTCCAATGTGCAGATGAGGAAATCTGTGCTCGGAGAGATGCGGTGACTGGCCAAGGTCACCTGGCTGCTTATCAGAGCAGAGTGACCCCATTCTCCAACCTTCACTTCCAGTCCTTTACTGCTCCGGGCTGCCCAGGGCCTCCGCTATCCAGGAAACACGGCTCGGGGCAGAGAGTGACTGGGGGGACTGGGAGAGCCCAGGGTTTCCAAGTAAGGAACTGAGATGACAAAGGAGATTGGACAAAGGAGAGGAAGGAGAGACAGACAGACAGACAGACAGACTTCTAAGGAGTGCTAGCTGGAAAACAAGTAGACCGGTTTTGTGGATATAGAAGGGAGACAGATAGTGACAGAAGAAAATCCTTTAGAATCTCAGGAAAATTTCCCTGAAAATCCAGATTTCTAGCTTCTGTGGAATAAGCAGAACAGCTGATAATCCTGGCTCTGAATCTTTTCATATTTCTTCATAGCAATACCCAGATCTATCTATCTATGAATGATAGAATCTTTCTTTATCACCTGAAGTGGCTTGAAATCGTGGTCCTTCTGCATTGGCCCTTTGAGGGCTGAGCTGCTGAGATTACAGGCGTGTGCCACCACACCTAGCTATGCTAAAGAGCCACCTGCTCTTTAGTTTGTCAAAGTCCTCACTCTTTTTCATTCTTAGGCAGGGTCCATGTCACTCACTTCTATTACCGCCTTAGCTCTTTTAAACATTTGAGGTCTAGTCCTATTTTATTATGTTTATCATAGTCAAAATTACATTTCCTCCCCTCCCCCCAGTGGTATGGTAGGGCATTTTCTAGGCAGGTACTCTATCACTTAAGCTATGCCACCAAACATTTTTGCTTTAGATTAATATATATAGATATAGATATAGATATAGATTAAGTTTTGTGCTAGTTCTGGAACTTGACCTCAGGGCCTGGGTGCTGTTACAAACTTTTGCTCAAGGCTACTGCTTTACCAGTTGAGCCACGGCTCCACTCCTGGCTTTTGGTGGCTAATTGAGATAAGAGTCTCATAGACCTTCCTGCCTGGTTGGCTTTGAATTCTGAGCTTCAGATCTTAGCCTTTTGAATAGCTAAGGATTACAGGCATGCAGGGCTAGAGACATTTGGCTCCAATTAACCAGCAAAAAGCTAGAAATGAAGGTATGACTCAAGTGGTAGAGTGCTAGAAGTGAGTGAAACAGCCAACTGAAAGCTGAAGGTTTGGGTTCCAGCTGCAGTTCTAATATACGATGGCAGAAGTAAGAGATTAGACCTTAGAGGCAATTAGATCATAAGATGGGCCCCTCAGGGATGCTGAACGGAGCTAGGCTAACACCTAATGACCAATGCCTTCAGCCAAAGGTACAACTCAGCCCCCTGGGACAGCAAACAGGCTGCCCTCACCAGACACCCCATTTGTCTGTGGCTCGATTTTGGACTGCCCAGCCTTCCAAAGGGTGGGGAATAAACTTCTGTTCTGTATAAATTATGGAGTCTAGGGTATGTTTTGCTCCAGAGGCACAGACAGACTGTAGTAGCAGCTAGGAAAATGGGGCTGGGGCCTCTAGCCTGAGCCCATGTGTCTCTGTGGGTGTTGGGATGGATTCAGAGTAAATGGGGAACAGAGGGCTGTGAAGGCAGGTTCGCTGACCTAGAGCCCAGCCAGGTCCCAGAAGTAGGGATTTAGGAGGAGGAGCCTCAAATAGGGGCTCACAGGCAAGAAGGGAACCACTACAGAGTTCAGGCTGTTTCTGGGTCTGGGCTGGCTGGCAAGGGTCAGGGTCTGGCTGTGGGAACGGAAACGGGGAGAGAGGAAAGAAGGATGGGGAAAGAAGAGTCACCAGGAGCATGCAGACTATTAGGGAAGATTTGGAGGAATGCAGGAGTCCACGGGCATTTGGATTTGGGAGCCAAGAAAATGACCGCACCTTTAACAAAGGCAAGCGAAGGAAGAAGTGTTTAAGCATCTGAGATATGAGGAGGTCTGGAGGGAGAAAGAGTACAGGCAGAAGGCCAAGCTGGTGAGCCTCCCTGCGAAGACAGCAGAGGAAGATGGGGTGGGAGGGAGCCCCTAAAGCGGCTCTCCAGAGGAACAGAGGATCTTCAGCTGTGCTTCCACTTGAGGAATGTTCACTCCCTGCTTGGTCCAGAGGCCACACGTTCAGTTAGATCACCACACTGCAACAAAGTGGAGACTTCAAGGTGGAGGCAGAGCAAGATGTTTTCTAGAGAGATCTCCAAGGAGAACCTATCTTCACAGAGGTCACATCCTACTGCAAAAGACAGCACTACATAGATGCTATGGGAATAAGCAGGGTGACTGGGCAGAGAGAGAAAGAGAGAGAAAGAGAAAGAGAGAGAGAAAGAGAGTATATATATGCATCTAGAGAATTCTCCCTGCATTTTTTTTTTGTCAGTAGTGGGGCTTGAACTCTGGGCCTGGGCTCTGTCCCTCAGGTCTTCAGTTCAAGGCTAGTGCTCTACCACTTGAGCCACAGTGCCATTTCTGGTTTTCTGGGTAGTTTATTGGAGATAAGAGTCTCACAGACTTTCCTGCCCAGGCTGGCTTTGAACCAAGATCCTGAGATTTAAGCCTCCTGAGTAGCTAGGATTACAGGCGTGAGCCATTGGCACCCAGCTCCCTGCATTTTTTAAAAGATATTTTTATTGTAAAGATACTGTACAGAGGGGTTAGTTACATGAGTAAGGTAATGAGTACATTTCCTCTCCAGCATAGTTACCCCTTCCTTTGTTTTTCCCCTATACCATCCCTTCCCTTCCCACCTGCCCAACTCCTCCCCCATCCCTGGAGTTGTAGAGTTCATTTTCAACATAGTGTCTTGTACATCTCGTTGTTACAATGGGTCAACCTGTATTCTTATTTCAACATTTTGTTATTTCCCTTCCCCTCCCCAAATGAAAAAATGTATATACAAGATGCAGGGTACTGGAATCAAATACAGTGACAACAGGGGTTATACCATAGGGGAAGAACATACAAAAGAAACAAAAAGAAATCACATAGTATATTATAAATACTTTAAAAACAACAGCAACAAAGAAAAACCTCTTGTGTCCCTATTTTGGGGCTCATTTCGCTTAGCACCATCTTATATGGTCATATGTGCAAGGCTTTTGACCTTTTCTACTTGTCTGGTAAGATTTTCCTAGACATATACTAGTTATTGCAAATAAAGGAAGCCATGGGACCTATATTTCTTTGGGTCTGGCTTTCTTCACTTAATATAATTTTTTCCATTTCGTAACAAATGGGTTGGTGTCATTCTTTCTGATGGAGGTATAGAATTTTCTTGATCCATTCATCTACTGAGGGGCATCTGGTTTAGTTCCATATCTTAACTATAGTAAATAGTGCTGCAATAAACATAGTTGTGCTGGTAGCTTTAGTATGGCCTTGTTTGTGATCCTTTGGGTAAATGCCCAAAAGTGGGATTGTTGGGTCATAGGGGAGTTCTATGTGTAGTCTTTTGAGGAACCTCCATACTGCTTTCCAGAGTGGTTGAACAAGTTTATACTTCCACCAACAATGCAATACTGCCAAAGGCTATCTTAAATTCAATGTGATACTTATCAATATCCCAACCTCATTCTTTAATGAAATAGAAGAAGCAATCCAAAAATTCATATAGGACAATAAAAGACCCCAAATAGCAAAAACAATTCTTAGCAGAAAGAACAGTGCTAGAGGAATATCAATACCAAATTTCAAACTCTATTATAAAGCCATAGTAATCAAAACAGCTTGGTACTGGCACAAGAACAGACCTGAGAACCAGTGGAATAGAACTGAAGACCCAGAAATGAACCCACAAACCTATAGCCACCTAATCTTCAACAAGGGAGCTAAAAAAAATAGAATGGAAAGACAGATAGCCTCTTCAGTAAATGGTGCTGGCAAAACGGGTTAAACACCCTTAGAAAACTAAAGCTAGATCCTTATATATCACCCTGCACCAGATTCAACTCTAAATGGATCAAAGACCTCGAAGTCAAAGCAGACACCCTGAAAACATTACTGGAAGGTATAGGAGAAACTCTAGGGCTCCTTGGGACAGCCCAAGATTTTCTTAATAGAGACCCAGAAACACAAGAAATCAAAGAAAGGTTGGACAAATGGGATTGCATGAAGCTGCAGAGCTTCTGCATGGCAAAGGACATAGCTAGCAAGATCAATAGAAAGCCCACGGACTGGGAGAAGACCTTTACTAGCCACACAATGGACAAGGGTTTCATATCTAAAATATACCTTGAACTCAAAACATTAAATCCTCCAACAACAAATCCTCAAAGAATCTCCCTGCATCTGAAAAGCCCTAAAGTGAGCAAGGGAGTGAGCCGGGCTGCTATCTGGGAGATGCATTCCAGGCTCAGGGGACAGCCAGGGCAAGGCCCGGCAGGGCACATGTCAGAGGGTACACAGAAGGCTAGAGCTGTTGGAGCCGAGATGGGGGAAGGGAGGGTCTGACCAGATCACAGAACGCCTTGGGGTCATGCTAAAGACTTTTGATGTCAGCCTATCTGTAAAGGGCCTGTTTGAGGGCTGAAGCCAGGCAGAGACAGGTTGTTTACTTGTGTTTTAAAAGGGTGGCTGAGCACCTGGGCATCACTGGCTCACACCTACAACCCTATCCACTCAGGAGGCTGAAATCTGAGGATCACAGTTCAAAGCCAGGCAGGCAGGAAAGTCCATGATACTCTTAACTCCATTGAACCACCAACAACTTGAAAGTGGACCTGTGGCTCAAGTGGTAGAGTGCCAGCCCGAAGCACAAAAGCTCAGGGACAGTGTCTAAGTCCTGAGTTCAAGCCCCAGGACCAGCACATACAAAGAGAGAGAGAAGGAGAGAGAGAGAGAGAGAGAGAGAGAGAGAGAGAGAGAGAGAGAGAGAGAGAGAGAGAGAGAGAGAGAGAGAGAGAGAAAGGATAGCTTAAGCTACTCAGGAGGCTGAGATCTGAAGATCCTGGTTCAAAGCCAACTTGGGCAGACAAATTTGCGGGACTCTTATTACCAATTAATCAACAAAATCCCAGAGCAGAGGTGTGTCTCCCATGGTAGAGTGCCAACCTTGAGAAAATAAATAAGAAAGCGTATGAGGCCCTGAGGTTAAGCAACATAGCCAGCACAGAACAGAAAGCCAACAGTACTGCTTGGGCTGGCTGTGTGGAGCAGGATGGGGGAGGGAGCTGGAGGACTGGAGGGGTGAGGCCAGCAGACCACAGGCCACACTGAGCTGTGGACCATGAGCCAGGAACCTTCCCAGCAAAGGGTGAGATGCTCTCCACCACAGGGCTGTGTGAGGTGCTGCAGAACAAGAAGACAAAGCACCCGGCCTTCTTCTCAACCACAGCTTCTTTGGTTCTTTCAGCTCCCAGTTCACTGGCTGACGTTGAAAGATGGCTGTCTGGAGGAGAAAGCTTGCCCAGATCACAGGCCCAGGCCACAAGAGGACTTCCTACCTATGCTGAGAGCAATGTTGGGACCCGCAGCCTCCTCATCAGTCCTGACGCCAGGCTCTGGAAGGGAGGAGGGAGCACTCAGTCATGAACCCCCCATTCCCAAAGTCCTGTCTACAGTGTTCTCACCAAGCCAGGTGTGTGCTGCTTGTGTTCTGCCCCAGCCAGCCTTCTTTTGTGTCCTGTTGTTCTCCCAAGACAAAGGTCAAGATGGCTGTGCTTGTTTGAATCATGTTTTTCTCCATTGGTGCCTTTGCTTCCATCATCCCTCCGATACTCAGCCCACCCCAGAGTCCTGTCCTGCTTGTGGAAAATCTGTGTGTGTGTGTGTGTGTGTGTGTGTGTGTGTGTGTGTGTGTGTGTGTGTATGCAAGCACACGTGCCCACATTAGTTTGTACACTGAGCCTTACACTCTCACTTGGCTTTTTTTTTTTTTTTTTTTTGCTCAAGGTTGGCATTCTACCACTTGAGCCATACCCCCACTTTCATAGCTTTGCCTGGATTTGTCTACTCAGGCTAGCTTCAAACTGGGCTTCTCATAGCTCAGCTTCCCAGGTAGCTAGGATTACAGGCATGAGCCATGGCACGTGGACTGAACATTTTCTTGCCGTTCAATTCCCACGTGGGGAACAGCTCTCTCCATGAAGCCTTCAAGTGTGGTCACCTTCCTGAACTCACACACCCTTACCACCCTTGATGGATTCTTTTAGTATTGGGGCATCTGTGTCCTGGGCTGGTGCTACACAAAGAAGCCAACACTCTCTTTTCCTCTCATTTGTTTCATTCTGAGGGCCTTGGTGTGCAGACCTTGAACAGGCCAGGCAATCAACAACACTGCATTGAGTTGCTTTTCAGAAGAGACAAACAAGAAGTTCTGAAAGACATCAGAATGTGGGAGAGAGACTTGTAAGGAAGCGTTCACAAACGCTGGAATGTGCTGCAAGGCTGGGCGGAGGGGCTGCCAATGGGGGGGGGCGTGGGTGTGGGGGGCGGCCAATCACAGGGGCCTGGCAGGGAAGGAGGTCCAGGCCTGGAGCCAGGGCCGCAAGGTCACCGGCCTGGCCAGGCCACCCCAAGGGGCCCCAGACTACAGGGTGATGAGAACTGCTTTGTCCCTCAAGCCAATGCACGCGGGTGCTCTGAGCTCTTGTAGGTGGCTTGAGGAGCCACATGGAGATGCGAGAAGAAGGCCCCCCTCCACTGTCTTAGCTGGTCTCTACTGGCACAGAGCTCTGTCTGCCAGGCTGGGGCCAGGCCCTCCCCTTTGAATACCCTGGTTCTCTGCACCCAGCCATCGAAATAACCTGACACAATAGACTCTCAACACCCTTTCCTACTGAAACTATTAGTATTGACAGGTGGAAATCTGAGGATCGCAATTTGAAGCCAGCCTGGGCAGGAAGTCCAGGAGTCTCTTCAAATAACCCCCAAAAAGCCAGACATGGAGCTGTGCCTCAAGTGGTAGAACACTAGCCTTGAGTGGAAAAGCTAAGGGACAATCAATCACCCAGGCCCTGAGTTCAAGCCTCAGTACTAGCACGAGGGGGAAATAAACAGATGTTCAAAGTAGCTCCAGACATGATGTCCTCTTCTTCCGGCTTGAAGATGAATTTTGTGAAAACACCTCCTTTGGGTTTAAAGCAGAGTGGCTTTGCGGGCAGAGCTTCTGCAAAACACCATGGAGCAGGAGCCCGGAGCCTGGCACACCTGGCTGCACCCTGGCCAGGGTTGAGGCAGA
This sequence comes from Dipodomys merriami, assembly GCF_024711535.1. Classification (NCBI taxonomy): domain Eukaryota; kingdom Metazoa; phylum Chordata; class Mammalia; order Rodentia; family Heteromyidae; genus Dipodomys; species Dipodomys merriami. The sequence continues at coordinate 2,822,017 of NW_027202871.1, forward strand.
CTCTGGGGATCAGGTGTGCATGTCCATCACCCTGGCCTGCAGACACAGTTGAAGCTCCTTCTAAACCCTCTCAAATCTATCATCTGTTGATTTAACCCCGTCTGCCTCGCTCTGGGCCCTCCTGCCCCCGTGCCTGCTTGGGAGATTGTTATAGCAGTGTGCAGGGTGGGAGAGCCCCTGTTCAAGGCCAGCTCCTACGAAACAAAACAAAACCATGCAAAACCCCATTCCAACCAATAGCTGGACGTGGTCACACACTGCTGGCATCCCAGTTATTCTGGAAGGTGTGTGGGAGGGCTGTGGTTCAGACTGGCACAGACCCCATGCTAAAGGAAAATCAAAGCATCAGAAAAGAATGTCGCAGACAGCAGTTACTTGGCGTTCAGTTCACCGGTAGGATGGCATCTCATCTGTTCCCCAAGAGAGACATAAACCAGAGGCCCAGCCTGGTGGGAGGCCACGGGCCTCCATTCCCACATACATCAGGCTGGGGGTGGGCGGTTACCGCTTCTGGAAATGACTTGTTAAATATTTCCTGATGCTCTCTGGCCATAGCCTGGCCACCTCCATGGAAGGGAGGAGCACACACAGCATCAGGCCCGCTTCAGCAAGGCAGCCATTCCTACCAGAACAGAACCCACAGAACCAAGTGGGGCCTTCAAAGCTAGAGTGACCCAGGCTGGTCCACAGCTTTTGTCTTGCCTGTTGGCACTGTCCCAGCCAACCCTGTCTGCAGACCTCTTCTGTCTGGCTGTCTAGGATCCCTGCCTCCGTGTCCGGCCTAGGCAGGCTCCCCAGCACCAGTCCCTGAGATTCTTCACCCTTCACTCTGCTGACACACTATCTAACGCAGGCCAGGCACACAACCACAACTTTGGGTTACGTTACCATCACTTCTGTTTCTGGGGGACCAAGGCACACGTGTGCCTGAAAATGTTTTGTGGGAGCAGGAATGGCCATGCCCCACACACGAACTGTGACCAACACTTCCAACTTTCCACCTGTAATTCAAGTAGCCAGTCCTTGGCTCCTTAGCATGTGCTTGGGGACTTCAGTCCTGGGTTCGGACACCAGCCTGCTGGCATCTGCTGCCTCTCCACTCACCTGTTAAGATTATTTCCTCACAGGATTGCATTCCCATGCTGCCATTATTTTTTCAACCCAAAAGGGAACTGACGTTCGTTGATCCACGCCCCAGATTGAAAAGAAACAAGTATGATCACTTATTGAGTACAGGCTATTCCTCATGATGCAGGAGTTACCACTGAACATCGAAGAGTCACTTGATTAGCTTAGTATCTTTTTGTGAAAGGTTCTTTCCACTTGGCATGGAACATGGTGGGCATCATCTGTTCAACTTGCCCTCTCTGAATCAGGGGAGAGACTTGGGTGAGGTCAAATGAGGTGCTTAGGACACAAAAATCAAGCGAGTTCCCACTCCTAGGCACATGCACCGAATGGGCCCCTCTCTCATGTAATAGACAGTGCATGCTGCCCTCAGTTTTGCAACTTAATCTGAGCCACAACCCCTGTGCCAAGTCACCATCTCAGTCCAAACACAGAGGTTCTAATTCAGTACTTTTGGAATGAGGTTCCGTCATCTTTTACAATCAGCTTCCTCAGGTACTTCTGCTATGTGGTCACATTTGGGATTCACTGATGTCTGTTTGGAATACCACTATTAGAGGGTGACCTTCCCTGAACTTTAGTGTGCTTAGGTCTAAAGGAAAGTATTGGGTTGAGTTCAGAGTTTTCTCCATGTGAAAGGTCTTGTAAAGATTGGATTCTTGGGCAGGATTGTATTTAACTGTAAGCAAAATGAAATCTTAGACACAGTGGCTGGAACAAATAGGGATCTGTTTTATTAAAGCTAGCCGTATAGCTTGTTACATCTAGAACCATCTTAGGTGTGCTTGCCTCCTGGTCCCCAAATGGCAGCAGTGGTCAAGAGGATCATCTTCCTTTAAGACTGCCAGAGGCAGAAGCAGAAATACACTTCCAACCAACCATCTCTATGCACTTCCCAGCAGAATCTGCTGAGTCTCATTGACCAAGTCTGGTTGGCCATCGATTGTCTGTTGCCAGGGAAGCGGGAAAATCAAGGGACAGGAGCTCTACAATGGGCTGAGACTGGCATTTCTCAGATTGTGGGGATGCACTGCTACTCCTGGGAGGGCTGGATAAAGCACAGATTGCTGGGCTCTGCACCACACATACTGATTTGCTAAGCCTGGTTAAGACCGAGAATCTGTCATACATCCAGTCCCCAATTGTTGCTGCTTGTCTCAGAGAAACTGCTCAAGAACCACCAACTTCTGTTAGTAATTCTTTAGTGTGGTGGGGTGTTCAAAACCCCTAGAGAATCTGAAAGGACAGATTCTCTGTATCCTCAGCAGAGGTGTGCTGATTCGGCATGAGCACTGACTCCAGACATCCTTATCGTCAAAACATGAGTCTAATTGTTGCCAGGAATGAGAAATACAGAGATAACCCGTGTCCTTTATCTGGAGCTGGTATCAAGGTTCTATTAATAAGGAGAAAGAAGGAAGGGGAAGAGACAGTAGAGTTCAGATAGAGCTCTCCAGACTGTCTGCATTTCTGAAACACTTAGGAATCTTTTAAGATTTCTAAAGCTCAGGACACAGCCTGGAGAGAAATCACCATCTCCGGGGGCAGAGCGCACATCTCTGTGTTTGGCGCTCACTGGCTGAGTTTAATGTGCAGGTAAGTTTGGGTTAGGATAAGAGTGCCGTGAAAAGCGATTGTGTTTGGAAACAATTTAAGAGGAAGGTGTGAAGGAATGTTATTTGGATTGGAAGGGAAACATGAAGACTTATTTAATTATAGTTTCTAGGGATGTGAGAAAACTTCACCCAGAATGCTGTTGACCCTCAGCTGAAGAATATGGAAGAGGAGGAGGAGGAAGAAGAGGAGGAGGAGGAAGAAGAGGAGAAGGAGGAGGAGGAAGAAGAGGAGGAAGTTGAGAAGGAGGAGGAGGGGAAGGGGAAAGGGAGGAGGAGGAGGAGGAGGTGGCGGCGGCATCCAACCACTCAGGGCCCACAAAGAAAAGATTATCTAGCTGAACATTGTTGCAAAGAAATGTGAGGAGATGTGAACAGGGATGGGCAATCCTGTCACTTATGTGGTATTAAAAAATAGTCCAGATTCTCATCTGTTTAGAATGGTTTAATGTCATTCTTTCAGAAGGTGAAGAAGTGGGTAAAATGAACTGTCCAGCTTTTCTTTGAAACGTTCCTATTTTACTCCTCGTTTTTACATCTCAACTTAAAAGACAGACCTCCGTGTTTGCAATTCAAAGAAAACATAACCTTTGCCTGCTTATCTGCTTGAATGGATAAAATACCTAACAGCTAGTGAAAGATTGAGACACCACTGACCGGTTCTGCCTGGAGCCCTAAAAGGCTATTTGAGTTTCTGGAGAACAGCCACACAGTCACATTGGCATTCCCATTTGATTTGAACAGGTTTCTGTGTTTGAAATGTAAAAATGTTCTGCTTAAGCTTGAATCACTATTGTGTCTGAGCCACACACACACACACACACACACACACACACACACACACACACACACGCGCGCGCGCACGCGCGCGCGCACACAGGGTGGCTGTGTTATGTCATACAGGAGTAGCATGTCTATTTAAATATAGCCACAATGAATCTGTATGGAGGTGGGTGCATACGTGAAAATGTCACTGGCTGTCCTATGAATTGTCTTCATTACTTTTTGCAGGCTCGGTGATTGAGATTTCCCTGACTACTCCTACTGGAGTTTCAATTACAAACAACAGCAACAAGAATTGGAAGCTATCAATGGAGCAAACCCACACTTAGTAGATCTTAGGTTAAACATCACAAAGCAGTGTTCAAGTCCCTCTTCACCTCTTTCTCTCTCTCTCAAAACATCTATTATTGCTAAGTAGTTGTACGAGGGTTCAGTTCTGGAAGTCAGGTTGTAAGTATAACGTATGCACCCCTTCCATGTCTCCATCTTCTTTCCCCACCTCCTCATCTATACACTTCTGCAGCAGGACATCCTAAAACTTGCAATGCTGTGGATTCTCCTTTTAAAAAAAATCATTAAGAACTCGTGGTGCTGTGGCTCCTGTAGCTATTTTGCACAGTAGACTTCTACTGTGAACTACCAAAGCTGACATCCCTAGTTACTGGAGAGGTATGAAGTAGGAGATGGCACTTCAATGTTAGCCTGGGCATAGAAGCTTGAGAGACTCCATCTCAACCCATGTCTGGGAGACAGGGTGCATACTTGTCAAACCAGCACCAAAGGGAAACACAGGTAAAGCACAAAGATGAGGTCTTGAGTCCAGGCCAGCCTGGACATGAAGTGAGACCCCCATCTCCAAAATAATCAAGGTACCTGAGTGGAAAGCTTGCCCGATGTTAAGGCGCTGGCAGAGTGGACAATTGGAAGAGTGTCTGCCCAGTGTCTGCACGAGAACTTCAATTAAGACCCCAGTATGGACACACATATACACAAAAAAATAAAAATAAAAATAAAAACCACCAGGGCCTGTCATCCTAGCTACCACGGAGGCTGAGATCTGAGGATCGTGGTTCTAAGCCAGGAAAGTCTGTGAGACCAGAAGTGGAACTGTGGCTCTAATGGTAAGAGCACTGGCCTTGAGCAAAAAAGCTCAAGGACAGTGCCCAGGCCCTGAGTTCAAGCCCCAGGTTCATCACATGCTGAATCATGAGCCCCTCTTGCCTTCTCCAGGAGCCCTGCACAGCGTCTTTGTGTTACAGGATTGCAATTGGCTCTTCCTCCAGCTGTCTTTCTTTTTTTCCACTGGTGCTTATCTTCTAATACACTTTATTGTAATGAACCTTTCCTTCTCTTTCTTGCTCCTCCTGGGGTAGCCAAACCGGTGCTGGTAGAGACCACCTGGGTGTCCAGGGAAAACCGGTGCCCTCCTCCTCCCCCGCCCTTTTCAAATGCTTGTGATATCGCTTGCTTTGTGTCTCAGATAAGACTCTCCGGAGGAGGCTGCAAGGAGAACAGCTCAGCTCCCCCGCTGCTCCATGCCGCCCTTTGTGTTGCCCCAGAGTACACTGAAGTCAGGGCAAGATTAAAGGCAGCATTTGTTCACCCTTTGTCCCACCATTTCTATGCTTACTGGACACTATGTTGAAAATTAACTATATGACTTGTGCGTGGGGACCGGAGGGAAAAACTGGGAAGCGATGACATTGTCCAAAAAGCAACGTACTCTTCATCTGACTGACGTCACGATGACCATTCTGTACATCATCTTTCTAATGATAATAAAAATGCATGAAGAAAAAAAATCAGTTAGCACAATCTTTTAAAAAAGGATTAAATGCAGTGTCTAGGGGCAGCGCTGTCGTCAGTTTGCAATCTGTGATTAGAGTGAGAGGTCTGTCCTCAAGTAGCCAGCTCCAGAAGGTGCCCATCCTTCTGAGGGATGGTGAGACTTTCCTGCAGGAAGATGTATGTGTCCTTCCCACCCCCCAGACCCCCTCCAAAAAACACTTTGCTTGCTCAGAGCACAGGATGCTCCTCCGGCAAGCAATATCTTTGTTCAGTCTTGAGTCTTCTGGTTGTACTTGGCTTGGGGACTCACCAGAAGGCAAACCCACTGCCCGGCTGGAATGAACCCCTGCAGGAACATACCCCAACTCTCCCTGCACACAGTAAGTATCAGAAATTGTAGAAGGAATGAATGTCCATTTCTTCCTTCCATTCATTCATGCATTTCTGCAGGTACTAGGCTTGAACTCAGGGCCTTGGCTCTCCTTTAGCTTTTTTCCCCTCATAGCTAGCACTATACCACAAGAGCCAAACCTCCGATTTTGGCTTTTATTCTGTTTTGTTTTTGGCTTAATTGGAAATTAAAAAGTCTCTTAGGCTTTTCAGCCCAAGCTGGCTTCGAACTGGGGTCCTCAGTGTTTAGTCTTCTGAGTAGCTAGGATGACAGGTGTGAGCCACCAGCACCCAGCTCTTCTGTCTTTTTTTAAAGTAACTTGAATTTTTGACCTCTTCTACATTTGATTCTCAGTTGGCCAACCCCTTGAAGATTAAATCTGCAAACCTTCATTGTTACCCCCAAGTATCCGCTCTAGCTCTAGACAATCCTGCCTAGAAGGCTCTGCTGCTTCTCCTATAGAGATGAGACAAGCAACGTGGAATCTCCTAGCAGGCCACAGAGCTGGGAAATCGCAATGGAGGGAAGCCAAGGCACCTTAGATTCCAAGACCTGAAGTCTTTGAATGTTGCTGGGAACAAGTGACATTTGTATCCCACTTTCTGGCAATGGGATTCTGGAGGTCATAGGATAATGATACCAATCTCAGATTAACACAAGCCTGGGGCAAGTTTCTTAACTCTATGGTTCAGTTTTGTAATCTATGAAATGGGCCTCACAGGGACCACTTTGAAGGATAGACAAGAGAAGGAAGATAGTGTGGAATACTGACATTTAAAAAATGTTTAACAACCATTCCCTTCAAAGGACTTGAAGGAGCTCAGAATTTATGCACACAGCATGCAGACACACACACACACACACACACACACACACACACACACACACACACACACACACACACACACACACACACTTTCCTAAATAGGATCCAGGATAGGGTACATGCCAGCGGTGGCAGGGTATCAGATGCTGGTGTTCTAGAAGGAACACCGAGGCTTGCTCAAGAGAACCTTGTAGGAGAGGGGCAGAGAAGAGTGATGTTGTAAGCCACCTGGGAATGAAAGAGATTATATTCTGGTTACATTTTGTTCTTACCTCCTAAAAGTTGGCTTGCTCACATCTTTCTGTAAAACTCTGGAGTAGGCCTTTTTCAACACTTCACAGAACTCGAGTCACCGGATACTAGGAGTTTCTGGAATCGAGTCATTCCATACACCATCAAGGAGTGTAAGTGCTAGATGAGAGAAAATCTGCAACTTCTTTGTATTTCTGCCATGACACTTGGGGGACAGAGGTGAGCCAATGCTGGGAGAGGTCCTGGAGGAAGCAACAGACGATTCCCAAGCATGCAGCGCCCTTTGCTAAGGACCCAGGCCTCAGCACCTTTGCCCTGGTGGGGGTGGGAGCACACCTCAGAGTCCTGGTAAGTAGCAGCAGGCCTCATTGATTAGGGCTATTTTATTTTCTTCCTAATGTTACTTTGGGACATTTTGGATATTCTTTAAAAAAAAAAACAAGTTATTCTTATTATTTACTCTAAACTCACTTGAAAATTTATTACAAAGGAACAAGTTAAATACTCATCCAGGATCTTAATATAGCAACAACGAAAATGACCTATTTAATAAGGACTCTGATTGAGTGCTTCTTTATCACACCTATAATCCTCACAACAAAGGAGGCTGAGATCTGAGGATCATGATTGGAAGCCATCTGAGACCAAAAAAAAAAAAAGTCTGTGAGACTCTTGATCTCATGGCCAAGTGGTAGAGTACCAGTCTTGGGGGGAAAAGTCAAGTGAGAATGCAAGACCCTGAGTTCGAACCTAATACCAGCATGCGGGGGAGTGACAGAAAGAGGGTGGCGGGGAGAGCTCTGTCTGTCCAGGTATGTAGTACCTACAAAAATCTTCGTCTTTTAGCTCATAACATAGGTTTCTGATACTGAGGAAGGTAGGACAATAATATGTGTGAAGAGTGTCAGGGTTAGAGCTATGAGTAATAAAGACCTAAAAATAGCAGCTTGGAAAAATGAAACTGTTTTCTTGTCCTTTAAATCTATAGGTAGTTCAGAAGTAGCATGAACTCCCTCCAGCTTTCTCTATCTGCAATTTGTGGGTGGTGGTACTTAAAGACTAGAAGATGTAAAGTAGTAGAATGGTATACTCCTTCCTTTAAAGGAATCTTTAAAACTGTCATTTCTTAAACCTTAAACTGTCATTTCTAAAATATTAAACTGTCATTTCTATAGTTATGTCTTTTTTTTGGCTTTTAACTGATTGGCTAGAACTTAGTCACATGGCCAAACCTAGCTGCAAGGGATGCTGAGAAATGTACTTTTTGAGGCTGGCTGTAATGTACCTAGGGAGAAATCATTTTGCTATAATGAAGAGGATGACAGTAATGGGAATTGATTGTAAATATTCCATCTCTTCCTTTCTAACTAGAAGGATCTTTAATGAACAGTTGAGTACTTCTGGTATTCTAAATACAATACAAGAAAGTCTACTCACAAATATTATCATAATCCATTTTACAGTGTCCATAAATGTCACAGGATAAGGGCCACTAGACCCCCAAAATTATTAAAGAAAGGAGGGTGAAATAATACCTAAGAAAATGGATTCAAAACCTGGTTCATTCCCAACTGATGTCATTTCAAGTAATCTATAAAAATGAGTAAATCAAAGCCTAGAAAATTAGTGACAGGCCAGGTGCCAGTGGCTCACACCTATAATCCTAGCTACTCAGGAGGCTGAGATCTGAGGATCCAGGTTCAAAGCCAGCCTAGACTCTTTTTTTTTTTTTGTCGGTTGTGGGGCCTGAACTCTGGTCCTCAACACTGTCCCTCAGCTCTTCAGCTCAAGGCTAGCACTCTACCACTTGAGCCACAGTGCTACTTCCAGCTTTACTGCTTATGTGTACTGAGGAATCGAACCCAGGGCCTCATGCGTGCAAGGCAAACACTCTACCATTGAGCCACCTTCCCAGCCTAGCCCAGACTCTTTATCTCCAATAAACCACTAGAAAACCGGAAGTAGTACTGTGGCTCAAGTGGTAGAGCACTTGCCTTGAGCTAAAGAGCGCAGGGACAGTGCCCAAGCCCAGAGTTCAAGCCCCATGACTGAAGGAAATAAAAAAAAAAAAAAGAAAAGAAAGTTAGTGACAGTCCTTTTGAACCTTCAGGTAGTGATGTCTTTGTGTAAATTGTTTAGTAGAGAATTTTTTATACCAGAATGCTTCTTTATGATGTGGGTTTTTTTTTTAAAGAAAGATTTGGTGGTAAGAGAACATGATTAAGTTCTTAAATCTGATCTATTAAAGAATTTAAATTCTCAGAAAAATGTTATTCACAAGAGTTATATATCTTCTTAAGAGTTTGAAGCATTTCAGAGAATATGCTAAAATAAATTCATAATTATGATGTGAAATGTCTGAAGGAATCTGATTATGTAGGAGGTATTGAGCTTAAACAGCAGATTCCAATTTGTTAAATGTATGTGTGAACTAAACCTTAGAGTATTAAGAATGTTAAAGAGTAAAAGGTGTTTCATCTAATTTATGAAAATGTATGTTCTTAATTTGTGTTGTTTCATTGTTTAAGTAATAGTACATTTTAACATCAAAACCCTATAAGATCAGCTGAGTGTGGGCAGCTCACACCTATAATCCTAGCTACTTCAGGGGTCTGAGATCTGAAGATTGTGGTTGGAAGCCAGCCCACACAAATCTAAGACTCCTATCCCCAATTAGTTAGCAAAAAGCTGGAGGTGGAGGTTTGGCTCAAGTGGTAGAGCAGTAACTTTGAGGAAAAATAAAAAATTAAGCAAGAGGATGAGGCTCTAATTTTAAGCTCCAGTACTAGCACACACACATATACACACACATAAACAAATACACACATACACATACACACACATATATACACACATATATACATACACACATACACATACACTAACCATTATACAAAAGTTAGGTGTGGCTTAAGTAGTATAGTGCACCTGCTAGCAAGCATGAGGCCCTGATTCAAATTCCAGCACTGTGAAAGGGGAAGGAAGTGAAAGGGAAAGGAAGGAAAGAAGGAAGGAAGGAAGGAAGGAAGGAAGGAAGGAAGGAAGGAAGGAAGGAAGGAAGGAAGGAGGGAAGACAGGTTCAAAGTAGTTAAGTAATAGCCTATGTCTTACAGCAGGTGTCACAGCTAAGGTTCAATTCTGTTTTAAAAAATCAGCACTGGTGGCTCACAACTGTAATCCTAGCTACTCAGAGGCTGAGATCTGAGGATCGAGGTTCAAAGCCAGCCCGGGCAGGAAAGACTGAGACTCCTATCTCCAATAAACCACTAGAAAACCGGAAGTGGCGCTGTAGCTCAAGTGGTAGAGCACTTGCCTTGAGCTGAAGAGCGCAGAGACAGCGCCCAAGCTGTCTCAAGCCCCACGACCACCACCACCACCAACAACAACAAAAAGTCAGTAGTAGGCTGGTCACTGGTGGCTCACACCTGTAATCATAGCTACTCAGGAGGCTGAGATCTGAGGATCAAGGTTCAAAGTCAGCCTGGGTAGGAAAGTCTTATCTCCAAATAACTTCGAAAAAGCAAAAAAAGGAGCTATGGCTTATCGATAGAGTGCTGGCCTTGAACAAAAAAGCTCAGGCCCTGAGTTCAAGCCCCAGGACTGGCACAAAAACAGTCAGTGGGAGAAGGGCTGAGAGTACGAGCCTGTTATACACAAAGCCCTGCGTTCCATTTCAAGTCCTCACCACCATAAAACAGATGTGCAAAACAAAATAAACCAACCCAAAAAACAAACAAACAAATAATATTAAAACAAATCAATGGTGAAACTTGGGGTTATCACAAAAGTTCAGGAAAATGATGGTTATAAGAGAATCACTCAGAAATTTCCATTTATCTGGATACATCAATAACTAATTCAGCCAATAGTTCCCATATTTGGGGTACTAACATAACACTTCCATTATTTTTATGATCTCCAAGTACCCACTTTATGATCATTTACTTATTCCTCTTTCTTAGTGAAATGAAATGTATGAATCTGTTATTATCCTCAGAGTAGGCGCAGTAGCTCTTTGAGAAGGTAAGTCGGATCACACCCCCTTTTTTCCCATCCTCCCCCCTTATCCATCCACATTAGCTACTTTCCTGTGTACCCAGCTTATCACGCTCATTCCCACCGTCCTGGTGCTTTCCCAGGGCCCTGCCTCCGGGGCTCCTCCGGGAGCTATCTCCTTTTGTTGCCACTTTAATACCTTCAGGTCTCAACTATCTCTTTCTCAGGAAGGTCGTTCTGACCAATGTACCCGGAACGGCACTCCTTGTTTTTTATTCCATGGCACTCCTTTCTTTCCTTTGGAACATTTATCACCACTCCAAATACTCCATTACTAATTTCTTTAATTATTATCTGGCTCTCTGACTAGAATATGAGCTCTTGGAGATTTTGGAGGGTGCCGCATCTTTTGTTCACTCTTGTATTCCCAGAATTTAGAGTAGTGCCTGGCACATAGTGAACTGTAATAATGGGTCTGTCGATGGACAGATACACGGAACAGATTTGATTGTCTGGAAACAATAGGCCCTATTGTTTACGAAGGGCAGACTCACAGATAAATAGGATGCGTGCATTTTTAGTCCATAAAAAAATTATAGAAAAAGCTGACTTGCCTTTTGTTAAAAGAAAAAAACAAACAACTCAATATCCTCAAACAATTAGCTAATTACATATGTACCCAGACAAATTAAAATGAATAATTTAGAGCAAATTACTTTTAAGAATCCTCTAAAGAGGAAAGCACATGCTACTCTAAAAAACAGCAGGAAATAGCTGGGGTGTAACTCAAACCTAGAAAGTACAAGGCACCGGTTTTAAACCTTAGGTCTGCAAATAAAAACAAAAATGACAACAAAAACCCAACATTGGAAAAATAACTAGAAAGAGCAATACATTTTTATTCAAAAACACTGTTAATTTCCTTAGGATTTTTATTCCATCAGGTAATATGCCTTGGTTTTGCATTCTAAGGAAATGCACATAAAACTCATCTAAGCACTGACTGAACCCTTGCTCCCTCTCTATCAGAATCACCAAAACATCTGGAAGCACAACAACCCACACCACAAACAAACAAAAGCAGCCTTGGCAACACAAAGTGACAGAGAAGGTGTAGACTGTGGAAACTTGTGTACTGTCCTCGTGGAACACAGAATGGCAGAGCCATTCACAATCCGCTATGAATTTCAATCTATACTAACACAACCCCAACTAGACTAGCTACTTTTCCATCGCTGTAACAGAATACCGGAAGTAACCGATGGATACAGAGAAAAGCTTTATTTCAGCTCACCACTTCTGAAGTCATAGCCCACAATCAGTGGGCCCTGCTGTGCTGGGGCCTGTATGAGGCAGGAAGCTGAGCAAACTCATTCACCTGATGGCAGGAAGAACAAGAGGACCCTGGGCCCCACCATCCCCTTCAGAGGCCCACCTCCAATCACCCCAAGGCCTCCCTCTAGGCCAAACCCTGGTTTAAGGCCCAACTATGTTTCAGTAGCGCCTGTATGCCTTAATCATAGCTCTTTAGCAGACTTTTCAGGATCCCGAGTGTAGGTTTAACAATCCAATTTCTAGGCATTTACTCAAAGGAAGTGAGATTTTTATCTTGCAATACTTGTGTGTGAATATTTCCAGTGGCGTTATCCTATTGACAAAGCCATCTTGCAATTGCTATATGGATACATGAAATGTGGGGTTCTGTACAGTAGAACACACTCAGCAGTACCAAGGAAACAAAGCGCTGTCATACACAAGAGCGTGGCTGGAAGGAAAGCTCACTCAACAAACTATACTCTTCTGTACAATAGCCTAGAAAAGGCCAGTGAGGAGCGGAAGGAGACAGATCAGGAACTGGAGGTAAGAGAAGACTCTAAGAGGGTTTGGAGACTTATTTTTTAGGTGGTGAAATATTCTATGTTTCAATTATGATACTAGTTTCCTGCTGTATGCATTTGTGAAAATTCATAGAGCTTTACACTACAATGGGTGAATTTTATTCTCCGTAAAAAAAATGCCACAACAAAGAAGACTGTTTAAAAAAGGGTATAATCAAAAAGTAAGGCAAGTGGAAAAGTGCTTAAAGCAAGTATAACGCTGTTAGTACAGAAGTGGAGCACAAAATGTGAAGACAAACACTAGTTATTAAATGACAAAGGTAAGCAATGTTCATTCTATACAGGACAGAAGGACTAGGGATTCAAGCACACTGAGACAAAAATTCGCAACTTTATTCTCTTTCCCCCACTGCCATTTATAAAAGATTAAATAGAACATTGGTCACAGCATAGAGCAAAAGATAGGTACTCCCTGAATTTTCCTCTGATTTCTCACTGGGAGAGAACATTCTAATTTAGCAAACAGCTGGGGTATAATTCACATGGTAGAGTGCCCTCCCAGGAAGATCCAGAAGTTTCTATCACTGATAAGATGTGTTCATACTTTTGTCCCAGGAATTTTACCCCTGGAACAATTTTTCCACCATCCATGATGTCTCCCATCATATTTGAAAATAATATATAATGTTGTTAATGTCCAAAATATGTTAGAGGTTTTGTGACAAATTAGATTATGGCTCTGTTTACGCTTAGTCAATTAAACTCAAAACTTTGGAATACAAGATTTGAGATTCTCTGGTAGTTATTGGCCTCATGCAGATTTCTATGAGTACAAAACACTCTAGATTTGGAAGATTCTGAGGGGGAAACAATAGGAAAATACGTTACTAATGGCCTTTAGGTAGACTGCATATAAAATAACATGCATGCATAGGATAAATAATATGTGGTATTTAAATTAACTGTATCTGGTTTTTTTTTTCCCTTGCCTTTAGTGTGGTTACTGGAAAACTTAAATACAACACACCCTGCTTGCATTAGAGTTCTGCTGCACAACAATGCTTTAAAAGTCTGTTCCCAATCCAGCCATGGGGCCTCCCCTCCTCCCTCATCTTTGTTCGTGGATAAATGCAGAACTTCCCTCCAAGCCGGGTGAGACAGAATGCCCAGCATTTCTCAACTGCCGTTCTTCAGCCAGCCATATGTTGGGCACCTGCATTTCTGTGTCATCCCATTCCCACCCATAAGTTCATTTTCAACATGGTGTTTAGTGGAGTACCACTGCTGTATTTGTTCATCCTTTCTCCCTCCATTTCTGTGTCCCCCTTACCCTCCCAAAGACAGACAAATGAACAAAAAAGACAAAAGGAAAACAAGACAGCAACCAAGGAAGACCTCTTGTTTTCATTTCTTGGAGTTCATTTTGATAAATTTTGTAATTACTACTACTAGTAGTAGTATTACTACTATTACTACTATTTGCCAGTTCTTGGGCTTGAATTCAGGGCCTTGAGTTCTTTCTCGAGGCTAGTTCTCTCATTCAAGGCTCTAGGATTTAAGCTCCTTGCTGGTTTTTTGTTTTTGTTTTTGTTTTTGTTTTGTTGGTCATGGGGCTTGAACTCTGGGCCTGGGTGCTGTCCCTCAGCTCTTCAGCTCAAGGCTAGCACTTTACCGCTTAAGCCACAGTGCCACTTCTAGTTTTCTAGTGGTTTATTGGAGATGAGTCTCACAGATATTCCTGCCCGGGCTGGCTTTGAACCAGGATCCTCAGATCTCAGCCTCTTGAGTAGCTAGGATTACAGGTGTGAGCCACGGGCATCTGGCTACTTGCTGGTTTAGTTGGAGATAAAAGTCTTCTAGATTTGTCTGCCTAGTATGGCTGTGACCTCGGTTTTCAGAGTTCAGCCTCCTGATATCTAGGATTGCAGGGGTGAGCCCACCAGCACCCGGCCGGAGTTGGGCTTCCTATGGAGGTTTTTATAGGAGGAAAGCAAACTTGTACAAATCTTCAGCAGATTTTCCTGTGTGTCTCATTGGCCAGCAGGCTGTTAAAATGAAATCCCAGTTCAGAAGAAAGGGAAGGAAATTTGAGGTTTTTGCTGTGGTATTATTGTTATTGTTTGTTGGCTTATTGTTGGCTTCATTTTTGTTTTGTTTTTGTTTTTGTTTTGCCAGACACACAGGAAATATTAGTCAGGAAAGGGGGTTTCTGAGTCTTGCCTGCCTACAACTTCTTTGTCAAAATTTATTTCCCTCGATGGTGCTGGGTTCTCACAGAAAGTTGTTACTAATTTTGCTTGCCCCTTTCTAGCTTGCAAAGGGACTTTGTTTCTCTAGAAACACAGTTTTGCTTCTGGCAAAAAAAACCACAATAATTTATCAAATTTTATATTTTCTTAATTACCATCACATTTCAGTCTTGCCTCTGGGGTCTTTTCATTCATTGCACACAATGCCGACAGTCTAAGCTTTGCAGAGTCTGAATATTTGAGACATGAAGAAAACATTGGCTTTTAAATGCACAAACAAAATGGTGTCACCAAA
Organism: Dipodomys merriami; assembly: GCF_024711535.1. Lineage (NCBI taxonomy): Eukaryota > Metazoa > Chordata > Mammalia > Rodentia > Heteromyidae > Dipodomys > Dipodomys merriami. The sequence goes on from NW_027202871.1 coordinate 2,837,176, forward strand.
ATTTGTTCAATAGGCTGGGAATGTGGCTTAGTGTAGACTGCTTGCCTAGCATGCATGAAGCCCTGGGTTCAATTCCTCAGTACCACATACACAGAAAAAGCCAGAGGTGGCATGCCCAGGGAGGGCCAAAAAAAAAAAAAAATCAAAACATTCAATAGTTAGATGTCTACACAATATATAGGTATACTTACTACATTAATTGGTACACTTAATGATCACCACAATATTGACACATTTGCAACATATTTATACATTACTGTGTCACTTTTCTAAGCATGCATCAGGATTATACAGAAATCACAAGAAGCTAGCTATGAAGTGATTTATTTCTAGATTATGTGTGTGTGTGTGTGTGTGTGTGTGTGTGTGTGTGTGTGTGTGTGTGTGTGTGTGTGAGTATGCGCGCGCGCACGTGCATGCATGTGCTGGTCCTGGGGCTTGACTTGAACTCTAGACCTGGGTGCTGTCCTTGAGCAAAAAAAAAAAAAAAAAAAAAAAAAGGCTCAAGTAATCTACCACTTGAGCTCCAGCTCCACTTCTGGCTTTTTTGGTGGTTAATTGGAGATAAGAGTCTCACTGACTTTCCTGTCTAGACTGGTTTTGAACCATAATCCTCAGCTCTCAGCTTTCTCAATGAGCTAGTATTACAGGTGTGAGCCATTGGCACTGGCTAGTACTTAACCTTGGACCCTGCTTTAGTAAATAGATGAGCCTCAATAGAGAGTCTGTGCATTTCAGCAAAGGTGACTTTCCAGCACTTGTTACATTCGTGCAGTGTTAGGGTTCTGAGTAAGACCGGGGATTCCTGACCTCACTGTGCTTTGTACCGCAGTGAACAGAACACTGAATGTCTGTGCATTGCTAGCACAGACTACAGCGAAAACCTTAGCATTCATCAAAGCACCGAAGGAGGTGGGGGTGGGGTCAGTCATCAGAGAAGCTGGAAGGAATGTTGGCCATTCCAAAGAGCCTGACTCAGGGCTGGAGGCGTGGCTCAGTGGTAAGGGCTGGAGCATGACTCCATGGAATAGCAACTGCCAGGCTGCAAGGAATGGGGCAAACTCCAAGGCCTGGCTCCACTGCAACCCTAGAGCCCCGTTATAGAGGCAGGTTTTATTTTACTGTGTAGAAAATAGAACATATCTATACCATTCAATAGTGTGGATTAGCTGGGCAAATCATAGATAGATAGATAGATAGATAGATAGATAGATAGATAGATAGATAGATAGATCTATATCTATATATCTCACTGGAAAGCTACACAACCTTAAAAATTATGATGTAGATATCTACTTCCTAACGTGTAACAGTAAGCCTGAAAATTGGAGAAAGGCCAGTGTGTATGTGTGTGTGTGTGTGTGTGTGTGTGTGTGTGTGTGTGTGTGTGTGTGTGCCTGTATTAGAGCCTTGAACTCTTGTGTAGGTTTGAACTCAGAGCCTGGGCACTGATCCCTAACTTTATCTCTCTCTTTTTTTTTTTTGGGTCCGGTCGTAGGGCCTGAACTCTGGGCCTGGTCACTGACCCTCAGCTCTTCAGCTCAAGGCTAGCACTCTACCACTTGAGCCACAGCACCACTTCCAGCTTTTTTCTTTTTGCTTATGTGGTGCTGAGGAATCGAACCCAGGGCCTCATACATGCAAGGCAAGTGCTCTACCACTGAGCCACCTTTCCAGCCCTAACTTTATCTCTCCAGGGTGGCATTCTACCATTTGAGCCACACCTCCACTTTCGGCTTTTTGCTGGTTAGTTGAAGATAAGAGTTTATCTGCCTGGTTGACATCAAACCATGATCCTTATATCCCAGTTCCCTGAGTAGTTAAGATTACAGATGTGAGCCATTGGAAGGCATGAAAGAATAGTTTTTTTTTTTTGACAAACGATATGAAATTAGATCTTTTGCAAATGAATAATAACAGGTCTTCACTTTACACCATATACAAAAATTAACCCCAAATGAAATTTTTAAAGAAGGAAAGCTGATACTACAAGACTTCTAAAGACACAGGCAAAGCTTCAGTTCACTGGACTTGGTGACAACCTCATGGATACGATTTCCGGAAACACAGCAATGAGGGCAGAAATAAACAAAGAGCACTGCATCATAGCTGTAAACTTTTGCACGTCAAGGAAAATAAGTGAAATTACTGCCTATGAAATGAGAGAAAATATTTGCAAACTGTACATCTGATAAGCTATTAATGTCTGGAATATATAAGAAACTTCTACAACCCAACAGGAGCAAGAGCAGTCACAAAACAAAACTTCAAAAAATGGGCAACAATTATCCTAAGAGTGTATACAATAGTAAGCAGATATATGAAAAGATTCCTAGCACTAGAAATCATAAAAGGAAACAAATCAAACCCAAAACAAAGGAGTACAGCGGCTCGTGCCTGTTAACTTAACCTAGCTACTCAGGAGGTGAAGATAAGATTGTAGTTTGAGGACAGCTCAGACCAAAAGTTAGTGAGAGCTCAACTCAGAAAAAAAGCTGAGTGTGGTGGTTCACACCTGTAATTCCAACTATGCAAGAGACTATGCAAGAGGTAATGGGACCATGGTCTGAGGCTGACCCTAGCAAAATCTGAAGACTTTATCTGGGGGTGGGTGGAGACAAATAGACTGGCTCAGGTGATAAAATGCTTACTTGGCAAGCTTGAGGCCCTGTGTTGAATTCCCAGGATTGCTGAAACCAAACTGAGCACAAACAAACAAAAAAGCCAACCACACTGAGAATGACCTCATTACCATTAGGATGTGAACGAAAACAACACGTGGTGGTGAGGCTGCTGAGAAATTGGAACCCTTGCACACTGTTTTTTCTTTTGGAAAGCAGTATGGTGGTTCGATTAGAAATAGGATTACTGCATGATCCAATGATCCAACAATCCCACTGCTGAACACATACATGTGTGTGTGTGTGTGTGTGTGTGTGTGTGTGTGTGTGTGTATACACATATATACATATATATTGGATATGGGTGTGTGTGTGTGTGTATTTGTAAGACTTCGAGCAGGATCTCAAAAAGATGTTGTATAGCAGAATTATCACTAGCCTATTCCATACGTCTGAAGAAAAATGTGGCACATTAGGCAATAAGAACTATGTTGCCTTGAAAAAGGAAGTGGGCGCAGTTGCTCTCATCTGTAACTTTAGGTATTTGGAAGGCTGAGAGCAGAGGATTTCAGTTCAGGGCCAACCCCCAGCAGAAAAGTCCATGGGTCTCAACAGAAGAAGCTGGACATGGTGGTGCATACCTGTGATCCAACCATGGGAGGAGGTGAAAAGAGGAGGTTTGTGATCTAAACATGTACCTGGGGAGAAAGTAAGACCCAGTCTCAAAAACAACCAGTGCGGCCAGGTGTTGGTGGCTCACACTAGGTACTTGAGAGGCTGATCTGAGAATCAAGGTTTGAAGCCAGCCTGGACAGAAAAATCCATGAGATTCTTATTTCCAGTTAACTGGAAAAAGGCTGGAAATGGAGGTGTGGCTCAAGTGCTAGGGTAAAAAGCCAAGAAGAAGTGTGAGGCTCTGAGTTCAGCCCCAGTGCTGGCACAAAACAAAACAAAACAGCATGGTTCGAGGGGTTAAGTGCCTGTCTAACCAGCCCTAGGTCCTGACTTGTCATGTGCATCCATCCTTTAGGAAAAATGTGCTATTCACAGAGGACCAAAAACACCAGCGACTGCAGTCTGATGAGGAACCTAAAGTAGCTAAAACTATGGAAACCGAGTCACAGTAGGGTGGCTTGGCGAGTGGCAGATGACTTTCAGGTAAGTGGGCACACTTGGAGTTTTGTTAAGATGAAGGGTTTCCAAGATGCTTGCACAACAATGCAAATATAGGGTACTGCTGAACTCTGTACAAATATTTAAGTGGGTAACTTTCCTGTCACCTCTGCTACCTCTGTAAAATTCAAAATAGAATTACACAACCACGGCAAGTTCTGATTCAAGACCACACACATTCATATTTGTGCAAGGACTGGCGGCATGCACAAGTCACTTAAATGTTTGGATTGTGGAAATGATTTTCTCCCCTTTGCTTTACTTTTCCTTAGTAATTTTAAAACAAAACTGGAAAGTGTTCTGCGTTGACTACAGAGAAAGGTCTCGGATCTGTAGGGGCCTTGCGTGGGGCGGGCAGCTGTCAGGATGGTGATGGGGTCTTCAGGATGGAGACGGGGTCTTCAGGATGGAAGGTCCTGCTTTGTCTCGGTACCTGGTGTCGTGCCCGCCTCTCTAGGTGCAGTGCAGGGCCTGTTATTCATTCTGCACTTTCCCTCTCTGCTGGGCGGGGAGAGGAAGCGGGTCCTCCCTCCTGATCTTTGGGAAGCCAAAGCCTTCAGTCAGCTTGGAAAGTTCAGGACCAGTACCTGGAGTCCCCCCTACCCCCGGCCCTGGCCTGCAGCTGCGCCCACTGGGAAGATGGCCATCTGTGGCCCCAGTCCACCCTGACCTCAGGGTCAGGTCCCCGTTCTCCGACCCCCAGCCCCGTGGAGGACAGCAGTTTGCTCTTGGCTTCATCCAAAGCTCGCTGGAACCCTGTAAAGCACATTTTCCACTCACTCTGGCCTCAAGTTTTCCTTGCACAGAGCTGGGGACCACAAGCAAGCGAGAACATTTTCAGTGTGGTTTAGGGGTGACACTCCTGAGCACTACCCAGCCCCCCCTCCTTCCTGGCCCTGGGCACCACCCCCCCATACTAGCACCTGCAGGAGGGGAACTGGCCCCTTGAGGAAGGGTTTGTCCTCTAACTTGCCCAGGGGAGCTGCAGGGGCCCCTAGTGAGACAATGGCCAGCAAAACTCTCCTGGAATCCTGGAAGCTCCAAGTCTCCTCTGAACTGCAGGCTCTGGAAGGATGATTCGCTGATTCTTTTTCCTTCTCTGCTCTTCCTTTCTCTTATTAAAAACTTGCTATTATAAAGGTGATGTACAGAGGGGCTGCAGTTACATGAGTCAGGCAAAGTGTACATTTCCTTTTGGACAGGGTCACTCTTTCCCTGGATCTCTCCCAGTTTTCCCTCCTACCTCCACCTGCAAGTTGTATTTCTAAATGCATGGGGTCTAAATGCATGGTTTCTCATTCTTGCCTTTTCTGCGCAGGCCTGGCCTCTGTATAATTGGAGATAAGAAAGAGCCTCTTGGGTACGACTGCCCAGATTGACTTCAAACCAAGATCTTCTGATCTCAGCCTCCTGAGCAGCTGGGATTATAGGCATGAGCCACCAGCACTTGACCCTTTAAAATAAATTATTTTCAAAAGGGTTATTTTGTAGGAAAACATATCTAACTAGGTACAGCTAATATTTACTTTGTTTTCCTTCTCCTGCCTGACTAGGAACTGCATAGGATGAAACTGATATATCATCAAAGTAAAAGAACATTTGTGTGTGTGTGTGTGTGTGTGTGTGTGTGTGTGTGTGTGTGTGTGTGTGTGTGTGTGTGTGCCAGTATTGGGGCTAGAGCTCAAGCCATCTTGCTTGGCTTTTCTCTGCTCAAGCCTGGTGCTCTACCACTTGAAACATAGCTCCATTTGTGGCTTATTGCTGTGGAATTGGAAATAAGAGTTGGCTACTTTCCTGCCAGGCTGGCTTTAAGCTGTGATCCTCAGATCTCAGCCTCCTGAATAGCTGGGGTTACAGGCGTGAGCCACTGGCATGGGGCTGACAGAGTGGCAGAGGGAGAACCTCCTACAGCATTGTTCTGGCCCCCTCCTGCACTGTGGAAGGAAGGCTTTTCCTGCTATGAAGGGTGAGTGACGGCTGTGCACACCGCACCTAACACTGGGCTGATGGGGACATGCACACTGGACGCAGAAGAGAGAAGGTAAGTCACACGGTTTCTCTGGGGAGGAGGGTACGTGTGCATAGGCTGCAGAAGGCAGCTGTGCTGTCACCAGTGGCCAGGGTGACTCCAGTTTCCTGTGGGAGGTTGGGACTGGCTTGTTGGATAGATTTCCTTGGGCTGGCAGGAAAGAAAACCCTGTTAGGTTGTGGGCCTGGTAGACAGTAGCTGACTCCCCTTTCCAGAGGGCCTGGACTGTGGAAAACTTTCCTATGAACTCACAGTCCTGAGTCTCCAATGCAGCAAGGTGGCGCAGTGGGGGGTAGGGCCTACACAGGAGACGTGGGTTACCGTGCCATCAGGGCCAAGCCCAGCGACCACAGTGCACATGCAGTGAGTCACCAAGTGGCACAGAAATGATATCAGGAAACGCCAGTGACTCTTCTATCGAGGGAGTCCCTGGGGTTCTGAGGAACAGGGCCTTTGCCAAGAAGCACCTAAGGGCCTGAAGCAGACCAGCAATGTTGGGACCATGAGTCTACATGCCAAGGCTGCCAAGGCCCTGGGAAAGCCCAAGATGCCACAGGGTGCCAGCCTCCAGCTCCCTTCCCTACACCGCTCACCCCAAAAGCCCAGGAAATGGCTTCTGGCCTGCCCGCCTGGGACCCAGGCTCTGCCAGCCCCAGGCGGTGGAAGCCAAGGCTCCAGTCAGGGCCTCAACCCAGACTTGGCTCAGGCTCAGGTCCCCTAAGTGCCCAGGCCTCCACAGAGGCTCCTATCTTAATCACATCCAAGCCGACCAACATTTAAGAAGAAAGGTTTATTTTAGGCTGAGAAGGTGGCTCAGAGGTGGAGCGCTTGCCTTGCATGCATGAGGCCCTGGGTTCAATTCTTCAGCACCACATAAGCAGAAAAAGTCGGAAGTGGCGCTGTGGCTCAAGTGGTAGAGCACTCGCCTTGAGCTGAAGAGCTGAGGGACAGCGCCCAGGCCCAGAGTTCAGGCCCCAGCACTGATTAAAAAAAAAAGAAAAGAAAAGAAAGGCTTATTTTAGTTACGGTTCTAGAAAATTCTGTCTGTTACAGCAAAAATCCTGTTGCTTTGGGCCTGTGGTGTGATATCATGGTGGAGGTACGTGGCAGAGTAGAACTGCTTGCCTCATGCCAGGAAGTGAAAGAGAGGAGAGGGAGCCAGGCCCCCAGTGACCTAAAACGCCCCCTCTAGGCTCCACCTCCTAAAGGTCCCAGTAGTGCCAAGCCTTCCTCACATGGGCCTTGGAGGTCTTCACCACTATTTATTGTCACGAGCACAGAAGGTCTCTTGTGATGCTTGGGGTTCAGTGGGGCTGTGCTGTTGGTAGAAAGCTGAGAAGAAGGAGGAATGGAGGAGGAGGAGCAAGAGGAGGAGCAGGAGGAGCAGGAGGAGGAGGAGGAGGCGGCAGTGAAGTCGCAGAATGATTCTTGACTGCAAAGAGCTTGAATTCTCCAGGCAGGAAGAGTGGGGGGGGGCGGTTGGGGAGTTGGAGTTAATGGGGGTGCCTAGTCGGTGACGCACAGGGCTTCTGAGCTTGTAGAGGAAGTGAGACTCGGTGACTTGTGCCTGGTACTTAGTGAGGATGTTTGGTGCAAGGTGGGGTGGTGTTTCAGGAGAATGGGGGGGGGAGGCAAAGCTCTTACACCTGTGTAAAGATGGTTCACTCATTCAATACCTACGTGGCACACGAGTCACGCAGGACAGCGGGAGAGGAGGAGGCTCCCGGGACAGCGTAGGGCTTGCTGGTTGCATCGTGGGATCGGGGTTGGTGAACTCCAACCAGGGCTGGCAGTTCATGGAGGAGCTTCAACGCGTACTACAGTGAGCCGCCCTGGAGCACAATTTGGATGTTCTCTTCAGCCTGAGTTTGCTTTGAATGTGCTGGGACCCCCTAAAGGCAGGAGGTGACCTTGGGGTTTCTGGTCTCCTGGGCACCCCGCGAAGTGGGTGGCCCTTCCTGGCAAGGTCTGCTTCTCTCCCCGCCCTCCTCTCTCTGCTTGGTGCTCGCCTGGTGATGCCAGCACCATACTGGGCCTTGTTGTTGCCCGTGGAGCCCTGGGTACTCCATGATCTAGCCAGCTGTGCTTCTGAGAGAAAAATGAGCCTCTAAATTACTGAAGGGAGCGCTGTGTTCTTTCCAGAACATGGTGGTTATTCCCGGGGCGTCCGGAGCAAGTGTGCACCATGGAAGATATTTATCGGAGACTTATTTCACCTCTTGTTCTTGGCAAGTGAAGCACAAAGATACGCACCAGCATGTCCTCAGCTTTGTTCCTATCTTGCATCCCTAGTGCTCTCAGAGAGGAGAGATTCACGGGTGTTCTTTGACTCCTGGAAATGTATTATGACTTCACTTTTCTTCCTTCGTGAATTACTATGTACTTCATATTATTCACTTGTGACACGCCAAATAGTTTAGCTGATAAAATAGAGAGAGCAAGAAACATCCTGTCTTAAGGAATCAACAACAATAAGAAAGAAAAGAAATTTTTAAAGAGAAAGAGAAGAGCTGGGTTCTGGTTGCAATCCTTGCTACTCAGGAGGCTGAGATCTGAGGATCCTAGTTTGAGGCCAGTCTAGGCAGACAAATCTAAGAGATGCGTATCTCCAATTAGCCAGTGTGAGACAGAGGCAGAGAGAGAGGAGAAAAAACTTCATGAGTCAATTACTTAATTTACAGGCTAGTCTATAAACTGAATAAATGGCTGTATCAGTGAACCCCAAGAGTTCCAGCACAGCCAAACGAGTAGTTTGGTTGTCTGGGGGCAGCTGCTCATAAACATTCCGTTACTCATTCTGAAAGTTTGCCGAGTTTAGAGGCAATGATGACCCGTAGAGGGTGAACATCCCGTATTGGTAGGTCAGGAAGTCTTCCAGTGTGAACTGGGTCAGTTAGGAGGAAACCATTCTGACCAGAAGAGATTACGAGGCCCGTGGATGCATTAGGAGGATGACAAACTCTGCCAAGCCTGTGCATGAAGTACTAAGGCATGCGATGTCCCAGAACAGGGAACGGCTGCACCGAGCACTGAGCATGCTTGCAGAGTGGCTTACGGTCGCTCCTGGGCCTGGAGATGACCTGAGAAAGGAGCAGGCATGAGTTATACTTCCTGGAGGAATTCTGACCTCATCTCCCCACTGCCGTTTCTCTGGATCCCAGAGTGTAATTCATGCTGAAAGCCTATGGAGCAGCTCGAAAAGGAAGATTCAGGAGATATAAACCTTAGACACATGGGATGTGCTACAATCCTACAATCCTACCTTTGACTGCGAGCTGCTTTATTTTCAATCCACTGCATTCGATCAGGGAGTTTCTTTTTTTTTTTTTTTTTTTGTGAAAATACTGTACAGAGGGGTTACAATTACATGGGCAAGATAATGAGTACATTTCTTATCAAGCATTGTAGCCTCCTCCTTTGTTTCCCCTTCCCATCCCTTCCCATCCTCCCCCTGCCCTCCCACCCAATCCTTCCCACTCCCCCCCACACACACACCAAAGTTGTAAAGTTCATTTTTGGAGAGTTTCTTGTACCTTGGCCTGCTCCACCCTGTTCTAGAAAGTACAATGGTGTCCATCTTGTTTGTCTCTTGAGGAGGAATTGCATCCACACACTGCAGATGTAACTTTATTTTACCCTTCATTTTATTTTTATTTTTTTTTATTTTTGCTAGTTTTTTTTAAATTTTATTTTATTTTATTTGTGAACATACTGTACAGAGGGGTTACAATTGCATGGGCAGGATAATGCGTACATTTTTTACCAAGCACTGCAGCCTCCTCCTTTGTTTACCCTTCACATCACTTCCCAGCCTCCCCCCTCCCCCCCCAATCCCCATCCTTCTCCTTTTCCCCTTCCCCCCCACCCCCGCACCAACGTTGTAAAGCTCATTTTGGACATGACAACTTGTACTTCTCATTGTTGCAACAGGTCCACCTGTATCCTTAAACAACTGGTTTTTCCCCATCTCCTCCACAAGTTATACTGACATCAAATATAGTGAAAGCAGTTACCCTTCATTTTATATACTATAACTTATTCCCTATTATCATGTACTTTATTATTCATTTCCTCTGATGTATTTGCAACCCTATTGGGGCCACGTGTAAACCTCATTGTCCATCCGACTTGAAAGGAAACCACAGTTCTCTAGGTGAACCCCAGGGAAGGACCAGGGAGAAGTGAACAAAACTTGTGGACACACAAGTGGAGGGGATGTGGACAAATGCCATCACCCATATCAGCAATGTTTCGCTGCAGTGTTCCGAAAGGCCAACTGGGTAAACCAGAGCTGGAGAGCCAGTTGCCTAGTTTTATGAATAAAGTTTTATTGGAAGCAGGGTTACAATTAGAACTCGGCAAGTGAGGCAGGGCCATGAAAAAGTAGTGTTAGATCTGGTCTTCACTTGGATTGTTATTGGTTTCCCCTCGTGATTATTTTTGCATTAATCTTTTTTATTGGTGTGGTTTATTAGCAGACATTAGCTATACAAGGGAGCTCTCACTGTGACTTTCTACAGGTACACATGTACCATCCTTACCCCTTGGACGCTGTCAATTTCCACAAGCTTCCTTGTTCTGTTTTCACATGTGCACACCAACACCTTAAGCTTATTCATCCTTGTTCATGCTCCTTGTTGGCCCTCCCACTCCCTTTGGCACCCTGTCACAAGTTTAAAATGCTGTATGAACCTGCCTTGTCTTCTGACTGCTCTCTTATGCCATTCATCTAGCAGCAGCCAAGATGAAGCATCCAGGTGTGGCGGTGTGCAGAACTGACCTGCTCCCTTCTGGCTCCAGTCTGACGAGCATGGCCTGCTACTTGTCACCCAGCTGGTTAAATCTCAGCACAGGAGTCTCTTTCTTACGTGTAGCCATTTAAAAGAATGCTTTTTTTCCTTCCTGTCTTCTAATAATCAGAATACATTCTATTCTATTAGGATATTTTAAAAATAGGTTTACATGTGTAAAGAAACTTAGAGTAAAGAATCTGTATCAGCCGGGCACCAGTGGCTCATGCCACTCAAGAGGCTGGGATCTGAGGGTCGCTGTTTAAAGCCAGCCAGGGCAGGAAAGTCCATGAGACTCTTATCTCCAATTAACCACCAAAAAAGCCGGAAGTGGAGCTGTGGCTCAAGTGGTAGAGCAATAGCTTTGAGCGATAAAGTTCAGGGACAGTTCAAACTCCAGGACAGGCGCACACACACACACACACACACACACACACACACACACACACACACACAAAGAATCTGTAAGCTTGGCAAGCTGGCACATACCTGTAATTCCCTTGCTCAGGACATGGAAGATGGCAATTCAATACCAGCCAGGGCACAAAGTTAGTGAGACTCCATCTCACCCAGCAACCTGGGCATGGTGGTATATTTGGTGGTCCCAGCTCTGAGGGAGTTAGGAGGATCAAACTATGAGGCAGGCCTGGGCAAAAGGCCAGGGGTATGGCTGAAGTGGTAGAGCACCTTCCTACCAAGCTCAAGTCCCTAACTCTAGGATGGAAAAAAAAAATATCAGTTGGTGCCAACAGTGTGACCATATAGAGCCCCACTTTCTTCTTTTGTGAATGGGGGCTCCACAGGCTGGTCTTTACCTTCCTCTCCAACTCTCTCCAGATCAGAGGTCAGGTTCTCTGAATGGTTAAAGAATAATCCATTAGTAAACACTGGAAAAAGTCAGTTCCCTTGCACCTTGAGGACCGCCTGTGCCTGCAGAAAAAGAGCACACACACACACACACACACACACACACACACACACACACACACACACACACACACACACAAAGTCATCTCTGCTCTTACATCTAAGTGTGCTGAAATGCAGAGTTCCCAAAGCTGAATGCCTCCATTTGGTGGTAAGTGCGACTTAGTGTATCTGGTGGCAAATGCTGGCCCACCCCCAAAGAAGAGGCAGGAGCAGAAAAGGGCACAGGTTACTGCACTCCTCCCATAGATACATATGCACTGTGTACCTGAGTGCTTTAATAGATACATGGATTAAAAATGTTGATTCAATTAATGGACACTTGTTTATTTTTTTTTGCCAATCCTGGGCCTTGAACTCAGGACCTGGGCACTGTCCCCGAGCTTCTTTGTGCTCAAGGCTAGTATGCTACCACTTGAGCCACAACGCCACTCTGGCTTTTTCTGAGTAGTTTATTGGAGATAAGAGTCTCACGAAATTTCCTGGCCAGGATGGCTTCAAAGTGCAATCCTCAGATCTCAGCCTCCTAAGATCCTCCAGTGCCCAGCTGGAAATATTTTAAAATGAATATAAAAACTAACCTGCAGCTATAATTCAGACACATTAAAAAATGGTAATCTTTTTTTCCTCTGGTGCTACTGGGGTTTGAACTCAGGATCTGGAGTTTACCAGGCAGTAGCTCTACCACTTGAGCTTTGCCACCAGCTATTTTTTCTCTGTTTAATTAATTAATTTATTAATTAATTTATTTTTACCAGTTCTGAGACTTGAATTCAGTGTCTCACACTCCTGCTTGGCTTGTTTTATTCAAGCTCTCTACTATTTGAGCCATGCTTCCAGCCTGGCTCTTAACTAGTTAATTGGAGATGGAGTCTTGAAGGCTTCTCTGCCCCTGCTAGCTTTGAACCTCAGTCCTGCTGATCTCAAGGTCCTGAGTAGCTAGGATTATGGGTGCCAGCCCTTTTTTGTTCCAGCTATTTATGAGACAGATTCTCACTTTATTCCTGGCCAGCCCAGATTTCAACATGACCAGAGCATCTGCACACTCTGATTTTTCAGTTGAGTTGTGTGTGTGTGTGTGGGGGGGTGCTTCATGAACTTTTCTGCCTGGGCTTGAATTATAATCCTCTAGATCTCAGCCTCCCAGGGAGCTAGGATTACAGGCATGAGCCACCCTACCTAGTTTAAAATGCTATTATTTTAAGTCAGCAATATTCAATTTTAACATGGAAGGTTGCATGGATGTTTTCATGGCATGCCTGAGTGAGAATATGCAAATTAAGCCACCATCCCCGCTGGAAATGGCGTTGTGACCTCATCACCAGGTCAATGTGGCCGGTATGACACCTGGCCCTTCGCAGGCAAACACTGGAGGAGGAAGGAAGCAGCCACAATGTCAGGGGTTGGGGTGGGCACAGATGAGAAGCTGAGAAAGGGGGGGGGCGCCAGGAAGGCCTCCGGGGAAGCCACGGGCCTCTGCCTTCTTGCTGGTGTCAGTCTATTGCAAGATGACCAGTGTGCCTAGGGGGGACCGGGCAGGGGTAGAGACCACCTCCTCGAGTCTGCTTCATGGTGGGGGATTCTCTTTCTGAGAAAGGCACACTCCCCAGATAGACAAAAACAACCCTTCATTTTTTCAGAGGGGAAGTATTTACAGCCATCTGGTCTACCTGCTTTCTGCCTTGCCCATGTCCAGGGAGAGCTCTTCATGGAATGATTGTGACACTCAAACCTGGGTGAGTTATTTGCTCAGCAGGTACTAGACCTCTTAGCTTGGGTGTGAGTAGGCCTCTGTGCTGTGGGTTTCATGTCTTCCTTATTCAGGTAGATCATATGACTCAGGCACAGTGTTTGAGCATGCTCACTATGATTCCTACACATGTAGAGCCCTGTGTGGAACCACACCCCGATCAATACCGAGAGCGCTCTGTACCCTCCAGAAGCCTCCTGCCCCTTCCCTGACACTCCGTCCCCCTCTCCAGGCTTTGCCTGTCCTTAAACTTGATAGGGATAAAATCATTCAGCACGTACTGTGTCTTTCTTCTTGCAACATTGATGGTTTCACGGTTCTCCTCTACCTAGTTCATTCTTTTCCCTTGTTGGGCAGTATGCCAGGGTGAATGTACCACAATTTATCTGTTGTCTTACCTCTTTGCATTTTTTATAGGATTTAGCATTGGAGAAAGTTTGGAAAAAAAAGTGAGAGGCAGTCTCCTGGAGCCTTGTGGGGGAAGGGGGTGGAGGAGTGTGGGAGGAGGGGTGTGGAGGGAAGGGTTCCCACCTGAGCCAGAGTCTAACGTTCAGCCTCACAGCCCAGCAGCCTGGATTGTGAGGTAGAAAAAGGACACCTGAAACTATCATGCCCTCAGAACTCTGATGGAAGCCAGCACCATGTATTCATTGCTAGTGAAAAATAAGAGCGTCATATTCAGGGGAACATGTTACATATACTTTTTTTTTAAAAATGGCTTGATAGTATTTATGTGGCCTTCTCTTCCAAGAAACTATGACTCCATTTAAAGAATGAGTTGCCACGATGCCTTGGGAAATAGACTGAGAATTTACAAATAAAGAATTTGGGTTGAAGAACTAGGGGTTCTTGGGACAAACTTATAAAGAAACAAACATCAGCATCAGTTTTATGTCTGCTTTGTTCCCCCTTTCAAGTCTCAGAGGCAGGATAGGCAAATGGCTATAGCCTCAGCCTTTGGGGCTGGCAGCCTAGGATCCAACTATGCTTACCACCCAAGAAGAGGAAAACAGTCCTAGTGACATGAGCTGACAGGGGCAGAGTGACTCGAACAGGGCTGGCATGTGGCAACCAGTTACGAAATGCCAGCTGTTATTATCATCTTGGGCTCCAGAAGTTGTCCCTTCCCTCATTCTCAGAAAATTAGATCACATTTAGGAATTACCAACTCCTCAGCCTCAGCCTGAAGCCATGAGGAGCAAACAAGCCTTTCCTTCCTTTCTGGAGGGACGAGACATCTCCAGCCCAGGGCTGGTGTTGGTCAGGCTCAGCTTCAGTTCTTTGGATGATAACTGGAAGGAGATTCGAAAAATAAGGCCAAATATCCATCAAGACAGCCCAAGGTGTCAGAATGTTTCGAGTAAATATACTGCATTAAAGACACTGGTTTGTTTGTGTTGCTTTTTAAAGTATGTTCTGGAAAAGCAGAGCGTGGAAGGCGTTATTAAAGCAGAGGCCTCTGCCGAGAGGTTGCTGAGGAAAGTTAGGACTTCAGGGCTGCCAGTTAAAATTGAGTCGACTTACTGTGCATAAATTAGTTCCTAATGAGGTGGAGAAATGCAGAAAAATAATTAAGAGAAGGAAAATATTTTCTCTGGATAAAAACAAAACAAAAGCCAGGTGGCTTTGGGCTCCAGCGCGTCTCTAGACAGCTCACAGCAGCTTGGAGAGAGAGCAGGAGGGCAGGATAGGCTGAGCCTGGGTGGCCCGTGGGGCGCCGCAAGCAGCCCTGAGCCCTTAGCACAAAACCCATCCAGAAGGAAAGGACAAGGGCCAGGAAAGGGCTCTGAGGCCAGGAAAGAGGGCGAGATGGCGAGAGATCAGGGTGAGCATCAGGGGAACCAAACTACGTCTCTATCACATATCTTTCTCATATCCTTTTTTCTCTCCTGTGCCTGTACTGGAACTTGAACTCAGACTCCTGATCTCTCATTTTTCCATCAAGGCTGGTGCTCTACCACTTGATTCAGGCCTTCCAGCTTCTTGCTGTTCATTGGAGGGAGATAAGAATCCCTCAGATGTATCTGCCCAGGTTGACTTCAAACCTTCAATCCTCCAATCTCAGCCTCCTTAGGAGCTAGGATGATAGGCATGAACCACCAGCATCAGGCTAAATTCCACTCTTAATGAAAATAATTTCTATAGAAAGTGGGAAAGGTGTGTGTGAGAGGGGGTGGAGGGGAGAGAGGGAGGCTAGAAGGGAGGGAGAGAGAGAGAGATGCAAGAAGTCTGAGTATTTCAATGTGTTGTATTTCCATAAACATGAGAGGTGAGTGGGACTTCCTGGGAAAAGCAAAGTCTAGGCTGTTGGGTTCTTGTTAAGAGTGTGTGTAAACACCAAGAAGGGGACTGGAGAGACAGCGCAAGAGCCTTACAACTAGAACCCAACTACACACAAACCCTTTCCCACCATCCACGTGGCCTAAATGTGATTTTTTTCAACTCTTAAGTTTTAACATAGATATTAAAAAACACAAAGCCCAACACAGCCTCCCAGTGGCTGCCTCCTCTCACCAGTGGACATTACAGCCACGTTAGCCAGGGAGTTTGCCTCCCCGTACCTGAGCTGGACCACTGCTCTGCCGGTCCACACACGGGGCTGGCAGCTGGCGTGGGGGTCTGGCTCAGCCAGCTATGTCCTCTGCCCTTGAGGACTGGAGGCCTCTTGCTCACTTAGCATGTTTGTCTTGGTGGGGCCTCTGGAAAGTCCTCTGGTTAGCCCTTGTCTCTGTATGCTTGAAGGTGGAGAAAGGAAGCAGGTGGACAGGCCTTGTCTTCACCTAGCAAGTGGCCCCTGTTAAGTGCCAGAGTCTAAATATTTGGATGAATTCCTCCAGCCTGAGCTTCTCCAGAGCCCAGCCAGCTCCCATTCTTTATGCTCCCAATCTGCTTGTGCATGGCACAAAGTTGGTGCTTAATAAATATTTATTGAGTGAATAAAAGTCCAGATGGCTGGAATTCGCTTTCTACACAGAGCCGGAGAAAGCCATTTGCTGTTTTACAAAGAAGTGAAGCTCGACTCTCTGGATACTGTCTAGTCCCATCAAAACCTGCATTCCTGCCATGGTCTTTATTAGTCCTGGGGGAAGTTCAGCATCAAGCCCACTGACCTGGACAGAAAGACGACTGTCCACCACGGCAGGCCCACAGGGAGCCAGCCAAGCACACACCGCTGAGGACCAGTGCCAGCCGCCTGCTGGAGGAGATCAGGGTCCACCGACTCCATGAAGAAGCCTGTGTCAACCAGAGGCTTTCACTCTGCTAAAGGAAGCTGGTTTTCAGTGCACTGACTTGACCGATGTCCCCCAGGGCAACAAGGGGAACAGCCATTCCTACTGGAAGTAAACCCCACTTACAAACCTGGGGTGCCAAACTCAGCCGCTCCCCCTCTCCCCCGGCCCCATCCTTTCCCAGGCTTAGGCAGGGAAGGGACAGCCAGCTGTCTGCTGTCTCAGGAGCTCACACAGGGATCTGGGCTCAGAGTGGTCAGTCTTCTAGCATTTCCAGGGACATGGTTTTGGATGCACAACAGCCCATTATAGGAGACATGTCTCAAGGAATCAGAATAAAAAGGCTTAAGCCAAGTGGGTGAATGGAGCCCCCAGCACCGAGGTATGACATGTGCTGTCCTGCCAGAGAGGGGACAGGGTCTCTGTGATTCACCTGAGCAGAAGCCCCCCTCTCCTCTTACAAAAGGCCCCTCAAAACCTTCTGAGAGCACATCTTCACTTATTTCATTTATTTATTAGTTTTTTAAGCTTTCTTCTAAGGCACTTTGAAATCTTTACAAAACACAAGAGTCACGTAAATGTATTTAGCTCACAGGCCACCACATGGACAGAGGTTAGAAGCATTAACAAGAGAAGTTTGACACGCTTGTCTGCATGCATGTGTTTATTTGTATCACAGGTTAACTAATATTTGTCTTAAGAATGCTTTTTCATTCCAATTGGGTTTTAGTAAGGGTTTTTTTTTTTCCTTTTTCTTTCCCAGTACAAGGGGATGGGATCAAAATGCATCCCTTGCCTAGAGCTGTTTTGTTTGGGATGTGGGGAAATGAGAGAACTTTCCAGGCTTTGATCCCTGGCGCAGATTATTTCACTATTTTTTTCTGTCTCAATGAGGTCACGGGAAGGACATGGGAATGGAAGCAGACCCGAGAGCTCTCCCCAGCTACGCCAGCACAGTGCGTCAGGATGCTCTAGCTTGAGCTTTCTTCTCTAATAGCACTGGAAATGAAGATAGGATATGATCACTTACATTGTCTCTGTGTGTCTTACTCGCACTGGGGAAAAGTGGTGGCTGACAATGGAACTCATTTGATTGAAAAATATTCACTTGTAGCATGTAAATCCTCATAACTACCTTGTAGGAATTTTGTGAACATGGGTATATCTCACATCTACAAAACACAAGTACTCAGCACAGAGAAGGAACCCAAACATTGGTGGAGGTGTTGTTGCTATTAGTTTATATTCTCCTTTATGCTTTAAAACCTTTACTCCAAATATTGCCCTGAATTCACAGGGTCAGTACTTTCCTTTTTTTTTTTTTCCTATAAAAACAAAAACAAAACTACTGACTTCAGGGCTTACATGCATGCTTTTTCTCTCACAAGTGGTGCTCTACCACTTAGCCATGCATCTAGGTTGGCATTTGCTAGTTAATTGGAGGTAAGAGTCTCAGATTTGTCTGTCAGGGCTGTATTTGCACCATGATCCTGTGATCTCAGCCTCCGTGAGTGTGAGCCACCGGCACACAGGTACTTAACAGTATTTCAGAGTGCTTCTTTGAAATATGGTCTCAGGCTAGAGATACGGCTCGGTGGCAGAGTCCCTGCCTAGAGAGTTGTACAGCTCTGAGTTCAGAGTCACAGTACTGACAAAGAGCGAGTGAGTGAGTGAGTGAGAGACAGAGAGAGAGAGTCTCAGAAGGACACCACCACCCCCCCCCCCGACACACACACACGATGTACAGAATCTACATTACAGCAAGGTCCCATGTGGCTGCTGGGCCTGGCACTATGGAGATACACAGCCTTTACACTTTACTTTGGCTTCATTTTTTGAGGGAAGGCCTTGCTTCCTTCCCAGGTACGTTCTTGGGCTGTGATCCAGCCATGTCTGGAATGCCTGGTATGTGCCACCATGCCCAGTATCTTCCTTCGACATGTAGTTTCATAGACCTTCCTGTCTGGGCTGGCTTGCCACCATGGTCCTCCTATTATTCCTCCCATGTAACCAGAACCACATACTGGTACAACATGACCAGTTTATTGGTTGCAATGGGATCTTACTAATTTTTTTTTTCCAGGGCTGGCCTCAAACTGCAACCTTCCTGATCTCTGCCTCCCAAGTAGCTGGGGTGACAGGGGTGAGCCACTGTACCTGGCTGTGGTGATGGTGGTGGCAGTGGTGGTGATAGTGGTGGTGGTGGTAGTAGTGGTGGTGATGGTAATGATGGTGATGATTGTGGTAGTGATGATGATGGTGGTGATGGTGGAGGTGATGGAGGTGGTAGAGGTGGTGATGGAGGTGATGGAGGTGGTGGTGGTGATGGAGGTGATGGTGATTGTGGTGATGGTGGCGGTGATGGTGGAGGTGATGGAGGTGGTAGAGGTGGTGATGGAGGTGATGGAGGTGGTGATGGAGGTGATGGAGGTGGTGATGGTGGTGGTGATGGTGGAGGTGATGGAGGTGGTAGAGGTGGTGATGGAGGTGATGGAGGTGGTGGTGGTGATGGAGGTGATTGGTGGTTGTGGTGATGGTGGTGATGGTGGGGGTGATAGTGGTGGTGATGGTGGAGGTGATGGAGGTGGTAGAGGTGGTAATGGAGGTGATGGAGGTGGTGGTGGTGATGGAGGTGATGCTGGTGATGGTGGTTGTGGTGATGGAGGTGGTGGAGGTGGTGATGGTAGTCGGATAGGTGATTGTCTATACACACTCAGATTTCACCGTGTTGTCCTTGTTTGGGAATCATGAAGCGCTTTGGGTTTAAGTTTATGTAATTCTGTGTTCAGACCTTGGCTTTGCCGCCAATCCTTGAACTCAGGAACTAGATGTTGTCCCTTAGCTTTATCATGCAAGAATGTCACTGTGCTGCTATAGCCACACCTCCACTTCTAGGTTTTTGTCTTTTGCTATTTGGGCTGGCAAGCAGCTGAGCTCTTAGCCCGGATTCCAGGAGTGAGCTGCCCTTCTGCAGCTGTCCTGCTGTCGGCTGTGTAAGAAGGGGGTCCCTTCTTCATGCAAAGTTGTCCTGGCTGGAAACGGGAAGGCACCCTGCTCCCTGCTCTCCAAAGCAGCAGGGTGACTCACCCCATGGCCTCTGGAAGAGCTAGCTCCTCATTTCTGCCAAGGATGGAGTTTGTTCTCTAAGTAGAAAGCCTAAGTGAAGTGGTTTGGCATGCTACCTTTCACATAGTGTACCAAAGTTTAAAATGAGGCCAAAAATACTGGCTGCAGGCAGCGGGTATTTGTAGCTGTGAGGATTTGCTTTTCACTTCATGAAAAGAAAGAATGGGGTGGAAGAAGAAACGGGTTCTCCCCAGGTGCCGCCTGCAGGGGCAGCGTGACCGCACACAAGAGGGGAAAAGGCCAGGAAGTTCCACACTAATCTAATTTTAAATTTCTGCATTTTTAAAAATTTCATCGTGTAGAGACACATTTATTCATGAAGGGATAAGCCCTCAGCATTGTTCGTGATGAATGCAATCTTGCTAAGAGCTGCTGGCAGGAGCTTACTGCAATTTACAGTGCAGGAAGCACATAAATTCCCTGCCTGCCATCCTAGCTACTCAGGAGGCTGAGATCTGAGGATCAAGGTTCAAAGCCAGCCTGGCAGGAAAATCCTTGAGACTTTTGAGACTTGTATCTTTAAGTAACCATGAAAAAGCCGGAAGTAGAGCTGTGGCTCAAGTGGTAGAGTGTCAGCTTTGAGCTAAAAAGCTCAAGGATGGTGCACTCAGGTTTTGAGTTGAAGCCCTATCACTAGCAAACACAATGCATGCACACATGCACGTACACACACACACACACCCATTGATGTTCTCTGAGTCCCCAGGTTTGGGAGAAGAACTTCTGGGGGAGGTGGGATTGGCAGGTTGCTGTGGCTTGAGGCTTGATTTGGTCTATTCCTTCATCTGCTATCTAGCTCTTTCTAATTCAATGAACTGCTCTAGAATTCTGCCCACAGGAGCCGCAGCACCCTTCTCTGGGGTTCTGGTCACCTTTGGCCCTGTCTTCTCCACATAATCAGTCAGCGGGCCGCCTGCTCAACTGCCTACAAAATGTCTATCATCTTTCTGACTCTCTTGACTCTTAAAAAAAAAAATCCCAGTTACCTCTGCCTCCTGCCCAGATCACTGCAATTCTTCTAAATGTTCTCTGGGATTCTACCTTGCTTCCCTACAGCCAGTCTACCACAGAAAAACCAGAGGGATGTTTATTAAAAAGGTTAGTTATGTCAATCCTCGGACTGAAAGCTATCGTTGGTCAAGATCCAAATACACAGTTGAGCGACAGTGGCTCATTTCTGTAACCCCAGCTACTCAGGAGGCTGAGATCTGAGGATTGTGGATCAAAGCCAGCCCAGACAGGAAAGATTGTGAGACTCTGAACTCCAATTAACTAGCAAAAAGCTGGAAGTGAAGTCATGAAAAGCCATCCTTGAGTGAAAAAGCTATGCTAAGGCCAGAGGCCTTCAGTCTAAGGCCCCATACCCACACACAAAATGAAACAAACCAAAAACACACAATGTGTGACTTCCAGACTTGTTAAAGAAAAGGCGTTAGAAAAATCTGACAACCCCAGGATAGACTAGAGGAAAAGAGTGACAAAAAAAAAAAAGAGGAAACTTCATGAACAAGAAATACCAAATCTCAGAATGGATAATTCAAGTCTTAATCATAGTGAAAAATAAAGGTTTGAACTTTCTCCACTAAAAGATGAGATTCTTAAATCGGCTCTTTAAAACCAGTTATACATACTGTTCATAAGATATATTCTTCAAGCAATATAACATAGAAAGCTCCCAAATCAAAGAATAGAGAAAAGACATACCAGGAAATTAGTAACTGAAAGAAAGCTAGCTTAGCAATGCTAATACCAGATAAAGCCACCCTTAAATTAAAAGCATTTCTGGCACCAAAGATTTCCTACAGATAATAAAACTATCCAGAACAACAGTATAGAACCATACATTTGTTTGCCCTTAGAAACAGCTTTTGTGGAAGACCCTGGGAAGATTCTGGAAAGTGGCTTGCTCAGTATGAATCAGCCATCGGTGGAGAGTGGTTGGGAAGGAAGGATTGTGGTTTCTAGGTTTCCTTGCAGTTGGGTTCTCCAAGCAACTGAGCTGCTGCACAACGAAAGCAAATATTGTGAGCTGGACACAGGAAAATGGCCAGGTGCTTCTTCAACGATGATTGTTGCGCAAATTCTAATCCCAGTGCTGGTGTCAAGGTGTGGTATCGGGCAGGGGCTGACACAGTAGGCAGAGGCCCACTGGAGGCTGTTTGCAGGGTGTTGGATGTTAGTCCTGGCTGTTCTGAACATAGTCTAGGTGTTTACTAAGCTTGTTTGTTCAGCCTGTCAGAAATTCTGTAAGCTATATGAACCTTCTAACAACCCCCTTCTGAAGTGCAAACCAGCATAAGCTGTGAAGTGCACTGTGCTCTGGAAAGTCCCATGCACTGTAATTACATTATTTCATTCTCTCTCTCTCTCTCTCTCTCTCTCTCTCTCTCTCTCTCTCTCTCTCTCTCTCTCTCTCTCTCTCTCTCTCTCTCTCTCTCTCTCTCTCTCTCTCTCTCTCTCTCTCTCTCTCTCTCTCTCTCTCTCTCTCTCTCTCTCTCTCTCTCTCCGTTGGTTGTGGGTCTTGAACTCTGGGCCTGGGCGCTATCCTTCTCTTCAGCTCAAGGCTAGTGCTCTACCACTGGAGCCACAGCACCACTACCAATTTTCTGGTGGTTAATTGGAGATAAGAGTCACACAGACTTTCTTGCCCAGATCTCAGCCTCCTGAGTTGCTAGGATTACAGGTGTGAGCCACTGGTGCCCAGCTTCATTTTCTCTTTATTATTTTATTTTACTTTATTTTATAGTTGTGCTGGTTAAGGGGGCTTGAACTTGGGGCCTGGGCATTGTCCCTTAGCTTTTTCTGCTCAAGGCAACTAGTATTATACCACTTGAGCCATAGCTTCATTTGCTGCTTTTTGGTGGCTAATTGGAGATGAGTCTCACAGACTTTCTTGCTCAGGCCAGCTTCAAGCTGAAATCCTCTTATCTCAGCCTCCTGATTAGTGAGGACTACGGTGTGCGCCATCAGCACCCAGCTAATAATATTTTGAGGTGTGCCAGGCTCCAAGAAGTGAAAGTTAAAGGAAGAAGTTCTTCCAGAGTAATTCTGTCTCCTTTGTGTGGTTTCCAGGCTTGATCTGAACTTTTAGCCATGGTTGCCAAATACAATTGCTCTGTAGCTAGAGCTCAGGGTCAACACTAGTCAGAGGCTGGGTCTGATTGGTTTGTTCTTCATTCTGACCTTGATTGTAACTTTAATTTATTGGCACAAATTTAGGGATATATACATACATACACACACACACACACACACACACACACACACACACACACACACACACACACACACACACACACACCAGCCTGAATTCAAGATTAAACTGCCCCCCCACCCCATTTCATCCTGTTTGAAGTGTTCCTTCTTAAGTCACAGACTCCCAGGCCTCTCCCTTGGCATCCAGCAGCCTCCTCCCACAGGAATGGGACTTGAACCCACATCCATCATCTCCTCTTGACAGCTAGCTTTCTGTGGAGCTTGATGAAAAGGACTGAGGGTGCCCCATTCCTCCCCACCCCCAATCCTAGCCAGACTGTCCGTCCCTCATGATGGCTGGTCAGAGGTCTGAGGATGAGGATTCTTCTTTGTGATGATTCTTCTTTCGTGATTACCAATGAATTGGTTTTGCCCTTTAGACTTGATTTTTGTTTGTTTGCTTCAAGTTGCAAACCAAGAAGAGTAGTCATTATTTTGCATTCATTAAAAATAGCCTTGTCTTTTCTCCCACGAATTTCCTGCTCAGTCAGCACCCCGGGAAAGCACTTCACACACAGTAAATACACAGAGCTGGGGTGCATTCCAGCACTGGAGAGGCCCGAGGCAAAGACTCCTGGGTTCAGCGCGGGGGCCACTCAGCAGCGCCATCTGCAGCACAAGCCGGACCCTCTCCAATGACTTGCCTATCCTGTGCCTTGTCTTTGCGTGTGTGCTGGTACTGGTGCTCGAACTCAGGGCCTGGCAGCTGTCCCTTAGCTTTTCCCATTCAAGACTGGTGTTCTACCACTTGGATCACAGCTCCACTTCTGGATTTTTGGTGTTTGGCTAGAGACTTTCGTGTCCAGCCTGGCTTCAAACCATGATTTTCAGATCTTGCGAGTAGCTGGGATCATCATGTCCCCATTGGAAATTGCACATTGAAAGTCCAAGCTCCAATCAATTACAGATAAGTTGAGCCTTTTTTAATATTCTTGATCAAAGGAAGACTTCATTTTCTTGTACATAATTACATTTCTCTGATGTATATCCTGAAATAAAGAGCATCAGATCATGAGCAGAGACAAGAAGAAAAGATTTCCTTAGTTCTCTTTGCAAGCATTTTCCCAGCTTTGAACTAAGAAAGCATAGGAGTTAGTAGAAATTCACAGCGAACAGGTTGCCATCTGCACGTTGGTGAATAGCACAGGCCGTTGATTAAGATTTCTTAGTTCGGGGTTGGGAAGGTGGCTCAGTGGTAGAGTGCTTGCCTTGCATGCATGAGGCCCTGGGTTCGATTCCTCAACACCACATAAGCAGAAAAAGCTGGAAGTAAGGCTGAGGTTCAAGTGGTAGAGCGCTAGCCTTGAGCTGAAGAGCTGAGGGACAGTACCCAGGCCCAGAGTTCAGGCCCCACGACCGACAAAAAACAAAACAATAAAAAGATTCCTTAATTCATAAAGCACTTATTAGTTAAATGAACCAGGAAGTTATTTATCTAATATTCCATTTTTCTAGTCTATATAAACCAAGGGAAGTGGTGGTACCTATTTTATAGGGATTTTGGAAAGATTAAGCGAGAAAATGTATGTAAAATACTTAGCAAAGTACAAGACATGTAGTTTACAGTCAAAATCTGCTGTATAACTATTCATTTTTGCTTGCAACATCTTAGTTCTTCCCTGTCTAAGCAAGTCTGCCTTATTTATTTGTAAACAAATGTGTGGGAGTGTGTGTAAATTTGTGTGTGTGTGTGTGTGTGTGTGTGTGTGTGTGTGTGTGTGTGTGTGTGTGTGTAAACTGGGAGACAAGGCAGGGAAACTTCATGGCAGAAAGACAGAATGCCATCACTGGAGAAAGTGGAGATGGCCTTGCTCTCTGTCCAACACAGGTCCTCTCTATCCTCAGCTTCCTTCAGCAGATCCAGAGGGACTTCAGCCTGACCTGGGGAAAGAGGAAAGGCATCCTTCCATACCAAGGGTGGCAGGAATGGGTTGGATGCCTCCTCTCTACCAGAATCGCGATTTCTTTCTGTGGTGGCTAACTTCATGTGTCAACATGTCTGGCCTAAGGGATGCCCTGGAAGCTGCTCACCTATTATTTCTTGGTGTGTCTATACAGATCTTTCTAGAAGAGATCAGTAGTTGAATCAGGAGATTGAGTAAAGAAACCCACTCTTCCCACTGGACAATATAGCATCTGTTCAGGGCCCAAATAGACCCAAAAGGGAAAGAAAGGACCAATTTATTTTGTCTTTGGGAGTTGGGAAATCCCTCTTCTGCCATTGACCCTGGCCATTCCAGTCCTTTGGCCTTAAGGCTTGGCCTGGATGGACACCCTCAGTTTTCCTCCTGTCCTACTGGCAGGCAGCCTACTGGGGACTTCTCCATGCTCACATTAGACAATTGTTGCAATTAATTCATCATCATGTGTGTGTTCTATTGGCTGTTTCCCTGGAAACTAATATAATTACGATGATAAAAGAATTCTGCAAGTTGGAAAACATAAACACATACAAAAGAAGACAACAAAAATTGACCATGATCTCAAAACCCAGAGATAATTTCTATCAATACTTGAAGACAATTTCTCTAGTCACTCCCATACATCTACTTGTACCTCTATAAACTGCTCTCTCTCTCTATATATATATATACATATATATATATAGTTTTACTACATGCCCAATAATTCTAGTATGAGCATTTGTCAATGCCACTAAAAATGTTTCAGAAACACTCTTTTCTATGACTAGAAAATTGTCTTTCAGAGGAAATGCATCATAATTTATGTATTATTTTAATAACCATTATTATTTTCTAATCACAAAACAATTGGGTCCATTTATAAAATTAGAGACCATAATATATAAATCACCGATAGTCTTATTGTTCAGACATAACTACTTTGAATAGCTTATTTCCCTCTAGTATTTTTCTGTGATTAGCTATTCTATATTTAAAATAATTGAGGTCATATTTTACAAGTATTTTCCCAAGTCATTTAAGATACTTTCAAAATGTAATTTTTCGTGCCTGTAAAATAGTTAAGTGACAAATTCCTGATCTCACCCCATTACTGGGAAGGAGGCGAGCTATTTCCAGTCCATAAAGACAGGAAATGCTCAGGCAAGAGAGGAAGGCCTGTGAAGGCCAGACTTCTCTAGGTAAGCATATTAAATCTCAGCAATTCCTTCCATACGTCAGCTGCCAAAGCCAGGGGACAGGGGCGGCAACAGTTTGAAGTCAAGTCCCTCCAGTGGCAAGGGGCTGCTTCCCAAGCAAGTTTAAGAAAAGCATGTTTAAAAAAAAACAACAAAAACAAAAACAATAATAGGGTGGGAAGGTGGCTCAGTGGTAGAGTGCTTACCTTGCATACATGAGGCCTTGGGTTCGATTCCTCAGCACCACATAAGCAGAAAACGCCAAAAGTGGAGCTGAGGTTCAAGTGGTAGAGAGCTAGCCTTCAGCAGAAGAGCTGAGGAACAGTGACTCAGGTTCAGGCCCCACGACCAGCAAAAAGCAAACAAACAAAAAACCCAATAATAAACCAGGCGCTGGTGGCTCACACCTGTAAACCCAGCTACTCAGGAGGCTGAGATCTGAGGATCGTGGCTTGAAGCCAGCCTGGGCAATAAATTCTGTGGACTTTTACTCCAATTAATCGCCCATAAACTGGAAGTGGGACTGTGGTTCAACTGGTAAGAGGGCCAGCCTTGAGCCATGGGACAACGCTCAGGTACTGAGTTCAAGCCATAGTGCTGGCAAAACAAAACAAAACAAACAACAACAACCGTCCCCCTCCCCAAATTAGAAAGACAGAGGAGCAAAGGAAGATAGTATCAGAAACATAATGGAAGAAGGATTAGAATATAATGCCACTTAATTTCCTGGATACAAGCACCCAGCCCCCATGCCCAGCTGGTCCCTAGGAGACCACTGATGACTCTGCCAGCTGACAGGACAGAAGTGTGGCGTCGTGTTTTCATGTCTGCTGTCCCCAGATGCTCTTCAGAAGGACTTGTAAAATGTCTCAGCCCTCTCACTCCAGGACCTGCCTGTTCCAATATTTCACCCGCAGTTCCCTTCCTGGTCTTCTCTGTGTGTATGTCTAATTAGTACACCAACTGAAACAAATACTGAGATGGAAGAAATCTCAATCTAGAATTTGGTTTTAGGATTTTGATCCACTAGATGCTTGTCAGACAACACTGAAGTAGAAGGATTTGCAAATACAGAGTCCTGTAAAATGAACAACAAATTTCAACTGTCTTCCTGTGATCAAAACCATTGAAATCCGTGACCTACTTTATTTTCCATTCTGTTGCCATAGTGCTTGAGTTAAATGTGTAACAAAAGAAAATTGATTTCCAGTGTAAATCTTAATTTTTATTGTGTCCTCGGTGCTTTGGGAACGATGCGTGTGAGCATCTGCTGTTAGAAGACTCTGGGGGCAGTTTGGAGACTTGAAGCGCTGCGCCCTTTCTCAGTGGTTATTAATATATTTTCTGCAGAGATGGATCATTTTCTTAAAGAAGTAAATGAATATCCTTAGGCCCAAGGAGACAGGCTTTACTGATGGCTTTATCCAAGCAGTTCCCCGGGCACGTGAGTCAGACCAATATTTCCTAAAAAGGAAAACAATATTTATCTTGGGAAGAACAAGCTTCAAGCTCAAAAATAAATGCTTTCCTCCAAATGTTGAATGCCTCATTTTGCCTTAAAAACCAATTCCATACTAAAGGGTGTATTTAGAGTTTTCAAGACTTTAACTTAATAATAATGATAAAAAGTCACCTGCAGGGGGTTGGAAAGTAGGTAGACAGAGGAGGGAACCAGCCCCAAACTAAGGACTGTCAAGGATAATATGCTAAGGCTATTGTTATTAAATCTCAAGGTTTTTTTTTTTTTCTACATTCATCTAAGTCTCCTTAAACCTGGGAGTTTATTTATTTTTATTTTTTGGGTCTGGTCACGGGGCCTGAACTCTGGGCCTGGGCGCTGTCCCTCACTCTTCAGCTCAAGGCTAGCGCTCTACCACTTGAGCCACAGCGCCACTTCCGGCTTTTTTCTTATGTGGTGCTGAGGAATAGAACCCAGGGCCTCATGCATACAAGGCAAGCGCTCTACCACTGAGCCATCTTCCCAGCCCCAAGTTTAATGAGGCAAATTAACCCCTTAAGCTATTTGGCCGAGGTAGTATTCACTGTTGATTCCTTGAGCCATAGCTCCAACCCTTTTTGTGCTTGTTCTTGAGCTATAGCCTCATTTGTTGGCTGGGGGCCAGCTTGAACTACACATTCTTCCTATTTAAGCTCCCTGCCTCGCTGGGATTTCAGGCACCTGCCACCATGCCCAAATATTGGTTGAGATAGGTTTTCATGAAGTTTTTGCTCATATTTAACCCTTACAGAACTCAGCCTCCTGAGTAGCTAGGGATTACAGATGTCAGTCACCATACCCAGCCCCTCCCATCTAATCTGTATTTGGAAAGGCAAGGATTCTAGTTGTGTTAACTCACTACTTAATCTTGTCCGGATCTGATAGGCACTTGATGATGTTACCCTGCCTTTCAACATTTTGGGAGAAGTGGACCGATTGCCAGTTTATGTTGATAATAGTATTCACCTATGTTTCTATAGTTTATCCTAGTATATTTCCAATTTTTTTTTAGTGGCGATTCTGAGGCTTGAACTCAGAGAGCAAAGTGCTGTCCCTCAGCTTTTTTTGCTTAAGGCCTAGTGCTCTAGCATTTGAGCTATTTTCAGGCTCCCTCTATCTCCCCCCACCCCCCAGTTGTTAATTGGAGATGAGTCTCATGAACTTTGCTGACCAGGCAGGCTTTGAACTGTGATCCTCCGATCTCAGCCTTCTGAGTAGCAAGGATTACAACCATGAGCCACTGGTGTCAGTTCCAATGTCTGTGGTTTGCAGTTTTGAGATATGTGTTCGGTCCTAGTACAGGCTCCGAGGTTGTTTGAGAACACTCCAACCCCCCACCCACTTTCTAAGAGCTGGGTGCTAGGGAGCTACTGATTTATGCTTTGTACATTTTCTCCTTTGCTTTCCTGTTTCTGTACATTGGTGGGGGTGCTCTTTCTGAGGTTTTACTGAAACAGAGAACCCAGCAAGTTTCTCACTAGTTTATGCTCTGTCTCTTCATCAGGACAGCAAGGAGGATAATGACATCTCCTTCCCAGGGTTGCTGGGAGGAAATCAGACCTGGCACAGAGCTGGGCATGTAACAGAGCTCAATAAATGTTGGCTATTGTAGTAGTCATTATTGTGATTTGATTACTTATCAGAGTCTAGCACAGTACCTTTTATGTAGTAGCTTCTCAATAAATATTAACTGATTGCATATGTGGACTAGTGCCTGAACTGTACTTTGGCTGAGTAAACGATTTCCCAGGTGATAACTGAAAACATTATGCTCAGAGACGAATGCAAGGATTCCATCTCCTCTTTCAAAATTATTTCCATAATGACATTTGCCTTACAAATAGACTTTAACACAGAAAGCACTTTTATTTTCTCTGGATGGTCTATTTGTTATTCTTTAGAAGATTCCAGAGAAAAGCTAGCTGTGGATTTCTTTATTGACTATGTAATTTGCAGTGTCTGCCATAGGAAAGTATATTAATTATTAGCTTGCCAGACTTTACAAAGCCATCTGTAGTGGATGAAAGAAATCTGTTATTCATATCCCCTGACAGCAATGCATATTATTGCTTTAAATTCCACCCCCTCCCCCGATCTGATAAGTGTAATGTGATAGAACAGAAATGGCAAGTCAGAAACAGTCACTAGAAATGGTTCACAGATTAAAACCAGCCTGGTATACAATCACGTCCATTTGGTTGCTTTGAGTTATACTGTAGTGAGCAAAATCTCTTATAGGTGTTGCGCTGACAGAATCTATTGACCACCTCTCCTCTCTTCCTGCTGACCCCATTTGTTCCCTGTGTCAGGGCTATGTATGCCAGGTCCTTGGACCTTGCTACTCTTCAAAAACAGCTAGATAATTTTGGTGCCAGAAAATACTGCTTCAATATCTCAAGTGTACTGTCTTCATGATCTTCATTTTTATTCTCGCCACAAACCTCCTCTCTCATAAACTTCATTGCCTATCAGAGTTCTCGAAGTTAACCCTGTGAAAAGTTAAAAATCCTACTATTTTAGAATATCTTCTATTTAATTAAGATATTTAATTAAGATATATATATGTGAGTGTGTATGTGTATACACACACATATACACACATATTTCCTACTATTGGGGCTCAAACTCACAGCTACAAGCTCTTTCTTGGCTGGCTTACTCACTGATGGTCTACTACTTATGCTACACTTCCTGTCTGAAATGGACTCTTATGTACTTTTTGATCTAAACTGGCTTTGAACTGAGATTCTCCAGGTCTCAGCCTGCTGAGTAGTTAGGATTACAGGTGTGAACCACCTGGTGGCCATAATTCTTTGTCACCTCATCAATTCTGATTTCTTTTCTTTAAAAAAATTGTGATATTTTGTCTCTTTTGATATTACAGATTTGAGTTTTATCCTTCCTCCCCCCATAGCCTGGGTTTACAAATATTCAGATGGAAATCTAGTTATAGAAACTGGTAGAAAAGGTTCTGGTTATGAATTGGTAATAGATGGAGAAGGAAAAAGAGGAATTATCATGGAAGCTTAGCAAATGACTTATTTCCTAAGGAAAACATAAAGTTTCCTCTATCACCCTCATTTAATAAAAGGTGGAGCAATGTAACATCCAAAGACAATATAAACCCAGACATTTCAAAGTGAAGACTTGTATTTTTCTGAAAAACATTCAAGATGGTCTTGTTTATTTTGTGGCAAATTGGTTAAAAGCGCCTGCTACTTGAGACTACTTGCTGTAGATAATGGAAGGACTTACATTTCAGAAAACTCATTCTGGACCCGTGTAGAGAACAGATTGGACCAGAGAGCACTGGGAGGGTAGAGACTGTGCTAGGTGATTACAATTTCAAGAAGGTGAAAGGAGGAAACAGAAGGTTGCGGAGATTTTGCCTGATGTCCTGGGGAGCAGCATTTGCTGACGTGGGTGGATAGTCTTTGAGGAAGACAAAGGGATCCTTGGAAGAGTTAAAACTGGTGTTCAGTTGTCTCAGTAGGTTCACTGACTTTCTGAGCTGGGGGGGGGGGGCGGGGGGCTGTGTCTCCAACAGCTGTCTCTACTTAGTTTTATCCGGCTTGGCCAGGCTGCTGTAAA
Organism: Dipodomys merriami; assembly: GCF_024711535.1. Classification (NCBI taxonomy): domain Eukaryota; kingdom Metazoa; phylum Chordata; class Mammalia; order Rodentia; family Heteromyidae; genus Dipodomys; species Dipodomys merriami. The sequence continues at coordinate 2,868,266 of NW_027202871.1, forward strand.
AGTTTAGTTTTTAAAAAAGAAAAAAGCAATATAACAGCAGTGATTTGCAAGGCATTTGGCGCCTTTCCACAAGGTTCGATATTATCTTCATTAGGAAGAGTTCCTTCAAAGTGAGGAATTCATGGCCATGGAGATTCCATTACAATCACGGACACGGTGACCTTTTCCCAATGCAAGGGGCCGTTAATCCGGAGAAGGCGTGTGCAAAGGGGGCTCGGGTGTGCAAGGCCTGGGCTTCTGGAGGGCATGCAACCAAACGAGGCAGGTTTCTAGGAGAGAGGCGCGCAAGTGTTGGCCCCCTTCCCCCTCTCGGTCTCCCTCTCCCCCGCCCCCTCCTCCTCCCTCCTCCTTCCCCCTCCCTCTTCTTTCCCCTTCCTCCGCCCTCGCTGCTGCTGTGTGGTGCTGGGGACTCCGCAGCCTCAAGCGCGGGCCCCTGGGGGGGCCTCTCGCTGTGTCGCCGCACTTACCTGAGCGCTGCCAATAAAGTTTGGTGAATTGAAAAAAACAAAAAAAAAAAGCAAGCACCCACTAAACTACAACTCCCAGCCGCCCCGGATGGGCGGGGCCACGTGACACAACAGGAATCCGGAAGCCTTTCCCACCACCCAACCACGTCGGGAGGCCCGCGTGGCGGCCGCGGGCTGACCAATCACGGAGAACCTCGCTGCGCCGGGTCCCGCCTCCGCGCGCCGCGCTGACGGGTCGTTCGCGGATACGGCGGCCTCGGGGGCGGGGCCAGGCCTCTCCGCGTCGCCGTCGCCGCCCGCTGTTCCCCGCGTCCTCCCCGCCGGTCCCCGCGTTCCCTGCCTGTCCTCGCCGCGGCCATGGCTCCCAAGGGCGGCGCCAAGCAGCAGTCGGAAGAGGACCTGCTCCTGCAGGACTTCAGCCGCAATCTCTCGGCCAAGTCCTCGGCGCTTTTCTTCGGGAACGCCTTCATCGTGTCGGCCATCCCCATCTGTGAGCGGCGGGCGGGCGGGCGGCGAGGCCGCGGTTTCCCTGCGGGCCTCGGTCCCGGCTGCGCCCGTCCGCGTCTGGGACGGGGCGGCCGGGCCCCGGCTCCGCGGCTCTCCGGACAGCCGGGTGGGAACGCGGGGTGCCGCCCGGGCCCACGGCCGGGGGGGGGGCGTGGATGTGCCGGGAGGTCGGAGTGCACCCCTCGCGCCCCGGCCTGGCAGGAGGCACAGAGGCCCCCCCACCCCACCCCGGCGCGGACCCTCGAACTTGATCCGCGCGCGGGCCGGGTCCGGGCCCCGGCGCTGCGGTCTGGCCGTCAGCCCCAAGCGCGCGCTCTGTGTCTGTCGAAGCGCGCAGCCGGTGTGCAAAAGCCGCGCGTGGCTTTCGGGTTACAGCCACGTCAGCAGGGGTGCGCGCGGCGCCGGGAACGGCCCGGGCGGACCGCGGTGAGCCCGTGTGCTGTCCCTTTAGAGGCGGCAGAAGGCTCATCCGGGCCGGTGGTAGGAAAGGTTAGTTATTCTCGCAAGATGGGGTTCTGAAGCCAGTGCGTTTGCTGTGGCTCCCCCTTTGAACAGCCTCAGACATGGAGCCCTGTCCAGCGTGGGTCAGGCGCCCCAAGCCCCCCGCGGGGTCTCCCAGGCGTGGCTCAGCAACCTTTCCTTCAGATGGGCTGCTGAGGCCTAGCTCCCCGTGTGTCTCCCCTCCTGTCCCTCAGGGTTGTATTGGCGAATATGGCACATGGACCTCATCCAGTCCGCCGTCCTGTATAGCGTGATGACCCTGGTGAGCACCTACCTGGTGGCCTTTGCATACAAGAACGTCAAGTTTGTCCTCAAGCACAAGTGAGTATAGTTTTCAAGTTGCCTTTTTTTTTCCTTTGGTAGTAGGAAGTCTTGAAGATCACTGTGTATGTATTGTATGTAGTAGGCACTGATTTGAACTATTAAGTACATGTACAGTACTGACTCTGGGAAAACCGATAGCCAACAGAAGCAGAAGCAGAGAGTGATCTGACACTGTAGCAGAGCTAAGCTTTGTGTGTGCATGTGCGTGCATGTATGTATATGCATGCGTGTGGGTCAGTATGGGGGGTGGAATGGTTGGCTTTTCTGACCATGGCTTGTGCTAGTCTACCATTTGAGTCACTCCCCTACTTCTGGCTTTTTTTTTTTTTTTTTTTTGCTGATTAGTTGGTAATAAGTCTCTCAGATTTATCTACTGGGCTGGCTTTAAACAGTGATCCTTGGATCTCAGCCTTCTGAATAGGATTACAGGTGTGAGATTCCTGTCCCCCTACCCCCCCCCCCCCCCAGTAAGTTTCAAGAGTAGAATGAGAATAATTTAAGCACACAATTGAGGTTCAGCTCAAAAACAAACTCAAGAAGTAAATTGCCTTTTCAGAAACAATAGGATGCTTTGGATAATCATCAGTTTATTATTTCTAAAGTGGTGTGGTTGCTCGTGGGACTTGAACTCAGGGCCTTGGCACTGTCCCTGAGCTCTTCTCAAGACTAGTGCCCTACCACTTTGAGACACAGCACCACTTCAGTTTTGTTTTTTTGTTTTATTTCAGTCCTGGGGCTTGAACTCAGGGCGTTGGCATTGTCCTGAGCTCTTCTTAAGACTAGCACCCTACCACTTTGAGACACAGTACCACTTAAGTATTTTTATTTATTTTTTGTCAGTCGTGGGGCTTGAACTCTGGGCCTGGGTACTGTCCCTCGCTCCTCAGCGCAAGGCTAGCGTTCTACCACTTGAGCCACAGTGCCACTTCAGGTTTTCTGAGTGGTTTATCGGAGTTAAGAGTCTCACGGACTTTCCTGTCTGGGCTGACTTTGAACCATGATCCTCAAATCACAGCCTCCTGAGTAGCTAGGATTACAGGCGTGAACCACCAGTACCCAGCTCCACTTCAGTTTTTAAAGTGGTTAATTGGAGATAAGAGTTTCATGAGGACTCTCCCCCTGTGGCTGGCTTTGAACTGTGATCCTCAGATCTCAGCCTCCTGAGAATGTATGATTACAGGTGTGAGCCACTGGTACCTGACAATCTTTTTTAATTGACTTTTTCAGTGTTACTTTTACACTGTTACTTCTGAGGTAGCAGAATATCTTTGTTTTCTCAATAGGACTTTCAGTGTTGCATATCTTTGAATTGCTCAGGGAATTGGACTTTTGCTGAGACGTAGAGTGCCAGTGGGTTTCTTCTATGCGTAGGCTTCATTTCCCTAGTATCCACACTAGTTTGGACACTTGTTTTGCCTCAGTTATGCCAGCTCCTTCTGGCATGTGGAGGGATCCCCCCTACTCCCCACTGCTCACTCTACAAAACATGGAACCATTAGGCAATTCCCATGGGTCTTTTGGTGCTGCTGGGGTTTGAATTCAGGCCCTGCCTTTTCTAGGCAGGTGCTCTACCACTTGAGCCACTCCACCGTACTTGCTTTGTTACTTTTTTGAGATAGAGGCTTGCTTTTTGCTTGAGCTGCCTGGACTGTGGGCCTCCTATTCATGCTTTCTCTTATCCCTGAGATGACAGGCACACACCATTGCACAGCCATTGATTAGAATGGAGTCTCATATAGCTCTTGTCTGGGCTGACCTTGAACTGGGATCTGCTGGTCTCAACCTCTAGTTAGGATTGCTGAATTGACTGAGATTGAGCCTTGTAGTGATCTCATTCACCCCGGTTTTAGCCTTGTTTTATGGGATACACAGTATGCATACTTATGGGACATTTTTATTGTTTTTCTCTTAGTTCATCACTGACTTTTTTCTAATATATTAAATCCAGTGTCTTCTGGGCTCCTGAAGTCAAGTCTTCTGCTTCTTGCCTGAGGGCCTCATCTTTCAGAATTGGGCCTCAGTTCTTCCGAATCAGCCTTTGAGTCCTTTGAAGCGTCTTATGCCCCAGATACCCTCATTTAGGATAAGCAAGCTTGCTTGCATGCTTCCTTCCCTCCTTCCTTCCTTCTTTCCTTCCTTCTCTCCCCCTCCTCTTCCCACCTCCCTCCATCCCTTCTTCCCTCCCTCCCTCCCTCTCTCCCTTCTTCCCTCCCTCCTTCCCTCTCTCCCTTCTTCCCTCCCTCCCTCCCTCTCTCCCTTCTTCCCTCCTCCCTCCCTCCCTCCCTCCTTTCCTCTTTCCTCCCTCCCTTCCTTCTGGTTTGCACATCTCTTGTCTCAAGGCCAGGACACCTTTCCAGAGAAATCTTTGCTAAGGTTGATTGTTCATTGGCTTTGCCGTCTCTGTGTTAGGCTCAGCACACTGAGATGGTCTCAGTTAACTTGGCTTCATTGTTAGACATGGCCATAAATGGCCTCGGTGGCTCCTGATGCCTCCGGACGTGGTGCTCAGGTTTCATGACTGCCCTTCTGGTAGCAGGGCAGGGCACTTAGGAGATCTGTGTCTGTTCGCTTTTTGTCATCAGCCCTTTTACTAGAGGATGTTCCAAGATGTCACCCATCTGAGCCTCTGCTGATCTGGATGGCTTTCTTGTGTGTGCCGCCACGGAACCCAGTCCCTTTGGTTCTTAGCATCGTTACTTGTGTTGCAAGCCCTTTTCATTTTGATTCTTCAGAATCAAATGTCATGTTCTTTTTACCTTTGCATTCCATCTGCCAGTTTCTTTGAGGACAGCTGCTGTTCATTTTGCTACTCTTTGTAATAATAGTAAGTGAAATTTAAGTGAATATTCAGTGCTTTACTAGCTTAACAGACTGAGTAGAATTTTTTTTTTCTAGGTTTGGTTTAGTAACTTTTGCCAGTACTATAGGACTTGAACTCAGGGCCTGGTGATTTTGCTTAGCTTTTTCACTTAAGGTTGAAACCACTTGAGCCACAGCTCTCCTTCTGGCATTTTGCTGTTTAGTTGGAGGTAAGAGGTTGTTTGGGTTGACTAACCTCAGATCTCTGTTTCCTGAGCAGCGAGGTATGAGCCACCAGCCCTGGGCAGTTAAGAAGCTCTTGTCTGACATCACAGTTCTTCCAGATTTTCTTGATAGTTAAGGCTGAAAGACCCAGGGCTGAAAGACCCAGGGGGTGCTAGGTGTCTTTGTGCTGAATGGTAGAGGGAAGGTGCTTCAGTGGCCACAGTCTAGATCCAGACTGCTCCTCTTGAATGTGTGGCCTGGTCCTAGGGCTGGTCTGCCCGTGCAGACTGTGAAGGAAGTCTGATGGTACTTCAGAGGGTGGGGAGGGCGACGTAGTATCACGTGTGTCACATGTTACCCACAGTGCTGGGCATGTGACTATGCTTGTGCGTCGAGTAAGAGCCTTTAGAAATTCTTTTTAAAAGCCTTTAGAAATTCTTTTTAAACAATGCTTGCTAAACTATTTTCAAGAAATTAAATAATCTGTTAAATTTTACTTGTTGGTCATGATTGTTTCTTCTGTAGTTAATAGTCGATTAGTTGGTTGTAGTTGTCGAGTAGTTCTTCCGATCTTTTCTGCCAACTCCATGTTAATTTTGGTGCACCTTCGAAGCTGTGGCCAATTTCACTAAACATGGAGTGGGCAGCCCCTGACCTAGTGTATTATTTCTCTTAAATGCAGTTGTCCTTTGGAATAGAGTTAAAAGCATAATTTTAAGATATTATAGTTGCTTTTTTCCTCTTTGTTTATTAAGTCAAGTTTTTGCTCTAATTTACCCACAATTGAAATGATGTATCATTTAACTGATGTCTTATGAACCTTGTGAAAATAAAATGCAGTTGGAATGATTCATAATTAAGTTGTACTAATAGCATTTGACTTTTATATTCATATTAAGTACCTAATCTTTGGATTCTCCCTTCCAGGCAGAAATGAAAGCAAAGAACTAATAAACCACATGTTGGGAGTTCAATAGCTAATAAACCACATCTTGAAGGTTCTTGAACTCGTTTCTTTTGAGCCAGCACAATGTAATAAACTTGGAACTTTCTGTTCAGTTTATGTTCTTGAAATGTAAAGCACCATTCAGCTACTGATAGGAGATCTCAAGTGCAGAATGTTCTGGGAGCGTTATGTTCACCTGGAGCATGTGAAAACTCAGCTCTGTGTTCTTCCTTCCAGAGTAGCCCAGAAGAGGGAGGATGCGGTTTCCAAAGAAGTGACTCGAAAACTTTCCGAAGCTGACAACAGAAAGATGTCTCGAAAGGAGAAAGATGAGAGGTTTGACTCCAGCAGTTGGGAGAGGGGTGATTGTGACTGGGAGAAAATTCATTTCTGATGGTGGCTCAGACAGTCTGGATGATGGAGCTGGAGGCAACCTTGCTGTTGTAAAGAGCAGCACTGGGAAGAGTGAGAGCCGACAGTTTGAATTTCACTGACCCACATACAGTTGCTCTGTTCTGAAGAAGAGGTGCGTGTCGTCAGCGCCTTTTCACCCTGAGGAAATATGAAAGCTGTGATGACTTGTCAGGGTTGTAGATTAGCACTGGCAGGCTGATGTGCGAGCTTGTAGCCCAGGCTATCCTTAGAATTTAAGAGACCACAGAGTTTTGTTACTGGCACCTGAGTGACCCTGATCTTGTCATCTAACCTTTCTGAATTGAAGGGTTTATGTTGCCATGTGTGTTAGCATTTCTAGGGGTGCTAGCTCTGGTCCTGATGTACCCAGGGTGGTAGTTCAGACCTCTTCTACCTGGGGCCAGTTCTGGGGAAACTGAATGCTGGTTGGGAAGCTAGAGGAACTGGATTTGTCTTCTCTTGTCTGAGTCGTGTCTGTCTGTTAGGCTTCCTTCTAATTTTCCTGCCAGCTGCTTTTAAAATGCATATTAAACAGTCCAACTATTTGAGTTGCCTAAGTCCCTGAATAATGGAGCAAATTGGTGCTTAAGAGTTGCCAGATGGTTTAATAGAGTCGTGAGTTTTGTTTTTTTCTCGGATCTTAAGTTTTAGTATCAGCAAGTTGCTTTGTAGGACAAAATGTTTACCATACTGTGTTTTACAAAGTCTTTGAGGGAACGTGCAATATTAAAGCAAAGATCAAAAGCCATTTAAAGACAAAAGAACTTTGGAGTGCTAAGCTTGCCTCTGAGCCTTCTTGTGTCTGGGGAAGCCTCTGAGGCCCATGGCTGCCGTGTCTGAGGAGCTACAGTGCATGCCAGCCCTTCTGTAGAGATGCTTTGCTGGCATCAAGTCTTGGACTTTATCTGGTGGGTCCTTACTTATGGGACATGGAGTAACTTAATGAACAGTGCCTTCCATAGTGGTTTTGGAAAGGCACCGAAGCATTAATAACATGATGCTCTTCTGTGGATCCTTTATAAAGCCATAAAGACAGAAAAGTAAAGCCATGACGAGGCTTTTTTACAAGGAGCAGCAGTAGTGAGGTCTGGCTTCACTGCTTTCTCTGTGTCTGTGTCTGTACTGAGGCTTGAACTCACACCTAGGCATTTCCCTTAGCTTTTTTGCTCAAGGCTGGCACTCTATACTTGAGCCACAGCTCTACTTCCAGCTTTTTGGTGGTTAATTAGAGTCTTATAGCTGAGGTCCTCAGATTTCAGTTTCAGTAGCTAGATGTCTGTGAGCCACAGACATCGGCCACATAACTTTCTGAGGTACACTGTTGCATAAGAACAGAGTGAGGGAGGAAAACATGTTTCTAGGTGTTTTGTCGAATTCTTTTGTTTAGGGCAAAGTTCCTGAAGTTGGGTTGCATATCATAGTACTGGAATCGGACAGTGGTTGTTACAGTTACTTAATGTTTGGGTGGTGAGTGGAGTACTGATCCTCGGCCCATGTGTCTGGCATTTGTCTTTTCCCCTGGATGAGCTCTGAATCTTCATCAGTGTGGTTTTCAGGTAGTCATTGCAGTGAGTCAGAGTTGGAATTGGGAATGAAACTTGGGCCATTTGCTGGAGCAGGTATTTAAGCATAGGGTTATCTAAGAGAAGTTTTTGTGGATGTGTAACATGCAGACTGGCGATGATGATGACATATTCTTATCAGTAGAAATTGGTGCTTTTAATAATTCTCTTAGAAAAGCCACAGTAATCAAGATGCATTGTACTCATAATCTGACTTGTTGAGTTGAAGTCCCTTGGTACAACTACTTAAAATTGAAAATTTTTACAGTCATTCTAATAACATGAAAAAAAAAAAACCCTAAGAGAGCAGCAGGATCATAGTGGATACAGCAGAGCCACCACAGACATGGCTGACAAGGCAGACACAGCAGGGCCACAGCAGACACCATAGAGCCACAGCAGACAGTTTTTCTCAGTTCTGTAGTTGTTATTGTCTCTCATCACTGCACTGGAGCCTCTTGGAGGATAGATTGCTTCTAAGAGATTTGATCTATGAGAAAGCTCATCAAACTTCTTAGTAGCTCTCAAAGCCTCGTTTATAATTGTTTGAGATAGGCTGCTTTGAAAGTGATTCAGGATGTTTGTTTGTCCAAGGGCAGGCAAGACGAAGATTCACCATGTGTTCCAGGTATGAGTGTTCTTGATTTACTGATGATGTTGTCTTTTATTACCCAGTTACAACAGTTGCTGTTTGGAACGAACATTTTCTTGTTTTAGGAAACACTCTTGAAGATGACTCTTTGGGAAGTATTCTTTCAAGTTAGGTTTTTTTTTTTTTAAGCCAGTTTAAATGTTTTCACGATGGTAGCGCATGGGTGGATGATGAATCTGCAGGGTGAGGATGGAGGGGAAGTCTTTCATCAGTAGAGAGGCGGTTAGGGAGACGTGCTCTGTCTGGCATAAGCGACTGAGTCAGCCAAGGAGAACGGTGCTGGGAGCTTGCTTGCTGAAGCAACCCCTCTTCCTTGGCTTGTGCAGAGTTACAGTAGATGCCTTCAGTGTTTTCCAGCATGGAGCTGGGTTGGGATGTGCATCTTGCTGGGTTTATTTGCCCTGACACATGTCCTAGTGGGTAACATTTATTACCTCAAGTTTCAAGGTACGTGTATTTTGAAATTTACATGGAAACTTGCTTGACATCTGAGGGGTTTTCTCATTGATGGCTACTCTGAAGTAATGTCCCTCCTTTCCCTATGTGTGGAGGAAACTTGGCGGAGTGTCTTGATGTACGTTCACAGAACCAAAGAGGTGTGGCGCAGGTACTCACCTGCAAAGCATGCGCGCAGAGGATTTAGCCTGGACAGCCAAGGCATTGACTTTGGATTAGAACATCTGATGTATGAAATGTGTCCTTAGGATGGCATGGAGAGGCTATATCATATGACCCAAGGAAAGCTATCTTTGGGGAGGGGGTATCCCCTACACATGTGACTTTTGACCTTTCTAATAAAAACTTCCAGTAAGACCAATATATTTTCCCTATAGCTCAGATACACAAATGTGAATCTTTCGTAAGACAGTAGTTATCCTGAGGTGTGTGTTGCAATCGTTTATATTTTTTCTGTTTCCATTAAGAAATGGTTTCAGCCCACTCAGCTAGTTCCTCTGGGACCCTCTCACTCGTTCACACCCCGCTAGTGTCTCATGGTCAACTCTTCCAAAATTGCTTCACAGTGTTAATTACCCAGGAGGTATACAGTCTGTTTGAGTCAGAATTTCCTCTTACTTGGCTAATAAAGTACTAGCAGACTAATAAGATAAAATATCAGAACAAGTAAAACAATAAAAGGAAACAAGTTAAAAGCATTCACGTAGTGATAGGGTAAGTTCTTTGTTTGGGTTAAGTAGAGATGGCTCAAGGAGTCTGTTTCTGTGAGAGTAGTGCTTGTTTTGTCTCTCACAGCTGTATTCCATGGTCTGTAGCTCAAGTCCAGAGACAGCCAGGAAGCCTGCCCCTGGGTTGTGACCAGTGGCATCCAGTTTTAGGTGATAGGCAAGGGCCTGGACAAAGGCTAGTTCAACTGCCCATGTGGTCAAGCCATGTAGTTAACCAAGCAGTCCCTTCCCATGGTCCTGGTGCCCTGGGTGTTTAGAAATGGAGGGGTAGTTCTGACTGAGTACCTTTGAGAACTTTACAACTTTACCTTAAAACGAATGGGAGCCATTCAGTATTTGCCAACTTGTTTGCCCGTTTGTGTGTCTCCAGAATCCTGTGGAAGAAGAATGAGGTTGCTGACTACGAAGCGACCACCTTTTCCATCTTCTATAACAACACTCTGTTCCTGGTCCTGGTCATCGTGGCCTCCTTCTTCATCCTGAAGAACTTCAACCCCACAGTGTATCCTTGGGGAGGCCCAGTCTAAATGGCACTCTGGGGCAGACCATCAGATAGCATGACTAGGCAAGAGCATGTAAAAAGAAAAGTTTAACCTGTAGAAGTTTATGGTTCGGTTTAGTCTTTTTTAAGATTATAAAGAAACGAAGACTTTACAGTAAGTAGCAGGAGTACAAAGCTGTCTCACACTTGTGTGTGATTGTCTCTGCTGGCCTCCTTGGAGTTCTAGGCAGCCTGGCTTACACAGTCCTGGCACACACCCGAGGGCCCGCTGTTCCTTGGGGTTAGTTGATTGCCAGTGTAGCTCAATAGGCTCAGTTCATAGATACAGTGTTCAAGCTGCTTTTCAGTTGAGCTTTTGGCCAGAAATCATGTGTCTTTTACTACACAAAAGTAATTTATTAAAGTTATCCAGAAACACATAGACTTTTAATAGTGGGAGACTTACGATGCACTAAAATATCACACATACTCCTATTGGTGCCCCCTGGGAATACTGCGGTGCTTTCCCAGAAGTGGCCACGAAGTGGTGTGTCCAGAGAGGCTGGCATGGCCATGAGTGGTGGAAACCTACTTTCGCAGGCCAAGTGCAGCAGCACACCAGCCGGCCTGAGATGGGGGGAGTCTCCTCGCACAGGTCCACTGGGCCCTAGGTGTGTTCTTTGTGATCATATGTTCTGGGATTTTTTCCAGTGTTTTGTTTTTAAAATTGGAACATGGTTAGAGGTGTAGTTCCGGTGGTAAGGCTCCTGCCAATGAGCAGAAAGCGTTAGATAGCGAGTTCGAGTCCCTATCTCAGATGAGAAAAAAAAAGTCGGAACACATTGCCCCAAGTACTTGTCATTGTGTTTGCAGACTAGGAGCCACAATTCGCGATGAGTGCTCATGGCCAAGGGAGACACAGCCAGTTGATTTCCTTAACGTGAAATCCTTGCAGGAACTACATCTTGTCCATCAGTGCTTCCTCAGGACTCATCGCCCTCCTGTCGACCGGCTCCAAGTAGACCGCCAGCCACGCCCTGGCTCATGTCCCTGGGTGGTCCGGTGTGCCAGCAGCCTGGGGTCTGGGCAGGAGGCACACAAGATGTTTTTATGATGTGCAGTTGGGAGGCTTAAAAACACAGCAGAATGTAATTGAGTATTTGTTTATTGGCTCTCTTGACAGACTGTTGAAATTAAATGAATTGAAAGGGAAACAGAGTACCAGGACATTTATTAAAGGCAAGAAGTCTCGCAATATGCCATAATCACCAGAAGAGAAAATAACTTGTTTCCTTGATCTGTCAGAGGTCACGGTAACCTGGACTAAGCTGTTATTATTTATAATAGCAGCAAGAAGTTAATAACTGGTTCTCTGTGTTCCAAGCACAATATTGCAACTTTTTGAACCATAAATATCAGAATGAATCGTCTTCCCAGAGAATGAACAGAAGCTTTGTGTTTATAAGTCTGAATTAGTGATTGGTTATAACTTGGACTTAAAAACATGGCTTCTCTGACTTGTGGAAAAGTTTCCTTTTTTTTTTTTTTTTTTAAAGAAAGGCAGCCAGGGTTGTAACCTAAAAATAGTGCGTGGGCCTGTGAGAGCTGGCCTGTGGCGTTAGAGCACATGCTGTTCAGCTGAATGGCTTTGGTCCTGCGTGGTCAGGGAGGTCAGCCTGTCCCTGCCATGTTGGCTGGATGTGTGAAGTCACTGGAATCATTGTTTCCCCAGATTGGCGTTTTGACACCACTGGCAGGACATTAAGTCAGAAAGAGCCTCCTTCCTCAGTCCCTCCTCAGTGTTGACACGAGAAAGACCAGAGTAGTTTTTGTGAACTTAGCTCTGGAATGTGAAGCACTCACCAGGGAGTTTACAGTGGTTGAGTTGTGTGTCAGCAGTTGTCGGTGGGGACTTGGATAGACTCCGGCATTTAGCCCACGGGTTCCCGTCCTCAGGGAACACCAGACAGAGCACAGCCAAGTGCAGGCTCACAGGGTCAGCTCTGCTGCTTTGCCAGTGTGTGTAGATAACTTGCTTTTTGCACATAACACGGCTGGGTCAAGTTTGGGAAGCTGTTCATCAATTAGGATGTCAATTTCATATTCCTATTAGCTTTTGCATTCCAGTGATTTCCTACTCACAATAACTTAAAGGCACATATATTCCTAATCTTCAGTTTCTACTTGTATATTTAAGACAAATATTGCAAGTAGCATTACATGTTTGTGCTGGTGGATATGTTGGACTACATCCAAGAATTAGGAAGACAGAGGACTTATGTAGGTCTAGTGACCTCCAGTGTCAGAAATTGTAATGACATCTCATCACCACTAGAAGCAGTGGTACTTTATTGTTCAGGTGCCATTGCTAAATAGCATAATGAAGGAGACAATCAGAAGAGAGTGACTGCAAGGTAGAGCCAGTGTCCTTTCCTCTCTTTTTGGACAGTACTCAGCATCCCTTGCTCACTAGGCGGTTGTTCACCACTGAGCTGTGCTGCCCCTGTCTGTAGCTGGGTGTTTGGGGATTAAGGTCTTATTTCCTGCCTGGCATGTCCCTGTGGCCTGCTTTTCTGAGGCTTTCTGTTGCCCACAACAATAGTGCATTACTGTGTCTAGTTTTCCTCCATGGAGAGGGAGCACTGACCTCCTGCCTGCGGTCTTCCGTTCTCAGCCTCTGAAATAGGATTACAGGTGTAAGCCACTGGCTCATGGCTGTGTGTCCCCATCCCCCCTCCGGCCTTCTCCCCACCTTGCCCCATTTGATTTTACTATTGAGTGTGGCTGGTGCTTTTTCTTACTAGGAACAGGGGCAAATGCTCTTAAATGGCTGATGAGCATGGCTACCAGATGGTGGTGTTTTGTGGGTAGGAATGAGCCATCCCCATTGGGGACCATAGGTGTAGCCAGTTGGGGTGTGGTATAAGGTGGTTGGCCTAAAACTTCGTAGAAAGTGTGCAAAGCTTGTCTTCCTTGTTGCTGATGGCTCTCCTTTTAAGATCCTGATGTTTTCTGACTTCACCCACTGCTACAGGAGTTTTGGCTGTGTCCTTTGGAATGTGCACACTCAGCTTAGGAGTTGGCACTAAAGACTGCGTGTAGCCTTACCTTGCTCTTTGGTGCAGAGCTTGACTCATGACAGAAAGGAGACAGGTGCTGTGCAGAATGAGAATTCGCATATGCTAACTCAGACTTTGCTAGAAAAACCCATGGCAGAAGTTTTTATTTTCAAACTACCAGGTCCGCAACAGCAGTAAAGTGATTCAAAGGTGTCCCTGCCTTTCCCCATGACGGGGAAGCTGGCTGGGGAGTTCTGTATATTTAGTTGGTATAGCATGGCAAGGACAGTTTGAAACAATGTTTGAAGTGACTAATGTAGAGGTTGCCTTTATACTCAGAATTCTTATGAAGTCTTACTTAACAATTAAACTTTGCTTCTTAAAATGTGTGTTTCCTTGGGCTTGTTTATAAAAATCATCTTGATTGCATTATTTCACACTGCTTTCATTTCCTACACATGTAAGTGGGCATATTTGTAGATTCTGATCAAGCGTCAGGTATTGGCCAGCAGAGCACAGTGACCACACGGGTAGGCATGACTCTGCCAGGGCGGGCCTGCCTGGTGTCCTGCTGGCCATTCTTTTGTTCCAGTGTGCACCAGGTACTGCAGCTTCTGGAGACAAAGGAAAAAGGGAGGGTATGTTCAAACAAGTGAGAGTACATGTGTGCAAGAGTGTACATGTGTGAAGGAAGAAGGGAGGTACATACATGTGTATGTACACGTGGACAGAACCAGTGTATGGGTACTGGATTTAAGAATCTGCATTTAAGCTCTTCTCACTCAAAACTTGTGCATCATTCTGTATAAAACTTGTTGGGGGTTGGAAAGTTAGCATAGGAAGGCCCCAAGTTTGGTCCTTAGCTCTGCCCAAAAAAACAAAGCCCCCAAATCCTAAAGCTTATAAAGGAAAAACCTTACAGGAGCTGGAGACTGGAGTGCCTGGTGTGCGGACTCCAGACCCGGCGGCTGCTTGCAGGGTGCGTGCAGCCTCACCCACCCTTGCCCTCAGCAGGGAGACGCTGGGCCAGATGCAGGTGGCTTTGCAGGTGACAGGTTCCTTAACGCTGCCCTCTCCATAGGACTCGGGTCCAGTCCTCACTGTGAGGTCTGGAAGTGGAAATGAGCCAGAGGTTCCGGTGTGCATGTCACCTGCGCGAGTCAAGGTATGGTGACGGATGCCTCTCTCCCAGGTTGCTCTTTGGAACAGGAGAAGAAATTAATGTGTATGGGACTTTGGAAATGAGCTGCATCCTGCTTTATCTTTCCATATGACTTGGATATAAAGGTGTTTTCTCTCCACAAGCAATAATGTTCATATTTGATTTTGATTAAGTGACACTGAGGAGCTTTAACTTCACTGCAACCCAGTGAGAAAGAAGCAGACCTGTTACTGCTTTGCAGCCCAAGCTGGGTGCCAAGTGGCTCCTCCTGCCTCTCCTTCCTGAGCGCTGGGATTAGAGGAGTGTGCCGCCATTCCTGGACTGAGCGGCCATTTCAACTTCAACCTTATTTGCTCAGCGGTTTCTGAGCATTAGTTTCTGAGTATTTAGTGGAGCTTAGCTGTGAGCATTATCTGGGTGATTATTGCTTGTTTTATGGTAAAATGAAATATTTTGTGTAAGAAAATAACAGCATGAAAGGTGATGCCTTAGAAGCAAAGATGAGATAAAGACCTATGGGATTGCACAGAACGCTTTTATTAATCTAAGCAAATAAATTGCATTTCTCTTTGCAGCACCTCAGCTCGTGTACGTAGGGCAGCTCACTAGTTAAATACATGGAATACATGGTAGATGACAAAATAGAACCTGTTTCCATTGTGAATCTGATATCCAAACTCCCTATTAGGCCACAGGCTGTAGCAGTCCAAAAGATACTTGTAGTTCCCACTAACATTTCAGAAGATTTAGAACTTAACCCTGAAAGATCAGGAAATGATGACAAAATAGCATTTTAAGGTGCATATTTCTTCTACGTGAAATCTCTTAAGCGATTGCTACATGAGGCATTGACTGAGCTGATAGCTGAATTAGAATTCCATGCGTCCTCAGATGTTCAAGCGGAGCCAAAGGACTTCCCCACCCCGCAGAGAAGAAGCATGACGTCTCCTTTACACAGGTACCTGTGCAAAATACACTCCTGGAGTTTGCTGTGGGTAGGATACTAATGAGGGTTAGTAGCCAAAGAGGCAAGACTAGATGGTAACTGGGGTCTAGCGCAGCAGACCGGCTCAGCTGCATCCATGCGAAGGGCGGTGCTGCAGGAGGGGCGTGCTCTCCGTCTCCGGGGCTGGCGCTGCCCACCAGTGCCTTTCCCAGAGAGCCTCGGACTGACTTCCGAGTTCACGTCAGAAACTGCCAGTTCAACAGTGAACATTTGCCTTTCTGGATATTTTACAGGTTTATGTACAAACACATGAATATTTTTAAAGCTCAAATATTTGAACTATTTGAGGTGCCTGCAAGCCGAGTGTAAACGGTTGTGATAAAATTTGTGAAGAATGAATACTCAATTGCGGGTACATTTTTATTCAAAGCCAGGTGTCCATAGCAGTATAGCCCTCTCTTTCATAAGTCAGCCATCAGGTCTTTAATTAGAGTGAGGATATTTATTCCATGGAAATGGAATACTGTTAGAGTCTCGGTAGGCACGCCGGGTAAGTTGTAGTACAGAGCCAAGCAACAGCAAGTGTTTAGAGGGAGTGAAAGCAAATACCTGGGAATTTTAGGGCTACTGAGCGACAAGCAATGTATGACTCACTAAATGTAAAATAAGAAAAAAATCAAAAACTTGAGTCCCTTAAGCATGACTTCTGAGTGAAGATACCCGGCTCTTCCTTAGGCCATTCCTATTGCATCTGTAGATTGTCCTTTTGAAAAAATAAATCTGTACAGCCCTCTGTAAGTTACCAAATGCCCGAAGGGAGACATACCCCCAGTGTGTTCACTGTCCGCATCCCTGAGTCATGCAAAGGAGCACCCGCGGTGACGTGCACCCCCTTCCCAACACTTTCGGCTGCTTGCGTGAGCATGGGTGTGCAGAGCAGTGCCAGGGCAGGTTGCGGTCCACAGAAGAGAACAGAGTGGATTGCCTGGTGTGCTGGAGTCTGGGTGCCCGGTGGTGACCGTGCGCACCCTCGGGAAGGCGGGGGGCCGGGGGGGAGTGGGAGTGGCCGCTGAACGCCTCTCCACCCAGGGAGAAGCTGCTGTGGGCAGGCAGGCAGGCACGGGCCTTAGGACCGGTAGTCCTTCTTGCTGTACGGCTTGTTGCGTAAAATGTTGTCAATCTCGGTGACCACGTGTGACGTCATCTTTGGGAGAACCTGGGAATGGGGAGAGGATGGAGGAGGGGTCGCTGCTATGGTCATTGTGCTCAGGGTTAAACAATAGCTCTCCTTGTAGGACAGTGTAAGCCACATACATGCCCGATTTCACATTTTCTGCATTATATCCAGAGCATCTTTTAGGTAAAGTCTGTATAGGAAATTTGTTTTTTGCTTTGGGTACTAAGTCCTGCAATTCCCATGAATGTTTTACTCCTAGCTGCACATCTGGGCACGTGCCCATAAAGTGCGGCCCCAGAGACTCGGTGTTGGGACGCAGGCCTCCCAGGTGGCCTGACTCACAAGGACATGTGGTGGCCATGTGAGGCAGAGCGGGCGTGTGCAGCACCAGGTACTGGACACTTCATTCTTTACCAAGGGGCCCTGTGGGGACCGAGGGGGGAGCATGTGATGTAGGTCGGGGAGGGGCACGTGTCAGATGATGCCCACATGATCTGCGCCCTGCCAAGGCCCGTGACTGGTGTGGACAGAGAGTGGCTGAGCCGGAGAGAGGCCCAGGCGGTCTCAGGGCTGGGTAGAAGGAACATGGTGTGGATTGCTGAGCTGGAAAGGAAAAGAGGAGTTTCGGGAGCAAGTGGAGTGAGATGGCGGCTTGTTGGCATGGGGTGTCTGGAGAAATGACTCATTGGCAGTGGGGCTTCGGACATGGGGGCTGGTGGTGTGGACCTGCTTGTGGAGGCTCTGAAGGGGCTGGCCAGCCCCTCATCCATGACCAGCGAGCGATGTGAGCCCACATTTGGCTTGAGAAACAAAGGTGGACAGCGGAGCCCTTTGACCCGGTGCAGGCTGGTGAGGAGAGGTCTGACTGGGCTGGCCTCAACCTGGGCTGCCACCCAGCCGGCCAAGGTGACTTTGCCCCCACACAAAAGCTCAGAAGCCCTGGGGTGTGGCTGCTCAGCTCAGGAGGCTCTGGTTCTGCCTAACATTGGGCTACCTTTAACAAAGGCGGTGGCTCCCGCCAGCTCTGACGTCTGGTGTTGGGAAAGAGATTGCCATACTGAGGCTGAGCTTCAGGAATGGGGTTGCTTGGAAATTTTGTCTGAAGTGCAGTGGGCTGGCTACATGAGGCGAAAACAGTCCTCATTACACCAAAATACAGTTCAGAGAGATGTGAATGTTCAAACATGCTCAGGCTGGCACCGTGGTTTAGATACATCATCAGTCCTAGCCATTGGGGGGCTGAGATCTGAGGATGCCCAGGGTCAGGGGCCTGGCTGCTGTTGCTGGGGTGACCTGTCAGGGAAGGCCTTGCAGGGAGAAGCTGGAGATCTGAATCTAGGGGACGAATAGGGTGTTGGTGCGCTGTGGCTATGGTGGTCAGAGAATGGAACACTTGACCTCTGGGGAGTGAATGGTTTGTGGTGGCTACAGATGAGGGTTCTAGGTGACTCTGTGTGTGTGTGTGTGTGTGTGTGTGTGTGTGTGTTTTGGGATAAAAGCTTGTGGAAATTGGACAGTAATGGGTTTCTTGTGTGCTGTGCTGTCGGCAGTGTGGGGTACACGGAAGGCCCAGTGAGTTAATGGGGAAAATCTCTTGGTTCATTCTTTCTCTCTGTGGTTTGCCCCCTTACTCCTTGCAGGACTCCGCTGCCTCACCTGGCCGGGCAGTCTGTGTTCTGCCAGTACAGATAGCTTGGAATGGCTACCTTGGGTTTCAGTTCCTTCAACTGTGCCCCTGTCCCCACAACGTGGGGACATAATGGAGACATAATGAGGCTGGGGAGAAGGTAGGTGGCTCCTAGAGAGTATATCCCATGTGGGCACAGGGACACAGAACCCCAGAGGAAGTGCAGCGCTGGGTGGAGAGAGTCAGCCGGCAGTCTCCCTGTTCACCCCCAGCATCTCCTAGGCTGCTTTTCAAGTGTTAGACACTAAGTTTAACCAGGTTGTCCTGCAGCTCTGTCTGCCATCCGTAGGCTTGTTTGGGGGACAGGTGGGTAGGGGAGAAAGTTCTGCTCCCCAGTGAGCAGGGGGAATGCACCCTGTAAGAGCGGGAGCAGCGGGCAGGCTCATTCACAGGGCCTCAAGCAGGGGAAGGAGAGGGGAGGACAGTCACAGCAGCTCCAGCCCCACCCCGGGAGCACGCTCCTCACACCCTTCCCTCCTGCCTCCGCAGACTATATGGTGCTGTGTGGCCTCCTGCCCACAGGCGTCATGCTCAGTGGGAAGCCCCAGGGGTGGGTGTCTGAAGTCATAACTAAGGTTCATCTCTCACTCTAGGAGTTGGGAAGGTGAGAAAGACACCCATCTCCCACCTTTGGGGCTCACAGTTGAGGGGAGAGGGAGGGACAGCAAGGTGCAGCCTATCTGTTATGTGGTGGGCCATGGGGAGAATGTCACAGGAGGCTGGCAGACGAGCAAGGGGGCTCCATGCCAGCAGGTTAGCATGAGCGTGAAGGAGGCAATGCGTGATGCATGTGCTCTGTCTTGTGTGGCACATTTCACACTGGTGCATCAGCTAAGAGTAGGCCTAGGGGTCACTTGCTGCACAATCCAGACCCAGGAGGAAGCGCCCAGGGCCAGGGATCACTTTTGTCAGTCCGCAGTAGACAGCCCTGCCTGGAGGCTTGGGCTTTGATGACATTGTTGCTTCCCACTCCTCCCCCCAGGACGCTCGCTGCCCAGAACCTTCCAGGGCACCGTGCTCTTCCCTGGACTTTGCTGCGAAGGGCCAGGGTACTTGCCTGGATGGCACCGAGGTTTTCGATGAGTTGCTCAGGAGTGGACGACCCCAGGAGCACGGAACTCACACCCTCATTTCGCAGACACCATGCTGTGAAGAGGGAAGCACGCTGGTCAGGAGCCACGGACAAGGTCAGGAGGCCCCCGGACAGGGTCAGGGAACCACGGACATGGTCAGGGAACCACGGACATTGTAAGGGAGCCATGGACAAGGTCAGGGAGCCACAGACACGGTAAGGGAACCACGGACAAGGTCAGGGAGCCACGGACAAGGTCAAGGGGCCACGGACATGGTCAGGGAACCACGGACATGGTATGGGAGCCACGGACAAGGTCAGGGAGCCACAGACATGGTCAGGGAACCACGGACAAGGTCAGGGAGCAACAGACAAGGTCAGGGAGCCACGGACAAGATCAGGGAACCACTGACACGGTAAGGGAGCCACAGACAAGGTCAGGGAGCCACGGACATGGTCAAGGGGCCACGGACAGGATCAGGGAGCCACGGACAAGATCAGGGAGCCACGGACAAGGTCAGGGAGCCATGGACAGGATCAGGGAGCCACGGACAAGATCAGGGAGCCACAGACAAGGTCAGGGAGCCATGGACATGGTCAGGGACCCACGGACACTGTTAGGGAACCATGGACACAGCCAAGGAGCCATGGACACAGAGAGCTATGGACACTGGTCAGGGAGCCACGGACACCAGTCAGGACCCACGGACATGGTCAGGGAGCCATGGATACTGGTCAGGAGCCACGGACAGGGTCAGGGAGCCATGGACACAGGGAGCGACGGACGTGGTCAGGGTGCCAGGCACTTTGTTATTGAGTGTGTCCACAGTGTCTACAGCTCTTGGCTACAGCCAAACCTCAGGACCTTATTTTGTGTAGAGGACACAGTAATCTCAAGATTTTAAAAGCTGAGCAACAGCTGGGCGCCTCTGGCTCACACCCATTACCCCATTCACTTGGGAAGCTAAGAATGGGGTGTATGTAGTTCAAGGCCAGCCTGGACCTAAAAGTTCTCAACCCATAGTTGGGCACTGTGTCACACACCTATCCTCCTAGCCGATGTGGGAAGCTGAGATCAGAGGCCTGAGTTCTAAGGCCAGCCCAGGCAGAAAACACCGCCATCTTGTCTTAACAGGAAGAAAGGAAGCCTGCTCAGATGACAGGTCAGGCACAAGTGAGCCCCCTTGCCTTCAAGAGACCCAGTGAAAAGCAGGGCCGGTGGCCTGGCTCAGAAGCATCATGACAGCCTTGCAAGCTGGAGTTCCTGAGCTCACATCTCCTCAGTGGGTAGAAACCTGGCCAGAAGTAAACAGTGCCACTGTGCAGTTGGCCTTCAGTGCTGCAGGAGTCTTGTGTGTTTTGATGTGTTTTCATGTTGTGTTATAAGGGAGTGGGGAAGGAGAGTAAAAATGTTTCCATAGATGGAACATTCTGGGCAATCTTAAATAACGTAGTTACCAGAAACTTGCACTTGTGACATCAGTCTGATAGCCGACATTTTCCCACGACAGGTGTGTGGACTGAATGGGCAGCTGCATTTCCTCTGACCTCAGGCAGAAGTACTCCCGCCCTCCATAATGAGTGTTCTTACCCACAGCTAGCTGAGGCAGCGTGCACCCCAGACGCTCCGCAATGGGGGAAAGGTCTTTGAGCTTGTTTTGCTGCTTCCGCCCTTCCTCGCTGACGATTCTCTCCTTCAACCACTGGTAGCACTACGGATAGGAACAGACACGGACTGTTAATGTCCGGTGAGGGGGGGGGAGGTCAAGATGGTGAATTTCCAAATCTTCTCCATGCTTCCCTTGGTTCTTCGGGGATGGGATGCTTGTCTTGATCCAAGACTGTGTGAGCAATCTTGCTCTTTGCTTAGGGCTCAAAACAGACTGATGTTGACTTATATTCACTATTCACATTGGTACATGGGCACAAGTATCCTCAGATCCCCAAGGCTGGCGTGTGAGACCCTCCTCTACCCAGGGGCGGAGACAATGGGGGAGACACTTCTCTCTTGATAGCCCAGTTTTAGCAAATAGATACAGATAAATAGCACTAAGATTCTGCATTTTGACAAGATCTATTATGTTTCCTTCCTTTTTGTTAAGAAGGCCCA
Source organism: Dipodomys merriami (assembly GCF_024711535.1). Taxonomy (NCBI): domain Eukaryota; kingdom Metazoa; phylum Chordata; class Mammalia; order Rodentia; family Heteromyidae; genus Dipodomys; species Dipodomys merriami. The sequence continues at coordinate 2,889,541 of NW_027202871.1, forward strand.
GTACCAAGTTTTCAGCTCAAAGAAACCCATTGTCTCCCATTCTCAAGTATCTCTTGTCTTCTATTGGCATGACTCTGTATTCTTCACATTAACTCTGCTCCTTTGGCTTCTCCCGAAGAGCAGACGGTGCAGGTGCAGCTTGGTACCGGTACAGATTCCAAGCACATTTCTTAAGTTAGATAAACATTCTCCTGAGTGTGTATTGCCTATTGTTTAGCTCCTGGAACTTACCAAGTAAAAAGCTCGGGACAGGAAATATTCCTTAAAACCTCTGGGAAGAGACTGGCCCTGATCTGTGGACTCCAAAGTAAGCCAGGTTTCAGAGATGGAAATCAAAAAAAATGTCAGACCTTCGCCGTGCCCTACTTCCCAGATGACCTGCTCTTACTAAGGAACACGTACAGAGCTAGCCTGGGAGAATAAGATGTTAGCCTGTTTCTGTGAGGATAATAAACCAAGTGTGCCACTCCCTGGCCCCAGGGACTTCCTCTGGTGACGATTGCCCCATGGATTGTCCCAAGCTAAGGAAAGCTCTGAAGTCTGCAGTCTGCCCAGGCACAGGCCACAGTTCAACATGCTACTGGCTTTTGTTTCTTACATATTATTTTCATCTCCTAAGAGAGAATTTCCAAAGGAAAGCATGACTGCATTCTGTGTACTTGTGAGGACTTTTGCAGATGTGAAAAGGCGCCCCGGCTCTCTCAGCCTCCTGGAGCTCACTCATGGGCTTGCGGTCCGCTCCCTGTGAGAGACTGCTGCGGGAGACGGCTACACCAGGGCCACCCAGCTGGGCATAAGCTGTGGAGGGAGCAGAGCCTGGGCCAGTGGGGACTGGGTGGACAGGAACATTCCTGCTAATCTTCAGGGACCAGGCGTTGACCTAGGCAGTGCCCAGAAGTGATTCTGTCCTTTTTGGGAAAAAACAGCATCATCTCTGCTCGAGTTTTGTAACCTCTTCTAGGGGTCCAAGATCTCTGAATGTCATCCACACCGAGAGGAAGAGGGGAAACTAACAATTGCTCTTGATAACTGCTGTGTAGCTAGGAGAGATCCTGAGGTTTCGGTGTGTACCCTGAACACAGAAAAATGTCTTTTTTATATATCAATCTTGTTTAATGCCTTTGTTTTAAAATCCTATATGTAATGCATTCTTAGGATTGGGTTACAAGTGTGTGTGTGTGCGTGTGTGTGTGTGTGTAAGTGAGATGCACACTAAAGTAACAGACCTCAAATACTCATTTACTGAATCCTTCTCTCTTGAAACCCTTAATCCTTTAGCTGTCACCTTTTTGTTTGCTGTATTTACTAAGTAGTGCTGGAATTTGAACTCAGGGCCTAATACTTGCCAGGCAGGCATTCTACAACTTGATCCATGTTTCTAACATGTTTTGATTTTTTGCAGTTAGGTTCACTAATCTCTGCAGTCCTTATAACGCCGTTAACATCTCAGGCCAAGCCTCTGATCTCTGCTTCCTTCTCAGTTATTCTCAGTACATGTGCTCTGGTGGCTGTGTGCATTCTTCCATCTGAACACATGCAACTGATGACTGCAGATGGCAGAGCTCTAGAGCAACTGTGGGCAGCCGCAGGGCCCTTGTGGAGACTCCCAGAGCTGAGGAGTGGCTTGCACACCGGCAGCCATCGCTCTGGGGTTTGGCCGTCTTCGAGAGTTCCATGTGTGTGCATGAGGAAAGCTCCAGGCATCTGCCAGCATTCTCCCAGCAGTGACGCAGCTCGACGCACTTGCCTGAGTACAGTGTCACTGCACTAAAGCCTGGATGTGAAGAGAGACTAAGACATCCTGGGAGTGATTACTAGAGCCAGGAGAGCCTGGTGCCACACCAGCCTGTCTGTGAGGAGTTTCTGGTTTGGAATTGACAATGCTGATGTCTGCTTCAGTTTCTGCCTGTGGCAAAGGACTTCCCTCAGGTCAGATTAAACTAAGAACAACACCCCACACAGTTGGAAGTACTTGGAGTTTTTTCAGAAAGCCTATAACGATATACAGATGGTCCCCACTTACAATGGTTCCCATAGGATGTGTGTGTGTGTGTGTGTGTGTGTGTGTGTGTGTGTGTGTGTGTGTGTGTGTGTCTGTCTGTCTGTCTGTCTGTACCAAGGCTTGAACTCAGAGTCTGAGCTTTTGTTGGGCTTTTTCTGCTTAGAACTGGTGCTAGACTGCGTGAGCCACAGCTCTACTTCTGGCTTTTTTGCTGGTTAGTTGGAGATAAGAATCTCATGGATTTTTCTTGACTGGGCTCGCTTCAAACCGTGATCTTTGTATTTCAGCCTCCTGAGTAGCTAGGATTACAGATGTGAGCCACAGTGTCTGGGTGATAGATGATTTTTTTTCCATACAGTTTTGTGTTTTCCATTTTTACCCCAGTAGTTGATAGACAAATAAATAACCAACAGTAGGCAAATGCACAATTTTCAGTGTATTTAAGGTAGGCTAGGGCATGCTATCACACTCAGTAGGTGAGATATATTAACTGCATTTTCTATTTGGATGTTCTGACTTACTGTGGGTTGGTTTGGGCCCAACCCTGTTGTGAGCTGAGAAGCATGTGCAGCAGCTTAGCTACAGCCGCCGTCTGCAGGCATTTCTCTTTGTGGGGAAACAGGGAAATAAAGGAAAACTCAGCCTGGTGCTCGGCACTGCTTAGTGGTAGTAGATGTTTAGTGAAACCAGAATTCGCCATGCATCCCTGTCTTCTTGATTTCTTCCTTTATTTGCATCCTAAGATGTGGAGCACATGGGCAGCAAAGATGGCGCTGGGAGGGGGTTGAGTGGGCAGAGCCTAATTTACTGAAGAGCACATGGCCAGCCAAGATGGCTCTGGGAGAGAGTAGAGTGGGCAGACCCCAATTGATCTTCTGATCAGTACCTAACCAGCCCGTGAAGGCTCAGGTGAATGATAGGGTGTGACCTTGACAGTGATTGGTTCCTCTTCCTCCCTTACCATACCACCCACCCTCTTTGTCTTTAAAAAAGGGGCTGCTCTCTGTTAATAAATGAGTTTTTCTACCTGCTGGATTTGGCTCCCCGCTGTGTCTGATTGTCTCCTGGGCTGAGGGAGGCTAGGGAACAGGCGAGCGCCGCACTTACCTTTCCTCGGACCCCGTCCGTCTTTTGTGGGACGGACGAAGACCCAACATCTGGCGCCCAACGTGGGGCACGAAAGGAAAAGATACCGGCCGAGGCTAAGCGGTCTCTCGGGGTAAGTGAAACCCTAAATATGGGTAATGCTATATCACAGAAGGAGGAGGAAGAGACAACATCAGGCCTAGAAGGGATACAGGAGGATGTGGGAAGTGAGAAGGAAAAGGAAAGGGTCAAATCCAATCGAGAACGCACTGAGACGTGCACAGTAGAAGTCAAAACGAGGGTAAAAATTACCCCCTCTGACCCAGCTGATATTACCCCCTCTGACCCAGCTGATACTGACGGTCCTAGGCCCCCTCCCTATTCTCCTGATTGGAGGGGAGGTACGGTGCCCTACGAGACCTGCGAGAGGGACTTGCAAGACCCAGACCCCTACCAGCCTTCTATGGAGGGGCCGAGGGCCGGGAAAGTAACCTCCTCGGAGACCTCCTCTGGAAAGGAAGGGCCACCAAAGAGCCCTGGAAAGGAAGGGCCACCAAAGAGCCCTGGAAAGGAAGGGCCACCAAAGAGCCCTGGAAAGGAAGGGCCACCAAAGAGCCCTGGAAAGGAAGGGCCACCAAAGAGCCCTGGAAAGGAAGGGCCACCAAAGAGCCCTGGAAAGGAAGGGCCACCAAAGAGCCCAGACTCTCGGCCACAGGATTCGCTTCTCCAAGCGTATCCAGTCAATCTGGCACCAGGAGCTAACAGGCCCTTGGAATGGTATCCATGGGAAGCTAAGGATCTTAAAGAGCTCCACAAGGCGGTGGCAGAGGATGGCCCAAACTCTCCTTGGGCCCAGACCCTATTACAAGACATTGCCTATCACCCTTGTGTCCCTAAGGACTGGATGGATGTGGCCAAAGCCATTCTTACTAGTTCTCAGTTTATTAAATGGTGTGCTTTCTTTAAGGAGGAATGCAGAGTGCGGGCAGAGAGTAACCGGCAGGCTCAACCAATGAAGCTGCTGGTCTGGGAAGGGATGAATGCAGACCACCGCATAGCCTGCGCGGGATTGAGAGAGAGTTCCCTGAGCAGATGGGTGGTGGCCTCACAGGATGTGGGAACGCAACATCACCAGTCCCAATCACTAGCTTTAGCTTTACAGGCTCAGGCGTTTACAATGACTGAGGCTTTTACTCAGGCGCTGGCAGCCCAGGGCCAAGAAACCCCAAGACTATTGGAAAGAGGGACTTGTTTTAAATGCGGGCAGGAGGGGCGCTTTAAGAGGGACTGTTTACAACAATCCCTCGCCAACCGGCCTGAGGGCAAACCGCCCCCTACATCCTGCCCCAGGGGCATGGAGGGATACAAGTTTGATTTAGAGGGGAAGTCTTTAAACTTGGGGAGGGGCATCCTCTAGCCCCTTTAACTCAAGGAGGAACCCCCTCTGCTGTGAGGCCCAGGCAGCCTCATGGCAGGGCAGCCCAGGTCCATTGGACCATCCCCCTGGTGGACGGACTCCACCCTAAAATGAGTATTCTCATAGGCATAAAGAGGTTTCACTGCTTAATTGACACGGGGGCAGACCGAACCATACTCAGGGAGGAGGAAGTGCCCTGGGACTGGAAGCTTGCACCTGGGCCCCCGATATTGGGGGTAGGGGGCAATTCCCAGACCAAAGAAACGGTTTCCCTTATGACATGGACTAGCTCAGATGGAGAAAAGATACGCCCTTTAGTGGCAAAGAACCTCACTGCCAATTTACTAGGGCAAGATATGCTAAGACAAATGGATGCTGTGATCACTACAGACCATCGAGCATCGTATGATGATATCCTGGATGGGGAAGAAGCACAAAGGCTTAAACAGGATCTAGAGGGAGTTAAGGAAGGGGATTTTTTTAACTTTCATAATTACAGAGAAGAACATAGGGGGCCCGCTCGGGTGCACCCCCAATCCTAAAGGCCACTGCCCCCCGGGTACCTCCCATTAGGTGGAAGCCGGGAAGCCCAATCTGGGTGGAGCAGTGGCCATTGACTAAACCTAAACTTGAAGCCCTCCACCTTCTGGTGGAGGAGCAGATAAGCCTCGGGCATATCCGCCCTTCTATAAGTCCTTGGAACACACCCGTATTTGTTATTCAAAAAGCCTCCGGGGCTTGGCGGATGCTCCAAGATCTACGGAAGGTAAATGAAAGGATGGAGCTAGTAGGAACGCCCCTAAGAGGCATGCCCTGGACTCCTGCTATACCTTCAGAATATACCTTGGTTGTGATTGATATTAAAGATTGTTTTTTTTTCTATCCCTCTGCATCCAGATGACTGCGAGAAGTTTGCTTTCTCTATACCTTCTCTTAATTTTTCCCAGCCTGATCAGAGGTTTGAATGGACAGTGCTGCCACAGGGTATGGCCAATAGCCCAGCCTTCTGCCAACAATACTTGGCCACACTGTTAGAGCCTGTGCTGGGTTCAGATACCTCCCTTGCCTATGCCTACATGGACGATATAATTCTGGGGCACCGAGACCCAAGCTGCCTGGAGGGCCTTCTGGCCCAGGTTCTGGACATAAAATTCAAAAGGTAGCTCCTTTTAAGGTGCTCGGGACCCACCTTACCTTGACTTAGGCCAGCCCCCTTAAGCCTTTGCTGGATATTCCAGCCTCTCTGACCTTATCCCAACTTCAGAGTCTTTTAGGGGAAATCAACTGGCTGTTGCCATGGGTTTCTGTCCCTACAATTACAATATAAGGAAATGCTGGCCATAATTATGGCCCTTCAGGACATTCAAAAACCCTTTAATTTGTATTAAAACAAAAAAGGGGGAGTTAGCCCCCATATACAGTTACAGATAGCTTTGATTTTAAATTTTTCAAAAGGGGCAACCGAATCCAGATTTCAGAAGCACTGGGGACAACTAAACCCTAAGCCCCAAGTGGAAGTCAGGTGGAAGGACCCCCTGACACAACAATGGAGAGGACCTGACCCCCTAGTTACTATGGGCAGGGGATTTGGATGCGTTTTCCCCATAGGGGAGTCCGCTCCCATTTGGATCCCTGCCAGGAACCTTAAGTTTTTACCCATTTCCTCTATACAGGAGGATGCCCAAGAATAAGCTAAAGACAAAAGCCAGAAAGACAATTATTAACCATCCCCAAGGGCAACCAGCCCTTGAGAAGCTCTCTTGTGTTCTCTAACAATTGCAGATGCCGATACTCCAGCTGTCCTGACACTCCAGCTGTTGGCTGTCCTGACTCTCCCGATCCTGTGAACGGCCCTATGGAATCTGCATCAACCTCAGCGAGTGACCTGGGCAGTGATCAACGCTGGCAATGCAGAAATCGTCAGGAGCACCACAAGAGAAGCTGTCCCTTCGACCTGGTTGCCTGACCTTCATTTTGATCACCACCCTATGGACTATTTAATATTTTTTTTAGGAGTTAATTATTTTAATGTTACCTGCTTTAATTGTTCTTTTACTAATTGCTTGTATAGCGGCATTGAATCCATACTTATTGTTAAACAACCACCTTTTGTTATGCTTCCAGCTTAGATTTTGTCCAACCCCACAGGCAAATAGCTGGACTCTGGACTCTGGACTCTGAAGTGGCAAAGACTGCTATCCCATCCTTCACTAAGGTTAAAGGACTAGTAGTGACATTTCCTGGCCTGGGAATGCTTTTGCTGATGGTTTTTCTATGCCTTCCTTGGGTTATACGTGCACTGCAAAACTCTTATGAGCTTAGCCAGCCAGTTATCAAGCTCCAAATGAATGAATTCCCCCCCCCCCCCCCCCCCCCGAGAGGAATCGCAGCCAGAGACGGGTAAGAGGGGGTGTCAGTCTGACCAACCTAAGACAGGGCCTTCAGCTTCGCTCTGAAGAAGTTCCCGATGACGGGTAAGGCAGACAAGGCGATCCACCCAACCTAAGACAGGCGGGTTCGCTTCTTTAAGCAAAGATGGGGGGAGATGATGTTGGGAGCAATTGGGAGCTGACAGTAAAGCTCAAAGGTCATCTTGACTACTGTGCTAGCTTAAAGGCACGTACAAGGAACTGGCTTACTTAAGACACCAGGTGCCCAGGAATTATTTGAACTGCTTCGGACATTTCTAACTGTGGTGGGTCTGATGTTTATTACTGTGCTAGGTGGGTCTGTCATTAAAACAAAAAAAAAAGGGGGAATCTGTGGAGCACATGGGCAGCAAAGATGGCGCTGGGAGGGGGTTGAGTGGGCAGAGCCTAATTTACTGAAGAGCACATGGCCAGCCAAGATGGCTCTGGGAGAGAGTAGAGTGGGCAGACCCCAATTGATCTTCTGATCAGTACCTAACCAGCCCGTGAAGGCTCAGGTGAATGATAGGGTGTGACCTTGACAGTGATTGGTTCCTCTTCCTCCCTTACCATACCACCCACCCTCTTTGTCTTTAAAAAAGGGGCTGCTCTCTGTTAATAAATGAGTTTTTCTACCTGCTGGATTTGGCTCCCCGCTGTGTCTGATTGTCTCCTGGGCTGAGGGAGGCTAGGGAACAGGCGAGCGCCGCACTTACCTTTCCTCGGACCCCGTCCGTCTTTTGTGGGACGGACGAAGACCCAACACTAAGACACTATTACTTTTTCTTGGCTGACTCATTTAGATTTGTTCAGAACAGTCTTTAATTTTCAGGAACAAGATCTTCATAATCTGGGGTAAGTGTCCTTTCCAATTGTCCAGAACCAGGAACGGGGTCGGGTCAGCGTGCTTCAGGGGGTATTTATATTGCATTATTTTAGAGAACAAGCAAGCCAAAAGTCCAGGTCTCCCCAGTGGAAGGAAAGAGAGTGATGCAGAGTCCGGGCGGGCTGTGAGAGGGACAGACAGGGGACAGGCGGAGGTGTTCCCAGCTGTACTGCCGGCAGGGCCAGCTGGTTTGGCTCTTCTGCTGAGCACTCATGGACTGGGAGCTGGCTCAGCATCTGTTTCCTCTTAGGAAGACTTTGTCTGGTCTGAAGTTTTAAGATGCCTGTATTCTCTCTCCCTCTACATTTGCAGAGTAATTTGTGATTCTATTGTTATTATACACTCTCTCCAGCTTTTTGGTTATTCTGTTTGTTTTAAAACAGACATGTTCTTACGCATAAGAAAAAAAAATGTTTGGAGTACTCTGTAATAAGTGAATCAAGATGTCCTGAGTGGAGGAAATTTTGTTCCGATGAGCTTGGAAAGTGTGAGGATTCAGAATCCTCAAGAGGATCAGAGGATTCAGAATTTATGTCCCAAGCCTCAACCAAAGCCAATGACAGAGCCAATGGCAGGTGTCCATGCAAGGGCCTTCCACTCCATCCCTCTCCCTCCCACCACAGTGGAGGTGTCAGTCAACCCCAGCCAAGTTGGGCTGCCGTACTGGCTCAGGTTTTGCAATGAAATCCACTTATATGGGAAAGGATCAAGCAAGGAAGCAATCGCTTCAAAATTAGGATACGTAGCACCTCAGGGGTCTGGGCTGGGCAGTCCCATCCAGTGCACCAAGCACACCCCCACCTCCCCAGGAGCAGGGAGGGGGTGGAGGGAGGGCAGCGGGAGGGTGGTGTTCTGCTCAAGCCCATTGGACAGGGCTGGCAGTGGCCTGACAGGGAGCAAAGCCCCTCAGAGGGCCTCAGGGCCACAATTACCAGCGGCCAAGATCATAGTGTGCCTGGCGCAGGAGGTCCAGGCTGTGCCACACCACGAATCAGTCTCCTCCCCCCTCCAGACCCGGAGTATTTTCTAGAAGGGGGGGGGGAATACCTTCAGTGAAGCCCTGGAACTTTCAGGCACCCCGTTCCCATACTTTCCAGAGATGATTCCACAGGCTAGAGGAGACCAGGTCACCGCCCCAACCCCTGCGAGGAGGGAACAAAACACAACACAATGAAAATGCTGCTCAGCCAGGGAGCATTCAGAGTGCAGAGGTGTTGGGTTAGAACTGGGCCAGTGACAGGGGAAAGTTGGCTGGTCCCTGGGCGAGCGACACAGCTAACTGGTACATTCTAGAAGTCCTTCCTGAGCCAGTTACGCCTGCGATGGTCAGTTCTTGGGACTGAGCTGGGGAAACGAGTATGGGAATGTCACGCAGCCATGATGGTTTTTATTTTCTATTTTATTTTTATAGTACTGGGGTTTGTATTTAGGGCCTCCTGCCAACCAGGCTGATGTTCTACCATTTGAGCCACATTTCCAGACTTGCTTTTTGCTGGTTAATTTGGAGATGGAGTCTGAGAACTTTTCTGCCTGGGCTGGCTATAAACTGCTATCGTCTGGATCTCAGTCTCCTGAGTAGCTGGGATTACAAGAGCAAGACACACTGCCCATCCAGCCCTGCTCTTGGAATGTCTGCACTCCCTAGACCCAGAGAGATACACTTCCTCTGGCAAAATAACTCAGTGCTTCCCGAGCAGCACTGGCAGATGGAGGAAGGCCATGCCTTATAAAACACTCAGTGTGTGACAGAAGTCATTCATGGTCATCCCTGTTGTCTTCGTGTTGGTATCTGTTCTGGTTTTATCCAGCATCTCCCTGCTGTGTTTTCAGAAGGAAGTTATTCTGGAAGCTGCTTTGAGATAAGTGTATGTCCATGGCTTTGGGGGGAGGCTTTACGAGGCCCACCGAAAGATGCTTGCTCCTGTGAGCACGGGCTTATCCACTGGGCGCCCCCTTTCACTACACAGGCAGTTTTGGAACACAAGACATGATCCTTGTATCAGTTAGGGACTGTGAAGAAGTATGTTCCCGGTGCTCCCGTAGTTAGGACACATCAGGAGGCATGATCAGAGGATTACCTATTTTGTAGTTCTCCCATGATCAGGACTTGTCAGGAACCGTGATTAGAGGATTACCTATTTTGTGGTAGAGCTCCGGCAGCTGCACCTCCACCTTTTCTCTCTGGAAGAGGTGGTACTCCGCTTGTTCGCAGACAGGCGGGATCATGTTGAACTGCCTGGCCACTGAGTAGGCTTCCTAGGGAGAGATGAGACCCGGGGGTGGGGTGGGAGGTTGGTACGGGTGAGCACAGTAGGCCTGTTCACTCTTTTACATGCAAGATGGCGGTCAGTAAAGAGACTGGAGCCCACAGCACACAGGGAGCTGGGTGACAAGCAGGGAGCCGGGTGACAAGCGAGGCCTGGGCCATTTCACTCCTCCCCTCATGGGGACGTCTTTGTTCTGGGTCAAGGCTTGGATTGAGTCAGGCCAGGGAAAATTTGTCCACATGTGAACTGTCAGTTATTAGAAGGAAAATGTGATTTGATTATTATCTTTTTGTTCCTAAAGAAATAAAACTTAGACTAGCATATACAAGTGGTTGGTATTTAAATGGATTCTAAACAGAAGGGTTATTCAGTAATACAGTTGTTACAAGAAAACTAGAATACTCTGCCCCTCTGTCTACTAACTGTAAACTGTCACCCTACCACCAAAGAACATGCAGTCAGTCACAGTTCTGCCTGATGTATCCTGAGCTGCGCTCTCTCTCTCTCTCTCTCTCTCTCTCTCTCTCTCTCTCTCTCTCTCTCTCTCTCTCTCTCTCTCTCTCTCTCTCTCTCTCTCTCATCTATCTCTTTCTCATGCAGGTACCAGGCCCAGATCCAGGGTCTCAAGTTCTTGCTTAGGTTTTTTTATTCAAAGCTGGTACTCTACCACTTGAGCCACAGCTCCATGTCTAGCTTTTTGCTGGTCAGTCTGAGAGAAGAGTCTTGGATCCATCTGCCTGAGCTGACTTTGAACCAGTATTCTCAGATCTCAGCCTCCCAAGTAGCTTGGAAGACAGGACTGAGACTCTGACACCTGACCAGGCATTTCTTTAATGATAGATTTGATTCTAGAATTTCAGTTCTGTAGTGACTGGGAGAAGGGTTTTCAGAAGCTCTAGAAATGTGCCTCCGGGGCTCACTGGGCAGCTTGTAGGAGAGGCTGTGAAGGAGCCACAGCCAGGAAGGGGCGAACGTACCATGATCTCCATTGCGCTCCACCGCGAGGTGCCCCAGTACATGGCCATGCCTTGGTTGATCACGTGTGTCATGGCTCGAACAATTTCTGTGAAGAGTCAAACAGCATCGTCCCCTGACGCTCAGGGCCGGCCCCCTCTCCCGGTGTTTACCAGTTTAAAGCAGTGATGCATGTGATTTGTAAAATTAATTGGTAGCAATGTTAGTAGCCTAACTGGCAGCTTTGATTCTCAGAGGCCACAGTACTTCCAGGTGAACCGACACTCCATTCATTTATTTGTGTATTTGTGCCAGTACTGGGTCTTGGACTCAGAGCCTTCCCTCTCTGGCTTAGCATTTTTTGCTCAACGCTGGTACATTACTGCTTGAGTCTCGCCTCCATTTCTGACTTTTGGTATTAATTGGGGATAAGAGTCTTTTAGATTTGTCAGCCTGAGGCTGGCTTTGAACTACAATCCTCAGATCTCAACCTCCTGAGTTGTTAGGACTACAGGCGTAAGCCACCAGTGCCTGGCTGACCCTCCAGCTTTTGCGTGTAGTAGCAATACCCAACGGTATTAAAAGCATAGTAACTTTAAGTTTTTTGAAGAGTTATTTTACTTTATTTCCCACATATTTTTAAAGCGGTATCGAGTAGGGAGAAGGCATTTCATTGGGCATGTCCTCACTCAGCTATTTTTTATTAGCAGAGGGTCTGCAGGGGTTTCACGGTGGCATTTACACATGCTTGCATTGTACTGGGGTCAGATTAACCTCTCCTGTCTCCCCTGCACTCATTTATTTTCCTGGATGCTTACAGTTAAGTTCGTTCTTGCCTTGGTTGAAGAGGAATCTCTTTCAACACAGAAGGGAGGGACAGCATTTGTTTTGACCTGGAAGGACACAGGGTCACAGGGAGGGAGGCCTGGCTTTCTTTGCACGTGGGGTGTGCAGATGCCAGCCTCACACTGGGTACTTGTTTAACAGAATGACTCAATAACAATGTGGTTAGCAGGAAGATAAACGCATTAAATGCTGAAAAACAGCTGAGACCACAGCTGTCGCAGCTCCCAGCTACGCCACACACGTTGTCCCTCAGTTCTCAGAACCAGACTTCGTTGTGAGACAGCCCAATAAACTGGCCTCAGAGGGCCCAGCCTTGTGCTCCCCGGTGCAGCATTTCCTAATCAGGAAGCTGCCCCGCCCCAGGGGTGGGGCCAGAGCCAGGCCCCACCCAGGCCTAGCTCCGCCCCCACCACCTGGCATACAGAGCTACCCAGCTTTCACAGCTACAGTTCACTCCAGGGAAAGTCACAGACAGGACTGGACTTCTTGTCTTTTAAGATGATCTTTAAGTGGTTGTACAGAGAGGTTTGAACGTGACACATCATTTTGGGAGTATAGTGCACCTTGATCAGTGCCACCCTTCCTGTCATTCTCCCCACATCTAGCAACTCCACCCAGCCCCTCCGTGGAGGGAACCTGGTCCCACATTCACATGAACATGTCACATTGACTGTTAATGACTGCATTCCTCCATCCTTTCTCTCCATTCATCTACCCCCTTCCCGGGGGTCCCCTCTCCCACCAGCACGTTGTTAGACCGCAGGTTTGTTGTTCAGAGAAATCCTCTCCTGAACGAAGCAGGCTTTGGTCAGTACATTTGTACTGTGACCCTGCGTGTGTTTACACTCCTGTTTATAAACTTGATCTGACTGCCACCGAGGAGAAAATATGTGTCCTTAAAGGCAGTGCTAAGAAGAAAGCTTATAGCCACAAGCAGCATCTCCATCAACAAATTAGAGAAATTGCAAATCAATACTCTGATGCTGCACCTCAAGCTCAAAGAAAAACAACAAGACAACCACCAAACCAGTAGACAGAAAGAAATGATAAGGATTAGATCAGAAATTAAAAAAACAACAACAATGGAGACTCAAGGAACTATACAAAGAATTAACAAAGCAAAAAGTTGGTTCTTTGAACTCAAAAAATTAAACCACCCAACAACAAATCCTCAAAGAAACAACTGCCCAATAAATAAGTGGGCGAAAGACTTAAAGAGAAGCTTCTCTGAAGAAGAAAGAAGGATGGCCAATAGACACATGAAGAAATGTTCAACATCCCTAGCCATAAAAGAAATGCAAATCAAAACAACATTGAGATATCACCTCACTCCAGTTAGAACAGCAAAAATCAAGAACTCTAACAACAACAGATGCTGGAGGGGATGTGGACAGAAAGGAACCTTACTTCATTGTTGGTGGGAATGTAAACTTGTTCAACCACTTTGGAAAGCAGTATGGAGGTTCCTCAAAAGACTTCACATAGATCTCCCCTATGATCCAGCAATCCCACTTTTGGGCATTTACCCAAATGTTTACAAACAAGACCACACTAAAGCTACCAGCACAACTATGTTTATTGCAGCATTATTTACCATAGCTAAGATATGGAACCAACCCAGATGCCCCTCAGTAGATTAATGGATCAAGAAAATGTGGTATATATACACTATGGAATTCTATGCCTCCATCAGAAAGAATGACATTTCCCCATTTGTTAGGAAATGGAAAGGTTTGGAAAAAATTATATTAAGTGAAGTAAGCCAGGCCCAAAGAAGCATAGGTCCCATGGTTTCCCTTATTTACAATATCTAGTATAGGTATGAGTCAAGCGGAAAAGGTCAGATAAGGTGATGTTAGGAAAATGAACCCTTAAATATGTATTTTAATGTTTTCGTTTCTTTCATGCATGTGTTTCTAACGCATTTATAAGATTATTTCTTTGTTGCTTTGTATGTCCCTCCCCCACAGTGTAACCCCCGCTTTCACTATATTTGATGTCAGTATAACATGTGGAGGAGATGGGGGCAAACAAGTCGTTTAAGGATTCAGGTGGACCTGTTGCAACAATGAGAAGTACAAAATGTCATGTCAAAACCAGCTTTACAATGTCGGTGTGTGTGGGGGGGTATAATTGGGTGGGGGGAGGGGGGTAAAATTGGGTGGGGGAGGGGGGAGGCGGGGAAGGGAAGTGAAGGGTAAACAAAGGAGGAGGCTGCAATGCTTGGTAAGAAATGTATGCATTATCCTGCCCATGTAATTGTAGCCCCTCTGTACAGTATGTTCTCAAATAAAATAAAATACAATTTAAAAAAAAAAAAAGTTGGTTCTTTGAAAAGATAAACCAAATTGATAAGCCCTTAGCAAATCTGACCCGAGGGCTGGATTTCTTCCACAAGACATGGCAGCCAGACTTGCAGAGTACTGGGTGATCGCCGCATACTTTCAGGGGTCACAGGCCTTGGGCTCCACTGTGGGTTGCTTGTCTCCAGTAGTGTTGGGCTAGATGTATTCGGGCTCTTGCCCGTCATGAGCACACGCTGTCAGTATGGACAGAGGGTTTGGGAATGGCAGGCCTGAACCAGGTCTTCACTGTATGGTCCTTTGTGTGAGCAACTTCAAACCTCCCTGGGTTTGGAAATACTTCATTCACTATTGTCTGTCCAGCAGAGATGGAATTTGGTTTCTAAGCACAGTATTTTTCTGTCTTGGAGAATAACTTGCAAATATGAAACCACAGCAAATTATGTAGATCACTTTCACTCCATTAAAAATATGGGAGGATGCTGGGAATAGGTAGCTCACACGTGTCATGCCAGCTACTCAGGAGGCTGAGATCAAAGAGGCTGAGCACTGTCCTCAAGCTTTTCATTCAATGCTTGTGGGTGCTCTACCACTTGAGCCACAGCTTACTTCTGGCTTTTGGGTGCTTAATTGTAGCTAAGAATCTCATGGACTTTCTCACCTGGGCTGGCTTTGAACTGTGATCCTCAGATCTCAGCCCCCTGAGTAGCTGGAATGACAGGTGTGAGCCACCAGCTTCTCTGTCTGGTGAGGATGGGAGGTGGGGAAGGTATGCCGTGGAGTTTTGTTCTTAGAGTTGGCTGCACATGCAGCCAGAGAGAGGCCAAAGCTGGATATTCATATGGACTCAAATGTTGATTGAGTTCTTATTAAATTAGCCAATTATTAATTTTTTAATGTCAGAAAAATCAGTTGCTTAGCTAGCTAACAGCAACCAACCACGTGTTTTAACCAGCTGTAATGTGTGTGGACACCAGAGGGCGCCATTGTCAAAAGAAAAAAGTCCACAGAGAGAATTGTTTTACCACCTCCCAGGCAGAGCATGGATTCTGAGTTAGAAAGATCATTGAGTACTACACAGACCTCTGAGCACCCCGACAAAGGTTAAATCTGCACCCCAGAACTTACCCTAACTTCCCTGCCCATGTATTTTCAAATAAAGAAATCAGCTTGCTATGCCTGCTTATTTGGTAGAATCAATGTATCCTCATTTCAGAGTAGCTAAATGAAATTATTATTATGTGTCAGAATCCTGACAGAGGGTGATTTCTATAAAACGTCTGAGCAGCTCACAGAAAGATAGGATGATGGGGTTTCTGATTCTCCTCCTTAACTAGAACCTTCTGGAAAGGTCTAACAATAAAAGATGACACCTTCAAGAATGATGAGGGTTGTGTTTGTTGATGCTAGTAGTAGAGCTTGAAATCAGGCCTTGGGTGCTGTCCCTGAGTTTTTGTCACTGAAGCCTGATGAGCCACACCCCCATTTCCTGCTTTTTGGAGATAAGAATCTCATAGACTTTCCTACCTGTGATCCCAGCTTCCTGAGTAGCTGAGATTATAGGCATGACAGTTTTTTCCTTAGTGAGCGCTAATGATGCCACTCACTTGTAAATGTGTCAATTAGAGATTTTACTCACCCTTTTTTATATTTCAGTGGTGTGCTTGTTCTTTTGACTGTTCTATTGGGCTCATATTGCACATTAATATCTGTACTGACTGATGAATTCAGCCTCTGGGCATGTTGGAAGGAAATGTATTAGGCCAAACGCCCACCAAAGACAGTTTCCCAGATGCTCACTGAGCTGCTCAGCACAGAGCACAGCCAGGCCCGGGCAGCTCAGTGTGTCTGCTACTGCTGGAAGTTATTTCTATAGTTCGTGGTGTCTGTCCTTGTACTACTATAGATGTCTGACTCAAGCCCTACATTATGTTCTGAGCTCCTCTGTCTGGTGGTTGTCATCTCATTGGTCAGACAGATGTGGAATATCCTGACACACAGCTTTCTATTCTATCCTCTCATCTTCAGATTGTTATTTATATAACTGGGCATCAGCTTCTTAGAACAGACTTTTAAGTTAATTTGAAAAGGAATGTGAGCTTGTGGATGGAAGAATTCATAAGCCATTTGGCTGAGATTGAACTGAGTTAAAAAAAAAAAAAAAAGATATGGACCCTCTTGGGATTTCCTACTGGCAAATACAGCTTGTGGCGTAAGAGGAAGCATCTGCATTACTTCTTTTTTTTTTTTTGGGTCCGGTTGTGGGGCCTGAACTCTGGGCCTGGGCACTGTCCCTCAGCTCTTCAGCTCAAGGCTAGCGCTCTACCACTTAAGCCACAGTGCCACTTCCGGCTTTTTGCTTATGTGGTGCTGAGGAATCGAACCCAGGGCCTCATGCATGCAAGGCAAGCACTCTACCACTGGGCCACCTTCCCAGCCCCATGCATTACTTCTTTACTCCTGCTGGGCTGGCCTTGGTCCCTGGGCAGTGTTGGGGAAGAGACGGCTCTTTGAGGGCAGAATACTGAGCCCGCCTACCCTTCCATCCTTCCATCCACGCAGCTCCCTGCCTGGCTCAGGCATCTGATCATGAACCAAAAGGTGATGTTGGAATCTGAAGAGGTAAGCTGCTAGGCCAATGGCGTTTGACAGCAAAGCTGTACTGTGGTGTGCTTTGGAGCAGAAACACCCCTTCATGACTGGCTGGCTTGTTGCTATGGTTTGGCTGTGAAGTCTTCTCCTGGAAGATGCAGGTGCTGAAGGCTTGGTCCCTAGTGTACCCCGTCTTTAGTGCCTGAGTCTTCCTCTGCCTTCATTCATGGATGTGTCTGCTGATAAGTGGAGACTTTCTAGACTTGTGAGCCAGTGGAGCCCTGGAGTTGGGGTCTAGGTGAGGTGGGTGGGCTGACTTTGAAGGGTGGATCTAGGCTCTTTGAAGGGTGGATCTAGGCTCTTTGAAGGGTGGATCTAGGCTCTGGTCCTTTCTGGTGACTTCTCTCTGACAGTCAGGTGTGCTCACCACAGAGTGAAAGTTTTGAAACTGAACTGAAATACATCTTTCCCATTCCGGAATGCTTCTCTCAGGCGTTCTGGCAGACTCGGTGGCGAAAGGTTGTCTGCCACTCCTGTCCCTCTCCCTGTTCTGGTCTGGTCCTCATGCCAATTTCCCCATTCCTTCATCCTCTCACTGGGGACTTCCCTTTCGTTTCTGAGCTTTCTCCAGCCAGCGCCCAGAGATGGCCATTTCTCCTAACTTTCTCCAGCAGAATCTTCTTGCTGAGGATTTAGAAAAGGACTTCATTGATGAGCCACAATCCATAACCCATAAAGGCTAGCAGTATTAGATAGCTTTGGCTGTATCAGAAAAGTCCGTGCAAATGTCCTGTTCCATAGTCAACAGAGCTTTGAAGTAACTCCTTTCCCCTCACAAATCACCGAGTGAGATGGTCCCAATGTCTTCATTAACTTAGCATTATTTGGAGCTAAGTCCCAAGCTATGAAAAAGTCTACTTTTCCACATGGTCATTCTTTTTTTTTTGGGGGGGGGGTTCAGTCATGGGGCCTGAACTCTGGGCCTGGGCGCTGTCCCTCAGCTCTTCGGCTCAAGGAAAGCACTCTACCACTTGAGCCACAGCGCCACTTCTGGCTTTTTTCTTTTTGCTTATGTGGTGCTGAGGAATTGAACCCAGGGCCTCAGGCATGCAAGGCAAGCGCTCTACCACTGAGCCACCTTCCCAGCCCCACGCAGCTATTCTTGTAACAAGCTTTTTTTCCTTTGGTTTTCCTGGCCACAATCCTTCTCTCAGGTTCCTCTGTGCTTGCCATTCAGCTGACATCCTGCCCTGGTACTTCCTCCTGGGTACTTCCCTCCTGGTACTTCCTCCTTAGTATATCCTTCCTGACACTTCCTTTCTGGTACTTCCTTCTTGGTACTTCCCTTCTGCCATTTTGGGGATTCTCTCCTCTCCTCTAATGGCTTCCTCCTAAAGGAGCATGGTTTCTGGGAGCTTCTGTGAAGCTGTGTTGGGAGACAGGAAAGCTGAAATGACATTGTTTCTTCAACCTCAGGGATCATTTCCCACCCCACTCTTCCTCTGTGTTTGAAGGCCTGCTCTGTGTTGCTCAGATTCTCAGGGTTGCTGATGACAAACTGTCTGATCCTCCATGTGCGTTCTTCCAATCTTCCGGACTAGTCTAGATTGCTCTTTTGGAATATCCTAGGTTGATCCCGACATTTCAAATACATTTCACGGTGGAGCTCTTTGTGTGGGTCTCCGCTCATTTTTCTGGGTTATCAGCAAGCACTGTTGCCCCAGGGCCTGACGGCACTGAGATCTGGAGTTTTCTCCTACTGCTCTGTGGTGATCCCTCTCCGGTGTTTTGTCTGTTCTCTGGTTAGACATTCTTTAGTTGAGAAGATACTGGCCCTCCTGGATAGAACCTTAATTTTCTTGTCTTTCCCTTTCCATTGTTTGGGCTTTAAGCTTACTTTCTGGAACATTCTCTCAACTGTCCTGTGCAATACTTTGCTCATTTAAAAATAGTAGCCATTATGTTCCATATATGTTAACTTCTTACTGTTTGCTTCCATCTCCTCTGCGTGGTTAGATCAGTCCCTGGGCAGGAGTCTGTGTTCTGTTCTCCGGGGTGTCCCTGTGTGGTATGGGGTGCAGCTGTCGCTCTGGGAACACCAGTGGCGTGTGAGTACGTGAGTGAGACTCACTCAGCCTGGGTGTCGTCCTCTCCCACATTCTTGGCCGTCCTGATTGCCGGGCGGTGGCATTTGAAGGGCATTCCATAGGTGTTTTCAGATCAGGTCTTGCAAACATTCATTTTACTCAGGAAGGGAGTAGGGGAAATGGGTGAGAGAATCAGATTCTCATCCTTTTTTTCCTTAAAATTTTCATTTTGATTTCTAATCCTCTTCCTCCTGTTCTTCATGCTCCTCTTCCTCCTCCCTTTCTCTCTCCTCTTCCTTCTCCTATCCTCCCACTCCTCCTCATCTTCCTCTTCCATCTCCTCCTCTTCCTCGTAGTTTTAGGTGGACTCGTGTCCTTATGTCAGGTGGTTATTTTCTCTCTTGTCTCATTAGATGAGAGCTCTCGCTGTCGGGTCGGTGGCACTTTGGATCCTCAGGGCTTCAAGGCTGATGGCCAGGCACCTTCTCCCCACCCCCACCGCCAACAGAAGGGGCAATGATCAGATCTAAGCCTCCTAAGAGCTAGGATTACAGACATGAGCCCCGCATACTTGGCTCTTCTCCTTTTCTTCGCAGGATGCATTTTAACTGATTTTAATTGGCATGTCCGCTGGATTTTCATCCCCTTGTAGCTCCTGGGTGTTCCCTGGCTCTGGAGCAGAGATGTAGGGTGAGATGCCCGGGTGTGTGTGTATGGGTATGGGGGGCCTTTCAGGAGCAGGGCTCATGGTTCCTTGCACCAGTAGTAAGGGAGGTGCCCGGGTATTGTGCCCACCATCAGTGCTGCCTTGTTCCCACGTCCCCTGTGAGGGCAGAACTTCCACACTCACACTCTGACCAGCAGCAAAGCCGGGATTAGAAGTTGGCCTCTCACTTGTCCAATCCAAATATGGCTCCATTCTGGAGGCTTCTAACGAGAGGCTGGCGAAAAAGCCGCACAGGAGTTGGGAAGGCCCAGATGCGGCCCCACCGCCTCCTGTTGTTCAGGTGACTGAAATGGACCTCCTTTCTATTGCATAAATTGACAGTCTGTGAAGGGTAAAATGCCAGCCGAACAGGATTTCAGTGAGTTTGGGGGTGAATCCATAGTTAAAATGGAAATAACTTCAGTAATCTTGGAACTTTTTTTTTCACTTTCATTTTATTTTATTTTTTTTGCCACAGGCTCATCTTTGTGAATATAAAAGTAATCTCCTCCAAACTAATTTCTTGAAAGCTGAACTGTCCCAGCCTTTCAAGCCAGGAGGCTAAATTGATCTGATAGATGCCGGTGGCCCTGGGAGCATCCTGGCCCGGTCGTCACAGAAATATGCCCAGTGCTTTTAATTTGATGTGATGATCCCCAGCGGCACCTCCACGCTGGTCCTCGGTGTCAATCAGACTGCAGGGAGGGACCTAGCATCTGGATGCAGCATGATTGCTCAAGAGGAGCAGCAAGAGGTAAGGGTGTGCAGGGCTGTCTGTGAGAACATCACCTTGAAATCTGATGAACTGCACCAGATGACAGACTGCTTCTAGATGCTAGGAAACTCAGTCCCCATTCCAATAGAGGCGAGCAAGTTGTATCTATTTAACTTTAGAACTTCATTCATTCAATTACTCAAACAGCAATTCACTTATTCATCTCAACAACACTATCCATCATATATGTGTGTGTATGTGTGTGTGTGTGTATATGTGTGTGTGTGTGTGTATGCGCGCACGCGTGTTCAAGTGCATCCATGCTAGAGCTTGAACTCAAGGCCTGGGTGTTGTTCCTTTGCTTTTTCATTCGAGGCTGATGTTCTACTGCCTGAGCCATAACTCCTCCTCTGGTTTTGTGGTGGTGTATTTGAGTCAAGTGTCATGGACTTGTGCTTGGGCTGGCTTTGAACTGCAATCCTCAGATCACAGCCTCCTGAGCATGAAGCCACAGGCACCTGGCTCCATTATTTTTTAAGTGCCTACTATGTGGCTCATGCTCTGTTAGACTGAAAAGAGAGCATGTGGTCAGATAATGTAGCCACTGACCATGTGTGGCTACTGGTCCAAGTTAAGATAATCACACTCATTTCAAAGATTTCATATGAAAAATGTAAAAATATCTTACCAATAGTTGTTTATATTGAATACACACTGGAATGGTAATTTTTATAGAAGGGGCTAAATAAAATAAGTTACAATTCACCTTATCTACTAAGTTTTTTCTTTTTTTTTTTTTTTTTGTCGGTCATGGGGCTTGAACTCCGGGCCTGGGCGCTGTCCCTCAGCTCTTCAGCTCAAGGCGAGCGCTCTACCACTTGAGCTACAGCGCCACTTCCGGTTTTCTGGTGGTTTATTAGAGATAGGAGTCTCACGGTCTCTCCTGCCCGGGCTGGCTTTGAACCTCGATCCTCAGATCTCAGCCTCCTGAGTAGCTAGGATTACAGGCGTGAGCCACCAGCGCCCGGCTAAGTTTTTTCTTTATAAACATGGTTAGTGGGATATTTAAATTGCATTGGTAGCTTGCACTGTGCTTCTGCTAGGAACCACTGTTACTCTACTTGCAGAAGACCATTATGTGTCTTGGGATAGGTTGAGGCCACTTTTGAGAGAAGATAATAAAAGATAAAGGCAGAGGGAAAACTATGAGAGAGTGAGGGAAGGGGATATATGGTTCAAAAAGCATTGTAGTCATTACCTGACTCATGTAACTATAACTTCTCTGTATATCTCCTCTACAATAGCAATAAAAAATAACAATAATAAAAAGAGGTAAAGGCAGAAAGGCTAACCTGCTGTGACTCAATGATACTGGTAGGTTTTAGGTGATTAAATATTTGTCACTTACTGGGCCCCGTATCATAATCTGGAATGCCACAATGTTTGATGCTTTCTGGAATTTTCTCAGTTGTTCTTAGATATTCTAGTTTCCCGAGTGTCTGCAGATGACTGTTTGCATAAAGCAATGCTATAAAAGATGACTCAGGAAGAAATAAATATGTACAGACTTCCTGATAATTTCCTGGCATTGTGGAAATAAAACAAAGCTGACTTTAGTCTTATTAAATTTTAGTTTTTGTGGTTCTGGAGTTTGACCTCGTGATGTCACACTTGCTAGGAGATGCTCTATTGCTTGAGCTGCAGATTGTTGTTGTTGTTGTTGTTATGTTGTTTTTGAGATAGAGTCTCCCTTTTTGCCTAGGCTGGTCAGAATTGTGATCCTCTTATTTATGTTTCTTGCTGTAGCTGGAATGACAGGAGTGATTCACCATGTCCAGCTTTTTCTGTTAAGATGGGGTCTCAAAAACTTGCATAGAGTGGCCTTGAACAGTGTTCCTCCCATTCAATCTTTGCCTCCCAAGGACACAGGATTATGTGAGCCACTATGCTTGGCTTTGCCAATCTTTCCCCTTCCTCTCTTCCTTTACTTTTCTTTTTTGACATTAAGGAATCTGGGTTCCTTCATGTTTGCACTCACCTTCAAAAGGCAGTGGAGAGAAACAAGATAACTTGAATAACCAAATAATGTGACAAAAAACCTTAAGTAACTGTCATTAGTAATGGAATAATAGTGAAGGACTTGGGTTCTAAGATGCGGTAAACAGAAGGCAACACTTGGTTTGCAAGTGCTTTGAAATTAAAATAAAAATTAATAAAAAAATTAGCTGAAATGTCTTTCAGCTCGAGCTCCGAGCATGCTTGGATCAGCCTACTTGAGGAAGATGGGCACCCATCCTCTGGGCTGCTGCTCACCATGGTACCCACACGGCCCCGGTCCTGTGCCCAGCTCCATCCTCCAGGCAGCTGGACATGGTAGGACACCAGCGTCCACCCCTTGCCCAGGTCCTGGGGCAGGCACACAAGTGCTGGGTGTGCGCACTGCTACAGGGTGGTGGGACTTTGGCTGCCTCCAACCTTCTCTCCTTCTCTTGCTAGTGAAGATTTTGAAGGATACTCTGGGCATTTATGCCAACGACACAAGGCACAAGTGGAGCGGTGGAGAGCACAGGGAGTGGCCATTGGTGCTCTGTGGTCAGAAGGCAGCAGTGGGGACGGCCGGGCCTCTCTGTGAGGGGAATCCGCAGGGCTTGCCAGCTAGTGTAGAAGAGGCAGATGGCCCGGCAGACGCTGCGAAGGAAAAACGACTTACCACGTGGCGAGCCTTAGAAAAATAAACAAGGAGGACGGAGGGAAAAGTCGCAGTGCCTCAGGGTGGCTGCCTGTCTCCCCGACGTGTTCACCTGTGCCCCACGGGGTGCGAATGAAGTCTCTCTTGCTGTCCCACTGTGTGTGCATTTGGAGTTCACAGCCATCAGTGGAGAGAGCTTGCTTTATGTCTGCTGGTAACTGGCGGGCACGGACGGGAGAATGGAAGGCGCGGAGGGCTGGGATGCCTGGCACCAGTCCTCTCGGAGAGCGTGTTTGCTGCCCTCCTCTCTTTCTGGCTCAGTTGGCTGCTGCATTATCTGTGGAAACTGGATGAATCTCCCTCGGTTTATTTTAGAAGTGCTCCCAATTCACGTCGAGGCGTGGTACAAACCGCACACATGGGAATGGCATTTGAATCCTGTTTAAGTGGCTTTGAGACAGCCAGCGTGGCCCAGACCCAACCCCTGACCGCGGTGTGATGCGTGGCCGGAGGGCTCTAGCATCCCCCGGGCACCCTCTCCACCTTGCCCACCCAGGAAGCCCTGAGCAGTTGGGGAGGGAGCCTGTGTCCTGGCAGGGAGTAGTTAAAACCAATGAAAAGTGAGCCACAAGCTCTGGGGCCTGCAGTTCTGATATATGTAGACTTAACGCGAAAACCAGCCTGTGCCGGGTGAGTGCGGCCCCACCACCTACAGCAAGCAGGACGGATTCGATGGAGCCCACAGTGGACAGGTGCATTGATGAGCAAGGGCCAGGCGCTGGCTTACCCCGATACCTCCAACTAGGTATAGAATCGCGGTATAAGGCCTGCTCAGACACACACACCAGAAGTGCCGGTACGCACCTGTAAACGGGATTACAGTCCTGGCTACTATGGGTGGAAACCGTAAGATCCTCTTCCCCTACTCCCTCAAAAACAGAAGAAACCAAGGAAGCAAGCCAGCCAGTGGCTCATGCCTGTAACTTGGGAGGCTTAACTCTAAGGATACAGTTCTCAGCCAGCCAGGCAGGAAACTCCGTAAGACTCTTATCTCCTACTAACTACCAGAAAATCTGGAAGTGGATCTGTAGCTTAAGTGGTAGAGCATTATTAGCCTTACTACAAAAGTTTAGGGACAGCACTCAGGCCCAGAGTTCAAGCTCCTGGTCTAGCGCGCACATACACACACACACACACACACACACACACACACACACACACTGAATGAAAAATCATGCAAGGACATAACTAAAGCAGAAAGGGCTAGGGATGTGGCTGTCTAGCAAGAGTGAAGCTCTGATTTCAAACTCTAATAGTGCGCTACCACTGGAGCCATGCCTCTACTTCTGGCTTTTTGCTGATTAATTGGAGATGAGAGTCTCAGATTTGTCTGCTCTGATAGGCTTTGAACCTTGATTCCCAGATCTTCTAAATATCTAAGATGAAAGGCATGAGCCCTCAGTGCCTGTGCATAAATGTTTCTTATTCTAATAAAATGCTTATGCTTTACCAAATACTTCATATTTGCTTTGATAAAAAACACACATTTTCTTTGATTTTTCCAATGCTGATATTGACTTATAGTTAATTCTTGATTTAGTTAGAATCAAGAAATAAAGTTTAAGAGAAAAATAGACATATACACGTATGTTTAATGTATATGATACATATAATACATACATACATTATATATTTTTTGTAGTAGAGAAAGTGATAAATGGAAAATATAGTTTCCATAAAAATTTTCATGGTCAGAAACAAACTAGAAAAAATCATATGTACTTCAACCAGCTTCTGTAACTATACATCCAAAGTCAATCTTCACAGAACTGTTTTTTTTTTTTTAAATCAGTTGTGGGGCTTGAACTCTGGCCCTGAGCACTGTCCCTCAGCTCTTCAGCTCAAGGCTAGTGCTCTACCATTTGAGCTACAGTGCCACACCCGGTTTTTCTGGTGGTTTATTGGAGATAAGAGTCTCACGGACTTTCCTGCCTGGGCTGGCTTTGAACTGTGGTCCTCAGTTCTCTCAGCCTCCTGAGTAGCTAGGATTATAGGCATGAGCCACCAGTGCCTGACAGAACTGTGTTTTGAATCATCAAAGATGATTCAAAGTTACCTTCAGTGTAATGTCATGTGGACTCAGCATTCTTATTCTTTGAAAACTGATAACCCATATTGTAACATAAAGCCCAAATACCCAAGGCACCCTCCCTTTAAAATTCTTTTCCTCAGATATCTCCATTCTTATTCACCCCAGGGAAGTGCCGTAATCCTGGGAATACAGGCCTCAACTAACTGGAACATTCTCCCTGGTGGTCCTCCAAAACCAGTCATCCTGGGATAGGACAGTTGTAAGATGGAGCTGATCTATAGGCAGGTTTGGAAAGCCTCCTGGGGAGAAGCTTACACCCCAGGCTAACCGCAGGAACAGAAAGAGTGGATGGGGCAGCTTCTGGAAGATCCAGTCAAACCTTAGAGAAATCTGATTTTGAGCTGCTCCCCAGGGCTATGCCTTGGGAAGACCTTAGCGGACTCACTCTAGAGGAATGACATTAAATCCGTTGGTTTAGTTGATGAGATCTCATAATCAAAGTGAATGAACCCTGGGATCAGCACTAGACACAAGCCTCAAGCCTTCAACTGATGACAGAAAACACAGTTGAAAAGACTGCAGGGCCTTTGCTTTCAGGGTCAATATTCTGGCTAAGAGATACCACCTGTTTTGTTTTTCATACCCGTGCAGGTCAGGCTGCATACGTTTCCTCTCCCACCATGAGTAGAGTACTCACGCTACTCAGTCACTCAGAGTGGTTCCGTGGGTGTCCTCACCTTCCATGGGCGTGTTGCCGTCAGGCCGATTTGCGAAGACCACGTCCACGTAGTCCAGCTGCAGCCTCTGCAGGGAGCCCTTCAGTCCTGCCAACAGAGGGGCGTCAGGACAAAGCACAGACCCTCCCAGAGCCCAGGCCCAGGCACTGCACAAGGGATGGGAATTCTGTGTGCTTCAGGAATTTGCTTCAAACAAACACTGGAAAGGAGCTGAGCACCGAGGCAGCATCAGCGGCTCCAGGGGTCATTTCCCCCAGAAGTGCAATTTTATAGGGACTCAGGATTCATTTCCCCCAGAAGTGTGGTTTTACAGGGGCTCCAGGGGTCACTTCCCCCGGAAGTGCAGTTTTACAGGGACTCACATGTGAGACTGTCTTCCCCAGAGGACAGACAGCCTGGACGCAGCCCAGTGATTAGAAAGCAGATAGCAGGTTCCAGGGCTCATCAAGAAACACAAATGAAACAGCACGTGGAGATAGTCTCATGCCAGAGTGGCTGCCACCAAGCAGACAAAAGTGCTGGTGAAGAGGTGGAGAACAGGGATCTTCACCCACAGGGAGAGAATGTAAATCAGGGTAGCCATAATGGAAAGCAGTGTGGAGCTTTCTTTAAAAAGTTCCCTGATGACCCAGCACTCCCACAACTGACTGTAAACCCAAAGGAAATGAAATCACTATGTTGACAAGCCATCTGCACCCCCTGTCATTGAAGCAGAATTCATAACAACCAGGAAATGGAATCAACCTCAGTACCTTAACTGATAAATGAACAAAGAAAAGTGCACTATGCGTATCACCCCACTACCGTGGACTCTAATGACATCGGTGTCACAGAAGTTAAGAGCAGCATCTTGGGGAGGAAGTGGGTAGGGGAGATGGAGAAAGCTTGAAACAAGGTCTAGAAAAGCTAGAAGAATGGGGTTTGAACATTTCCACCATACAGAAAGAATAAGTGTTTGAAATGGATATGCTTACTTTATGGTACCTAGGGAATATGTGCAGTTTTATTTTAAAATGGAGACTAAGAAGAATGACATTGTATGCAATGGTGTGTTTCTAGAACTGCGAAAAATGTGTGAAAGACTTTGTCCCTCAAAAGGAAATGTCCTAAGATACCCAAGATCCCACCAGCAAGCCAAAGCTCCACAGCCAGGACTTGTGGACCATGTCCAGAAATGAAGTGTTGTGTAGCAAGCAGCTTCTCGAGTTTTCTGATCTTCATGGAAAATGCAAATTGATATTTATGTTTTGAATTACTTAGCAAGCCTGTTAGTGAGATGGACATATATTTATTGAAAATTAAACTCATTCAATTAGTATAAATCAGAAGAAAATGACTGCCTTGGCTCTATTACACATATAAATTTTAATAAAACTCATCTAAAATTCATTTCAATATCAAGTAGAAAGCAAGTGAAGACTCTGTTTCCTATTTTACTCATGCTATCAAATTTTACAGAACCTATGACATATAGCTGAGCTACATTTTTCATCTTTTGAGAAGAAACAAAAACACTAGCTGCTGTAAAGACCTAAGATGTATTATGAAGGAGAAAATGAGGGTCTGAACAGAAAATCTGGAACCAATAACCTAGGTTTCATCCCTAACTAGTTGGTCACATTCCTAAAATTAATTAATTTTAGTAAAATTAAAGCATCCCTAAAATAGAATGCATTATGGAAGACATTATGCAGCCCAAAGCAGGGCGATGTTCAAGAATTATCTCTCCCATTTCCACAAGTCACTGCCTTTTCTCATCAGATTCTTTAGTTCCTCAGGAAGACCGGAGATTTTTCTCTTTTTATTATAAGCATAAAATTAATTGCCTGTTAAATGAGGCTCTTATAAATTTAAATTTGGCTCACTTAAATTTGATTTTCAAACTGGTTTATTGGACAGTCACAATTACTTCCTTGACGGGAAAATGAAGTGCTTGAATAGAAATATTTTGCACTCACTGAAAAGGGTTGTCTACAATGGCACTTGTTCAAAGCCTTGAAGAAACGACTGAGGGCAGACAGGTGCGATGGGGCCTAAACCCTGCTCTTCCCACACCGCCACGTCTCTCAGGGTTGAAATAGCACCAATGTCTAAGAGAGAGCTCGCCATTTACTTCACTTTGAAAAGTAGCAGGCTCTGAGTCATGCATTGTAGGGCATAGCCAGTCAAACACAGACACTGTTTGAAAGGCTCTGATTATGCCTGTCAGACATAACCAATCAAACATGTGACAGTGTTGGAATGGTTGGCCCAGTCTGGGAGCCCTTGGACGTTTTGTGTGACTTCTGTCATCTGAAGTGGGACTGACAAATGCATTGGCTTTCAGAACTACTCCAGAGATGGCTGTGGAAGACATTACAGAGAAATAGAAGTGGCAGTTATACCAGGGTGTTCATATTTAGGAGAAAGCGACTCCAAGACAATTGCCACATCCTTCTCTGGACTCCTTGGTTTGGAGAGAGCACAGGTTCCCGTGCCCGGGGGCAAGGGCTGTCCCTTCTGAGGACGGTCCCCATCGCTGCCCCACTGCTGCCCAGGGCTTCTCCCAGCAGCCCACCATAGGGAAAGTAGCTCCAAGAGGCTACAGGTAACCTGGCCCCATTGTGGCCAAAACTTATAATCCAGCTCTGGTTATCCCTAGCACACACTGTGTCCTAATGGGATCCTGAAACGGTGCCTGCTTCCATGAGTGAAAGATGCTTGGACACAGCCTTCACCCCAAGGATCTGACCTTGTACACTTTGGCTCATTGCTCAACCTCATAATGCTGACCTGTAAACAGTGGTGGGGGGAGAGGGGGTTCATGAAAAGACCAGTCTCCTTTGATTGACCCTTCCCCCCACCTTTCTTTTGTTTTTGTTTTTTTTTTTTTTAAGATAAGGTCTTCTGTGCAGCCCAGGTTGGCCTAGAGTTTGTGACTCTCCTGCCTCAGCCTCCAGAGCGCTGGCATTATAGGCATGTGCCACCACACTGGGCGTGGGTCGTATGGATGGTATTTCTTCTGTGATTGGTCATGTGACTGCAAACTATCAGGACATTCTGTTCTTTTCTATCTGGATCGTTTAATCTAGTAGAAACAGGCAAGTCATAGCAATGTAAAGTCATATTCAACAACTGTCTCCTTTTGTCACATTTAGGGTTGTGCCAGTAAGTTTTACCTCCACGTAGGAAGCATTCTGCTGAGCCCTGGCTAGGGGGCAGGTATTAAGTTTAAGTGGAAGGCAAAATGTATTCACTGCTCAGTTCCACAGGGGCAGCTGGGAAGCCAGGAACAACCTGAGGGGCTAAATGCTCCCAGGTAGGGAACCCACATGCAGAAAGTGCTTTATTGTTGGTCTGACCTCAGCACTCTCATGGGATCTGTGGAAAGCAGTGCAGGAGGAGGAGGGGGGGGGGGGTATGTGTGTGTGTGAATGGCCCGCTCTTGAGCAGATAGCTAGCTAGGAACTGCAGCTCCTCAGGAGTCCATAGGATAATAACTCATATGCAGAAAATAGATTTCAATGGAGCATAGCAAAGTAAACCAAGGCCCATTTTTCATTTCTTTTTTTTTTCCTTAGGTTTGGAGTATAACAAATATCATATTGTTTAGAAGGTACACTTTAATTCAGTGTAAGCCTACAGATTTCCAAAGACTTTAAGCAGGATTGAAATGGTTAGAAGTGGTTGTAGGGATAGAAGCAAAAAAAAAAAATTTGGCAAGGGGTTGGGAAGGTGGTTCAGTGGTAGAGCGCTTGCCTTGCATGCATGAGGCCCTGGGTTCGATTTGTCAGCACCACATAAGCAAAAAGAAAAAAGCCGGAAGTGGTGCTGTGGCTCAAGTGGTAGAGTGCTAGCCTTGAGCTGAAGAGCTGAGGGATAGCGCCCAGGCCCAGAGTTCAGGCACACAACCTGACCCAAAAAAAGAAAAAAGAAAAAAGCCAGAAGTGGCGCTGTGGCTCAAGTGGTAGAGCACTAGCCTTGAGCTGAAGAGCTGAGGGACAGTGCCCAGGCCCAGAGTTCAGGCCCCACAACTGGACCTCCCCCCCCCCCCAAAAAAAATGGCGATTCTGCCTGGGCTCTCCTCCATCCAGAATGCCTTTCATCACCTTATGCTTTTATGTCTGTAGTATGTTTGCTTTCCTATCTTGGAAAAAATGTTGTTTTAAATAATGTACACTCCTATAGTATATAATTTCCAGTTTCTTTTAGTAGCTTCCTAGTCAAAATGTAAGACTTTCCACCTCCTCTTTCTGATCCTCTTTTTTTTTTTTTTTTAAGGTTATGTGGTATAAGAATCACATGCATCTATACCTCCCACTTTAAAACACAGTTATCCTGGGAGAGTTAAGTTTCCACGAACATGGTATGCTAGAAAGGAATACTGGAATGAATGCTTTCATTCAGAACTTTGAGACGTCTTCAATTATCTTTTGAAGTTCTGAGAGTGAAGTTTAACTCCTGTCATTCACTAAAAAGTTTCAAGCTGATATTTTGCAGTTTATTTTTCTTTCTTGTTTATATAACCATGGCTGTACTTGGAATCACATAATGAAACGGAAGGCCAAATGCAGAAACAGAAATATCATTTGACTATAATATTCACAGCCCCATTCTACTTATGCTATGACTTGCAAATGACTCCTATTCCACACAAGGCACTCAAGGCATTCAATCTGCCAAATTCTAACACTGGCTGGGTGAATAAATAGAACTTTAGGGTTTGAAATGACCCTGGGATTCTGAGTGGATATAACAGACCTATTAGTGAAATCTCTTCTCCCTCTGTTGAATTTAATGAGAACATTATACTAACTGGATCTGAGTCAAGGACTTGGGTCTCGTAGAAGAGTTTTTTTTTTTTTTAATAGGATTAAAAACAAAAAGGACTCCAAACTACATTAGGCACAAGCCAAATTCTTTGCATATTATGTAAAGTAGTTTTATTCAAATGGCCAAGGTCTCCCTGCATACAAGTGGGCTGAATTCTGTATGAACAGGACTCTTAATATCTAATGGTAATTCTCAAACATAATGTGCATGTGAATCCCTAGTAAGTAAGGTCAACTTCAACACAGGAAAACTCCCATAAAACTCCAGGATAGCTATTTATAAACTTTTTCAAATTTTACCCTGGGTTTAGAAATAGTCTATATATAAAATTTACTTAATTCTCTACTTTCTGCTTTCTTAGAAATAGTCTCTGTGGTGTTTCTTGTACTCATGAGTCCTGGCTTTCAGCTAAAACTATGAACTTCAAAATAATACCAATAACACCAACAATGACCACATAATAACAAGTGACCTCCATCTCAAAAGTTTCAAATTTTGTATTAAAGTTTGAATCTGGGTCAACTTGGATTTCAGCTGAACTGGTTTATCCAACCTAAGAGACTGGTTCCTAAGAGAATTCCAGACTTAATTAAAGGAAGAAGAAATCTAAGCCATTTCTATTAAGTTAGATGAGGCCAGAAGAAAACAGATTTTAAAAAAGGACAGAGAATTGTGAAATTATTCACGTGCTTTGGTAAACATTAAAACAATGGAGATTTGATGAATGCAATGGCAGAACTTCTCCATCCTTTTTTAAAACAATCTTTGTCTAACAAAGATTTTATAATCTTTGTTGCTTCCAGGATGAACCATTTTCTGAACTTCTCTCCTTGTCAATCAATCAACTTAAAAAGAAAATAAGGGGACAGTGGCCACAGGTCTGGGAGGGGACCCTGACCAGGACAGACAGCGGCATGGACTAGCACCATGTTCAGATGCAGAAAACTTTCACAGTGCTGCCGGTCAGCTCAAAACCAATGCTGGGTACTGTAAGTTGTTACCAGGGACCCTCCCATGGGGGACCAGGGCTGGTGGAGACCCAGCATGCTGAGCCCAGACCCCCTCCCTCCTGCACGAGCTGAAGAGTTCAAAGAGGCCAGAGCCCTTCCTTACCTCCCTTCTGCTTCCTGTGGAAGACCTAGACCACTAGGTCTAAGATTGGTTGAGCTCTAGGGCCATGGACCCTCTGCAGCCCTGGCTGCTGACAGAAAGGCCTGAGCTGCTAAAGGAGAGTGGGGACATCTCCCTGCACCGCTCTGTGGGAACTCGCCCCATGCAAATCTCACTCCTATCCCGGAGGCCTGAACTCAGCCTCCCCAACCCAACGGAAGCAGACACCAGACTGGACCCAGCGCCTGCCTCAGACTGTAGCACACACTAGCCCAGGACTGGACTGTGAGCAGCCCGGGACCAAGTTCATGCCAGTCTGGAACTGAGTAGGGGTGATGTCCTGGTCCCTCCCTGCAGGAATCTGTCTCCCGCAGATTATCACTTGTCCCGGAGTCCTGCATGCAGCCCTTCACCCTGTGGGAAGTAGACACTGGATCAGGACCAAGAGGGCACCAGTCTGGTACTGGAGTGGGGTCAGTATCTCCCCTCCGCCCATGGGAGCCTGCTCCCTCCAAGGCCCCGACTTGTCCCAATTCACATCTCTGGCAGGGACAACCTCCCACTAAAGCATAGTGGGCTCCCTCCCTCTTCCTGCCCCCCTCCCACTGCGGGGCTCAAATGAGAGCCAGGGTCTAAACACCAATCCAGGATGACCTCCTCACTACGGCTGGTGGGCGTCTGCCCACCCCAGACACAGATCAAGGCCAGGACACTGGCTGCTCTGTGCCACATGACAGGACCCACCACTGGGCCTAAACCTAGGCCACAACACCAGACCACCCTGCACACCACAGAGCCCTACCAACTGACCAGGACACATTCCACTATCTGAACCACCCAGAGCTGAAAGTTGCCAGATGCAAACTCTGCCAGAGATCCATCCAGTGAGTCGTACATCCACCACCACACACTGTCGCAACCTGAACAATCGCAACAGTCCCTGAACCCAAATGCATAAATCACAACGGAAGATGACAAAATTCATGAAAAATCAAGACAACAAACCAAATCCAAAATCCAACAACAATGCAGGGAAGAAACCCAGTGAGAGTGAAGAGGACGACTTGAAAGACAAAAGAACCATTAAAGTAATGATGAGAGAACTGGCCAACAAAATGGAAAGGATATACAAAAACAAATAGAATGCAAGGAGGAAATGACAAAGAATGGAGAGAAAGAAACAAAGATGGAGAGACAAAGATGGAGAGAAAGAAACGCTACACACCTCCTTAAAAGATGAAATTAACACCCTGAGAATGGACTTCAACTAAGAACTTTGAAGCATACAAAGTTTGATGTCCTTATTGCAAACCACTGTTGAAATCATAACTAACAGAATAAATGAAGTAGAAAATAAGAGTATCTGGATGTGAAAATAAAACAGAGGAATTAGGATTAAAAAAAAATCAAAGGATGAAAAAAACACTCAGAAAAGGGAAATCCAAGAATTGGCAGATTCAACAAAAAGATCAAATTTACACATAGTCTGGGATAGATGAGGGGGAAGAATTCAAAACTAAAGGTATTGAAAACCTATGTAACAAAATAACAACAGAAAATTTTACCGATCTCAAGAAAGAAAATCTCACCCACCTGACAAAGGCATACAGAACTCCCAATAGACAGGATTCAAGAAGAAATACTTCTAGAAACATTGTACTGAAAACACTGGACTTAAAAAACAAGGAATTAATTTTAAATGCAGCAAAATCAAAGAAGGAGCTATCATAGAATGGAAAGAAGATCAGAATCATTGCAGGTCTCTCCACACAAACTCTCAATGCAAGGAGAGCCTGGAGTGGTATAATTCAATTCCTGAAGATCAATAACTACCAGTGAAAACTGTTGTACCCAGCAAAGCTATCATTCACAATTGACGGTGAAACCAAAACCTTCCATGACAAACAAATACTAGTTTGGTAAGCACAGAAAAAGTAAAGAGGCAGGCTGGGAAAGTGGCTCAGTGGTAGAATACTTGCCTTGCATGCATGAGGCCCTGGGTTCGATTCCTCAGCACTACATAAGCAAAAAAGCTGAAAGTGGTAGAGCGCTAGCCTTGAGCTGAAGAGCTGAGGAACAGCGCCCAGGCCCAGAGTTCAGAGTTCAGGCCCCACGACTGGACCCCCCTCCCAAAGAATAAAAGAAGAAAAGGAAAGAAGCAAAATATAGGAAATCAAGAAAATGGCAGGAAACATGACACATCTCTCCATAATAACCTTAAATATTAAAGGACTCAATTCCCCAACCAAAAGAAGTAGAGTAGCAGATTGCATTAAGAAACAAGATACAGCCAACTGTTGTCTCCATGGGACCCATTTCACAGCCAAAGATTAAAAAAAAAATTCCGAGTGAAGGGATGGAAAGAGATCTTTCATGCAAATGCATCCTGCAAGAAGGCTGATAAAGTAGATTTTTCATTAACTCAGTACGAAGAGACGAGGAAGGTCATTACATATTAATAAAGGGAATGAAGAGGAAATCACAGTGGTCAATATGCACCACACAATGCAATATGGTAAAGAAATACTTTCGGATATACAGAACATGATAGAACCCAACATAATAACAGCGGGAGATTTTAACATTCCACTCTTGCGAAAGGACAGGTCAACCAAACAAAATTTAACTAAATGAAACCATAACCCAAGTGGACTTAACAGACATCTACCGAGCTTTCCACACAATGACCCAATTCACATTTTTCTTAGCAGCCCATGGAACATTCTCCAAAATTGATCACATCAAAGGACACACAAAGATTCTAAGCAAATACAAGAGAATTGAGAAAAGTCCTATCTGACCACAATGGAATCAAACTGGTTCTCAATAACAAAACATATTGCAGAAAACACCCAAACACATGGAGGCTGAATAACACACTACTGAATGACATGAGCCACAGAAGAAATAAAGGAGAAAATTAGAAAGTCCTTGCAAGGAAATGAAACACATCACCTTGGAATCTCTGGTATCCAGCAAAAGCAGTGCGAGAGGAAAGTCTATAGCTCTAAGCACACACATAAAGAAAACAGAAACAGCTCAAGTAAATAACCTCATGATGCAACTAAAATTGCTAGACAAACAAGAGCAAGCTAAACTTCAAACTACTAGATGGAGAGAGATGGAAAAGATTAGAGAAGAAATGAATGAAATAGAGACTGAAAAAAACTATACATAAAATCAATGAAACAAAAAGCTGGTTCTTTGAAAAAAATTAAAATTGACATATCACTAGCAAAACTGATGAAGAAGAGATCAGATTCAAATCAATAAAATCAGAGATGCCACAGTTAACAACAAACATTCAAGAAACACAAACAATTATGAAGAGCTACTTTCAAAATCTATACTCTAAAAAGATGGAAAACCTAGCAGAAATGGACACATTTTTAGAGACATACAAACTGCCTAAGCTGAACTAAGAAGATGTAAACTGGTTGAACAGGCCAATAACACTCAAGGAGATTGAGGAAGTAATTAGAAACCTTCCAACAAGGGAAAGCCCAGGCCCAGATGGATTCACAGCTGAATTCTGTAAGACTTTTAAAGATGAACTAACACCAATACTCCTCAAATTTTCCATGAAAAAGAAATAGAAGGATCAAATCCAAACTCATTCTATGAAGCCAATATCACACTCATTCCAAAACCAGGCGAGAATCCAACAAAGAAAGACAACCACAGACCAATTTCTCTGATAAACACATATGCAAAGATCCTCAATAACATATTATCCAATAGAAATCAGAAACAAATTTAACAAATCATACATTACGACCAAGTAGGCTTCATCCCACAGTTGCAAGGCTAGTTTAACATATTCAAATCAATAAATGTCATTCACGTCAACAGAGCCAAAGACAAGAACCACATGATTATCTCAGTAGATACAGAAAAAGCCTTCCACAAAATACAACATCCATTCACATTAAAAGCTCTAGAGAAGCTACGAATAGAAGGAACATTTCTTAATAAAGGCTCTATATGACAGACCAACAGCCAACATCATACTGAATGGGGAAAAATTAAAACCATTTCCCCTAAAGTCAGGAACAAGGCAAGGGATGTCCATTCTCTCTCTACTCCTCTTCAGTATAGTTCTGGAATTTCTAACCGGAACAGTAAGGCAAGGAAAAGACATAAAAGGGATTCACATAGGGAAAGAAGTCAAACTATCCCTATTTGCAGACAACATGATCTTATACCAAAAGAACCCAAATGATTCTATTCCAAGCTCCTAGAACTGATCAACTATGGCAATGTAGCAACATACAAAACTGACCCACCAAAACCAGTAGCCTTTCTTTATGCCAATAATATATAAGCAGAAAGGGATATCATGAAAACACCCCATTTGTATTAGCCTAAAAAAATGAACAACTTAGGAATAAACCTAACCAAAGATGTAAAATACCTTTTAGTGAAAACTATAAAACTCTAAAGAAAGAAATCAAAGAGGACACAAGGGAATGGAAGGACCTTCCATGTTCATGGATAGGTAGAATCAATATTGTAAAAATGGCCACACTACCAAAAATGACATACAAATTTTATGTGGATCAAAATCCCAATGAAGTTCTTTACTGACATTGGAAAAAAATCCAAAAATTCATATGGAACAACAAAAATCCTGAATAGCTAAACCAATGCTAGGCAAAAAGAAGCAATGTAAGTGGTATGACAATACCAGACCTCAAGATCTACCTCAGAACCATAATAAAACAGCTTGGAGTTGGCCCAAAAATAAACCTGAAAATCAATGGAACAGACTAGAAGACCCAGAAAAAAAAAAACCACATATACACTTACAGTTATCCGATATTTGATAAAGGAGACAACATCATCCAGGGGAAAAATAACCTCTTCAATAGTTGATGTTGGGAAAACTGAGCAGCCAGATGCAGAAAACTAAACATGGACCCCTGCTTTGTCACTGTGCACTAATACCAATTCAAAGTGGGTCAGAGACCTCAATGTCAGACCTGAAACTTAACTACTGCAAACTACTCAGAAAAATATCAGAACTTAGAGGTATAGTTTTTAGTTTCTGGTGATTCCTCTTTACCTCATGTATGGTGTTCAAGTGTACATCTTTGGAAGGGTTGGGGGGAGGGTACAGAACTAGAAGGACAAAGGGTGAGAAAGTACAGCAGTAAAGCTCTACACACTGGTGATAGTGAACTCTACAACTCATGGGTGAAGACAGGAGGGAGGGACTGGGAGAGAGTGAGAAAACAGAAGACAATGTACGAAAGGAAATGTACTCATTATGCAATTGTAATCTCTGTACATCACCTCTATAATAACAATAAAGTAAATTAAGAACAAAAAATGAAAAGAAGGGAAGAACTTTGCAGGCAACCCAAGTGCTTGTTCAAGTGACTCGGCTGTTTTTCTCTGACAAAGTGCCTGAAGGACACAAGTCCTGGGTCAGCAGGGAGGAGTCAGCGGGGAGGGAACCGTGTGAAGAGGCAGGCTGGGTTTGACTTTAGAATCCAACTGGACAAGAAAGCCAGAGAAGGATTCTGTTTGGAGGAGGAGTTAGGAAACCCAAGGACGATGAGAGCTGTAGCTTCCTAAAGAGCATCCTTAGGAGA
Organism: Dipodomys merriami; assembly: GCF_024711535.1. Taxonomy (NCBI): domain Eukaryota; kingdom Metazoa; phylum Chordata; class Mammalia; order Rodentia; family Heteromyidae; genus Dipodomys; species Dipodomys merriami. Next base: position 2,926,847 of record NW_027202871.1, read on the forward strand.
GAAGTTAGTAGAAAAGCAGGCAGGTAGGGAATTGTGCCCTATACAACGTGGCAGGATAGGCTGATAAATCAAAACCTGCCTGACAATGAAATGGCGGAAGGAAGGAAGACTTCTACATGAGGACACAGGCAGGAAGAAGTAAGGACTGACCCTGAGGCTTTGGTGCCACAACAATTTAGGCAACAGCCAGGAAACCCAGCAATCAACCATTTCAAGGACTCCAAGTCTCCCTGTTGAACCCGAGCTCTGAAGCCCCCAGAATGGATGGGATAGATGGAAGTGTTATCTTCCGTGGTGTGTTGATACCACCCCCCCTCTGCTGTATTTCTCTTCTCATAAACCTTCCTGTCACCTTTACTATGTTCACATCTTTCCTGGATTCTTCTATGGACAGCTATAAAAAACAGAATAGTTCAGCTGCCCTAAATATCTGGTAACACTTATGCTGAAGTGGAGACTAGCAGCTGTGTGTATCAGGGAGTTTCTGGGTGATGATGATGACAAAGATAACACATATGAAGCATTCATGATGCAGTGGACACGGCGCGTCACACAAACCATTGGGCTGCAATCTGTCTGCTGAGGTTCCATGCGCAGGGATTTCTAGTCTATGCTCGCATCAGAGACAGAGGCTTAGTGAGGATTTCTAAGAAACTTGCACAAAGCCACTCAGCTCATAAATGACAGAGTTGGCCAAACTCAGATAAGACTTTGGAAGCAATACAATGATATACATACTATTGTTAAAAGTGGTGTGTGCGTGTGTGTGTGTGCGCGCACGCGGGCCCACCAGTCCTGAGACTTGAACCCAGAGCCTGGAAGCTGTCCCTAAGCTTTTTTGTTGTTTTTGTTCAAGGCTAGCGCTCTACCACTTGAGCCATAGTGCTGCTTCCAGCTTTTTCTGCGTATGTGGTGCTGAGGAATCGAACCCAGAGCCTCATGCTTGCAAGGCAAGCACTCTACCAGTGAGCCACCTTCCCAGCCTTGTGTGAGATATTTCTAAGCCATGTTCATAGGCCAAGGAAGTCCTCCTAAATTAAGCATTGTCTTTCAGATGACAGTCTTGGAAAAACATTCACAACAAAACAACATCCTGGAAGAAAGCATTTGTAGCACACACAACCAACAGGGAGGGACATGACTCCCGTATGAAAAGCTCCTGTAAATGTTCAGCACCACACCTGACAACGCAAAAGAAAAATAGCTTAAAGCACAAAGGGTGAACCCTTAGAACAAGAAGAATGAAGTTACACAAAGTATGTAAGTAAAACCAATTTATCTAACAAGTTGGTATGTTACTTATAGAACATAGTTGTATTAAAATATGCCTTTTTCTTTGGCTTACTGATAACCTTTCTAGAATGGATCTTGTTTCCCCAAAATGGTTCATTTGGTTTGAATGACACTTGTAATTCATAAGTGAAAATTTCTAAGAAAGGAGAAAATTATATCTAATGGTTTAATCATGAATCTAAAGTTATAATAACCTTGAATCTTTATGAAGTCATTCATTTGTGATTACCACACAACTCTGTAGGTTGAAAAGTGGCACACGGTATACTTACACGCATCAATAAAGCTCATCACAAAAGTCTTACAGGAATACTCTATCGTACTGGTATTAGCTGTACTGGAGGACTTGGAGCACTTGGCCTACTCCTCCTGGACCCCATCCACCCTGCACTCAACCCCAGGGAGGAACTCGGCTGACTGTGGCTCTTCCCATGCAGAATTCTTTCCTCATCTAAGGGGTTTTTGAACCTAATTGGTGGCTACTTTTCTTGATTCAGGGGCCCACAAACAAACATGAAGCTGAGCAGCAGAACTGACCTTCAATGATGTGCTTTCTTGACAATCCTCTTTCTGTCTCAGCTCTGCAAAGAGAAAGGAGTTCGTGACTTGACTGAGCTTTTGAAAAAAATTCTGATTCGAAATGCAGAGGAATAATAACTGTCACTTAGTCTGCATTGCTAATTTTCTACCCTGTTCTTGGCGGATTCTGCAGGGGTGGTTGTTGTGTACTCCTTTTCTTCAGTGATGCAAGGATTGTATGGTGTCCACAGCATTACCACTCCACTCCAGGTTCACGTGACAGTCAGCCGTTTAATCCGCCAAGTACAGCCCAGCCCACACTTCCACCCCCTCAGCGCTTGAAGGAGGTGGAGGAGGTAGAAGGGGAGGAGGAGGAAAAGGAGCTGCTGGTGTGAACTTTCCCAAGCAAATTTAACAAAGAAAGTCTACAAAGAAACTGAACAACTGTTTTTTCTTGAGAATGTGATGAGCCGTTTTTCCTTTAGTTTCCTAAGAAGACAAAACTTTTGAAAATGAACCATACAAGGGAAAACCTGGAGAGAGCGAGTGAAGAGGTGACATTGTCTAAAAAGAAATGTTCTCTTTACCTGACTTATGTAACCCCTGTACCTCACCTTTATAATCATAATAAATAAATAAATGAAGACACACTGTGTTGATAGAAACTTTCACCCTCTCAGTTGATTCTCAAGCTCTGGACAATTAGAAAATAACTGTGGTGGTTGCATTTCACAATAGTCAGGAATTGCTTCTTTAGCATCAATACTTTGGGTAGACTCTGGTTTTTTTTTTTTTTGTTGTTGTTGTTGTTTAGTTTTTGTCAGTCATGGGCCTTGACTGGGCACTGTCCCTCAGCTCTTCAGCTCAAGGCTAGCACTCTACCACTTGAGCCACAGCACCACTTCTGATTTTCTGGTGGCTCATTGAAGATAAGAGTCTCATGGACTTTCCTGTCCAGGCTGGCTTTGAACCGCTATCTTCAGATCTCAGCCTCCTGAGTAGCTAGGATTACAGGTGTGAGCCACCATCACCTGGATTTTGAGCAGGCTCTTTAGAAACCATAGCTATTCACCTGTGTGAATGTGTCTGTACAAAGTATATTTATGTACTGTATGCACAACAGCACTAGGTAGAGTTCTTGCACATTATTTTGCTTCCAATTGTTTCACTTCCTAGTTCACCATGGGCAAACTTTTGAGTACCATTGCAAACATACCAGCCAATGGTATTATGGGTTATAAGACAAGTAAGAGATACCACCAGGTGCCATGCGGTTTGATTTCTGTGGAAATGGCAATAGGAATTAGAATGCAACTTCTACCTTCATTTATGTCATGAATCAATGGGCTGAAAACCAATAATAAAATATGCAAGTGTGTGTGTGTGTGTGTGTGTGTGTGTGTGTCTGTGTGTGTGTGTGTGGGCGCGTGTGCACGCGCACTCCCAATATACCTTGAGATTAGAGAGCTCCTACAGAACTGGCCCCTCCTGCCTCCTCTTTAAAACAAAACCACATACTCTCTGCCAATTATTGAGGCATAGACAAGGGTTGGCTTGCTTCTGCTTTCTTTTCTTTTCTTTTCTTTTTCTTTTTGCTCAGATTTCAACACTCCTGGAGATTCCCATGAGCAGGGTGGTGCCAACCATTGCTCTGGTATTTGCACTGGCTTGCTGGTTTTCCTAAGTTTGTCAGAAAAGGCCAGCCTTCTAGTTCTCGCTGGCTAGCGTAAACACGAGTTCAAACCCTAGCAGTCTGGTCCATCAGAAACCAACTCATCCTGTGAAATTGGTTCTGCATCCCACAGCAGAGAGCAGACCTCTCTTTCATTTGGCCTGACAGCAGTGGTGTGGGTACAGCTTCCTGCCGTCTCCCCAGGAGATGGTCCTTTTGATCAGCCGTCTCCCAGCCCTCTGCAGAAAGGACCAGAGTCTCACAAGTAAAGCCAGACAAGCTATTTTTATCTTTGCATTCCATGGAAGCCTCTGAGCTTTGGCAGATTTGAGTAGCTTTTCTTCCATTCTGATGCTTTAGTTTCTTCCTCTGAAATCTGAACTCTATTTTGGAAATGATTCTAAGTATGACACTGGCATTTGAAAATTCTGTATGAATCACTTAGTAAAAGTGACCGCATGCTTTTTATGCTCTAAATTTCTTTGGGAATCCTAGCCAGATTGCTATTTCTGTAGCATGAGGAGATAAAAGGCAACAACACATAGCTCTCTCCAAGCCAATTAATTTTAACACAACTCAAATGTAAAGTAGTTGTCTAGGAGAGAATAAAAAAGCACCAAGTACTAGTTACTCCCTTCCCGGGAGGGAAAATATAAAATGTGGAACTTACTTTCCGCCCCAGTAGAGTTTGGTTGTTATGACCAGGCTGGACCTCCTGCATACCAAACAGCCACAGAGAAACAGTCAGAACATTGCATACCAAACAGACACAGAGCAACGGTGAGAACATGATATACCAGACAGACATAGAGAACACAGGCTTGAACTCAGGGCCTGGGCGCTGTCCCTGAACTTCTTTTGCTCAAGGCGAGCACTCTACCACTGGAGCCACAGTGCCACTTCTGGCTTTTTCTGTTTATGTGGCATTGAGGAACCGAACCCAGGGCCTCATGCATGCTAGGCAGGCACTCTACCACTGAGCCACCTTCCGGGCCCCACCACTGGCTTCTTTGTAACAAGAAACATTTGTTGCACACATCGGCAACCCTGTCCCACTGGGGTTACTTCTCAGAGAAGCGACTGGAGTGGGCAGAGAGGAGGTCTGGAGATAGGGCATGTGGAGTGCCCAAGGGGCTGACATTTGCTATTTAGTCCTCCCACCTTGCATTCTGCACTGCGTGGGGTAGGGGGAGAACATTTTTCACCTTCAACTAAAAGCTAATTGGAAAGCTCTGAAGAAGGAACGCCACTCTCAGTGGTTCAGGGCAGTTGTGTGTAACTGATACTTCACACTCATTCAGTACCACTGCAGACTTGTTTTTCTGCAGTTAGGTTCCCTGCAAGTGTTGGCCATGTAGGGGTACACCCCAACGCTTGTATTCAAGAGTGGACAGGGCCACGTGCGGTGGAGCATGCTACTGTGACTACCAGGTAGTGCGCCAAGGCCTTTGCACACTTACCACACTTTGTCAGCACATACTCATGAGTGGTCCGATTTGTAGGTGGGGAAATGGAGAGTCAGAGCAGTGAAGCAACCCGCCCCTGTAATACACTAGGAAGTGACTGCCCAGGACAAGCAGCGGGGTGCGTTGCTGGACCCAGCTTTCATGGGTGGGTACAGTGGAACATACCTGTAATCCCAGCTACTGGGCAAGTAGAGGAGAGTGGAGGAGACACAGGGGGAGGCCAGCTGGAGCATGAAGTGAGCATGGCCCCATCTCAAGAAAACAATCCACTCCGGAGGCCGCAGATAGGAGGATCGCAGCCTGACACAAGACCCTTTAGAAAAATAACTATTTGGAAAAGGACTGGGAGAGTAGCTCGGTGGTAAAGTAAGGTAAAGTCCTGAGTCCAAGCCCCCAGCACCACAAAGAGAAAGCGCTGTGAGGGCTCGGGCCTAGGAAGATGAGCTATATGTCTTCAGAGTCCCCGGACAGGAGGGTGGTGTGAGTGCTCTCAGGCGGGAGGGGAATGGGCTGTTACCCACTGTGACATGGGGCTGTCCTCACCCCTGCCAACGACACAGCCACCCTCATCACCACTAGTTCGGGGCACAGAAGGTGCTGGATGGGGCAGGGAGGCCCCTTGCACGGAAACGGTAAAGTGCTTTTCTGAGTACCTGAGTGATAGGGCACCACTGTGGGGAAAACAGGTGTTGTTTTCTGAGTACCTGGGTATAGGGGACAGGTGCCTGCCTGTGCTCAGATAAGCTCCCAGGTGCTTAGCCCAGTGGCTTCTTGTTTAGTCATTTGTTTGCGCCCAGAGTCGTTAATCAAATGAACGGCGGCCGTACACCTCTGTATGTGGGTATTCCTCTCCCTGAAGCTCGTTTTCCTTCACTTAATTACCACGAATGGCCAGGAGAGCTATGAAAATGTGGCCTTCTTTCATGCACAAATATCTCATAAACACTCTCTTTCTCTGGCCAGGCCTGCAGTATTTCACTGTGATCAATGATCAGTCAATAGTATTTGAAGTGCACGTAATGAATGCTGACATTTGTTTTTAAACCATTGTGAATCATTTCTTTACCAAGAATGGATTTTTGACAGCTCTTTGATTAAGCACATAGATTAATTTTTTTCTCTTTGGTATACTCAATGGTAATTTTTAAAAAAGCCAACAGCCAAGGTGCCAGTGGCTCACACCTATAATCCTAACCACACAGGAAGCTGAGATCTGAGGATTACAGTTCAAAGCCAGCCTGGGCAGGAAAGTCAGAGACTCTTGTCTCCAATTAACCAACAAAACCCAGAAGTGGTGCTGTGGCTCAAATGGTAGAGCGCTAGCCCTGAGCAAAAGAGCAAAAGGACAGCACATGAGCCCTAAGTTTAAGCCCCAGGACCAGCAACAACAACCACAACAAAGCAGACAGAGGGTAATGGTTGGGGACTGGTGGTACCTCCAGCCTTTCTTCTTGATGATGCTCCCCAGAATTGTCTCGGCCCTGGGGAAGAAGCAGAGAGTGTCTCAGGATGGGCAGCCAGGCCAACCTGAACCCCAGAGCCATTCTTTGCTGGCATCTCAGAGCCCGCACAGCCCGAAATAGAAGCGTTCTCTGTTGGTAACGCACGCTCCACTGGTTTCTGCTTGTGCCAGCACAATCCTGCTATAGAGCATTCCAGAAGTGCCTGCCAAGTCCTGACAGGCTGGCAGGGGACCGCCTGCAGGCCTGATACTAAGAAACAGCAGAAGCATTTGGCAGTTTGGTGTTTTTCAAACCACCGATCCAGTGTATAAATATCCCAGGGTCCACCGAGCGTCAAGGTATTCTTTCTAATTGTGTGGCCATGAGGATAGGGGAACACACATTGTCTGGGCAGAAAACATAGGCTCCCGGGTGATCTGGAGGGAGGATGAGGAACCCGTGACAAGACCCAAGGAGGAACTGCAGAGTGCTGTCCTGAGGCCGGGCCATGGAGAACTCTACTGAAGAGACCTACTCCCCTCCCCTCCTCCTCAGTGGGGGCCCAAGATTGAGGAAAGGGGAACTTCCCCCCCCCCAGGTCCCTGGCAAGACCCCTACTCAGCCCCAGAAGCCCCTGGCCGTCAGAGGCTTCGTGAAGGCTCAGTGCTCTGCCACTCTCGAGCTTGAGGGAAGGTCCGGGCTAACTGTCACATCACGTCAGCAGAAGTTCTGCGTGTGTTTGGAGACACAGCCTGGAAGAAATCATGATGTGGGGTAGCTGTGGCGTGGCCCCCACACAGCCTGGCACCGAGTGCCAGCACCAGCCTGGTCTTTGGGAGCGCGCTCTGCTTTCCCACATGCCCTTTCTAACTCAGAGTTCACAGTGGGATGCTCAGTCTCACACGTACATGGGTCAGGTCAGTAGGAGTCAATGGATGGGGCCTCGCAGGGTCCACGCGCTACCACACTGCGAGCTGGGTGTGCTGGCCGAGCCACACAGGGCTGGGTGTGCTGGCCGAGCCACACAGGGCTGGGTGTGCTGGCCGAGCCACACAGGGCTGGGTGTGCTGGCCGGACCGGGTGTGCTAGGGGGACTCGGCCCTCATGACTTCTGCTTTCTTGGACTCACGGAAAACAGAAGAGATGTGGGCCCCAGAGTCCCCAGCTATGAACACCTGTCCTTGAAAAGCAGGATAGGGGCAGGGAGGGCACCAACAGACTTTGTGAGGACCCCGCATGGGCAGGTCTGGCTGCTCTGGCCTCCCTGAGGGACTGAGGGGCCTGGGGCTGGATGTTGATCACAAACGCGCTCAGCTTAGAGGTTCTCGGGATTCTCACACCACGGTCCAGATACTTGGCTCCTCCACTTCAGGAAGCAGACATCCGTGTCCACGCCACAAGGCCAGGACCCCCGGTCTGTTCTCCAGGGCACCCGTGCCCGCTGTGACCTGGGCAGTATGGGTGCTGGAGGCCCCAGGGGACACTCCTGTGGGTGAGCTAGCTGCTCACATGAAGCCCCACACCGGAGCTCAGGTCCCAGGAAGGGCATGGTGGGAGGTGACTCCTCTCTGGGCCTCTCTGCCCTCGAGGTGGGCTGTGCAAGGTGCTCTCATGAGAGCTACTGAGTCACCAGCACCGCTGGTCAGCAGGGAGGGCGTCCAGCCCTCGGCTGCTCTTCCGGACCTGCAGGTAGCAGCCAGCTTTGACTCATGTTGGATGCTGTTCATCCATCTGCTTGCTCCCTCCCTCCCTCTGCTCCCAGACCTGTAAACCATGGCCCTGGCCCCCTAGCCCCGCCTCCTTCCCACCCACATCCATTCAGGGACAGTCTGGATGGCCAGAGAGAGCCAGGGTAGGCAGCACATCCAGGGCTAATGGTGGTAATGGAGGGGAGGGGCAGGGCCCTGGTGCCTGGGAAGGCAGCAGCCCATTCCCAGCAGCCCCTGGAAGAGCCCGGAACATCCCGGGTGTCTTTCCAAGTGGACGCAAACAGGTCGAGACTTACTTTCCAGCGGCATAGACCTCAGCAGTGTCAAAGAGATTGACACCACTCTCGTAGGCAATCGTCATCAGCCGCTCTGCCACCTGCAAGGGGACAGGAAGGTCAGGCCGGGGCTGGGGTGTCCCCAGCTTGGGGAGTCACCTGGAAATTTCACTGCAAGACTGGCACTTAGTGAGCCCTCTGCGCGACCCAGCGGGGCACTGTGGTGTCTCCCATACTGGTCCCACAACGTTCCGTGCCATCTCCTCCCTCAGACAAAGCTCCAGTCCTATACAGCTGCTTGCTTCTCCACACTCTTCTCTGTACTGGCAGCTGGATGAGGCCTGACCTGAAAGCTTGTGATTTTATTTTTTTCCTGGCTGCTTAGTGTGGATGCACCATCCATCAGTCAGAGTCCAGGCTGTTGTAAACCTCCTGCAGCCCAGCCTCCTCACAGAGGGCCTAGATCCACACTGGGTGGAGGCAGTGGGTCACCTGACCACCACGATGGGGTCCTCCCTGCCCAGCCCCCAGACATACCTGAGACCTTGTCCTTCTCATAACGTGACAGAAAATTAGTTAATTCCAAATGGTGTCATTGTCTAATTCCAATGGTTTCATTCATTCCCTGCCTCAGGGGCTATAAATAAATAGCCTAAATGTAAAAATGGCAGGGGGGAAGATAGAATTAAGACTTCTCTTCGAGTCAATCTTACCTGTTTTCGGGATTCAATCTCCCCTGGCCAGAGAGGATCCCTTCCCCCTCCCTTCACCCCCAGCTCTGCCATCTCCCTTCACAGTGGAGACAGGAAGCCACTGACCTCATCTGAAATTTGGCCTCCGAATGTCACCCATGTTCCTGGAAGAGAATGAATATTTACACATTATTCATAATCTCTTTTCTAACACTGTGTCAATAAGAGGGAACCAAATCTTTTTACACCAGGGCCATCTCAACAGTTGTGCGAGTTCGCAGGGACGCGTGGAGGAGGGCGCGTGTGCCCCCTGCTGCTGGCTTCTCCTCCTGCAGTGGACTCCATCCACGAGGGCTCTGCACCCCTCTGGGGGAGGTGGGCGCCACCACCATGGCAGCCCCATCCTGAAGGAAGTTCCTCTCCCTCCACAGGACCCCAGAGCCAGGGCTCCTAAGCCCCTTTGGCTCTTGCCATTCTTGCTTTCACCTAGCTAAAAGCAGCAAGAGCAGGCAAACCACCAAAAGAGCGTGACCTTGGCTTGCCCTTGCCCTCTGTTCTGCGTCTAACCAGACCTTGATTCTGTATCCCCCACTACCCCTCAGAGGGGACCCAGCACTACTTGCAATACCCAGACACCACGCTGATGCTCTGATTGGCTTCTCCAGAATGGGAGTGGCTGTTGGTCAGGTGAAGATGAGGACTGGGAAGACCTGGGGATCGAGGAATGGGGCAGAAGCCAAAGATGTGTATGTGCTTCTCTGAGCTACAGAGAGCCTGAATCTGCCCAGCACCGGCGGGCAGCGTCTCCGTGAGGGAAGGCCCACGTCTTCTGTGGTATTTGAGATGTTGAATCCAATAGCAGTTATTTACCACCAGGTGTTGACTTTCATGTTTCTTACGGTAAACTGAACTTGTACCTCTTCTGAAAAATAGCATCGTGCATTTTAAGAAAAAAAAGAAATAGGAGTGTACTTTCTTTTTGGTAAATGGGAAGAATATTCAAACGAAGACTGCACAGAAAATTCCCAACCTAAAGGCACCCTAATACAAACACCTGGGACTTTTATCCAGAAAAGATGGGCTTCGGAAAACGTGATGAACTGAAGCACTGCAGCATTTGTTTTTGAGAGAGAATAAGCTAAGGGAGGTGCTCTGAAATTCTGCTGTCTATTTAGTGAAAAAAAAATTGCCTGGGCATCAAAACCTTTGACAGATAACACGTTTATAGTAGAATCCTATCTGAATGCTGCTGGAAGAGGTGTCCACAGCCTACCTAACCTTCCGCAAACATTACATACTCACCAGCTTTTCAGCTCAGCATCCTGAGACATGATTATGCACTTTCAGGACAAGTTAGATTACTGGTGATCTTTGCTATTGCAGCAAGTGGAAAAACAATGTAACAATTATGTATGAAAAAACCCAGCATACTATTAACTGTATTTACTTGTAGAATGGTAAGGATTCTGAAGGGATCAAAGAACTTTTGGACAAGAAATTTATGAAAGGCCAAAACATCAGGGAATGGCTTGCCTTGTGTGATGACAAAGGTCTTCAACTGGTTGCCATTAGAAGTCACTGTTAAAGTGAGTCCCTATTACCCAGAGGGAGGCTGAAGGATGGACGAAGCTGCCGTCCAGCGTGGATGGGAGACGGCATGATGTGATAGGGACACTGTCTAATCTCTTACTTTCCTCATTCATCAGGAAGTGCCTTGGGCTAAAGCACTAAAGTGGGCCAAGACATAGATTTAGTAATTATCACCACAAATTAGTTATTCTTCATCTACATCTTCAAGTAAAATCAGGTCATTGTGTGCTTAATGAATTTTCTGGCTTACTTGTGCTGTGATGCAGAGCAGGATTTTTTTAAAAAAAACTTTTTTGTTTGTTTTTTTTATTGTAAAAATAGTGTACAGAAGGGTTACAGTTACATGAGTAAGGTAATGAGTACACTTCCTATTGAGCATTGTTACCTCCTTTGTTTATCCCCTGCCATCCCTTCCCTCCTCACCTCCCCAACTTCTCCCTCCTCACCTCCAAGTTGTAAAGTTTGTTTTCAACATAGTCTTGTACATCTCATTGTTACAATGGGTAAACCTGTATCCTTATTTCAGCATTTAAAAAAATCTCCTTTCCCCTCCCCAAATTAGAAAAATGTATATACAAGATTTAGGGGGCACTGACATCTAATAGAGTGAAAACAGGGGATGTACTGTGGGGAAAGCACATACCAAAGAAGCAAAAAAATCACATAGTACATTTTAAATAAGTTAAAAACAATAGCAAGCAAGAAAAAAAACAGTTGTGTCCCTATCTTGAGGCTCACTTAATATCATCTTTTTTTTCAAATTTTTTATTGTGATTAACTGGTTACATAATTTCCCAAATTTCACAGTATTGTGGGATAGTGATGGGGCAAATTGTCTATCATGGTCTATAACATTTATGAGTTCAATGAGCTTTGCGATACAGTTATTTCTTCCACATTGGGTGATATGTACATTTCTTTTGTTTTGCATAGCATCAGCTGTTCCCTCTTTCCCACTTGTTCCCTCCCTCCCATCCCTGCCATTGTGTTGCTTAGCTCATTTTGATCAATGTCCAGTGCAGCTGATGGGTCCTGCTGTTGTATGTTTTTCCTTGATTCCCTCTAGTTCTATGTCGTTCTCCTGGTTTCCCTCTGGTGTGCATATATATACCATATGTGGGATCAGCAGCATGGGGTTATTTAGTAGTGATTTGACCAGATGAGTGGAAGTCCTTTGTTACTTAAGTCCTGTGAATTTTGTCGTATCACCTAACATTTTGGATTTAACATCCACTTATCAGGGAGACCATGTACCGTTTGTCTCTTTGCACTTGGCTTACCTCGCGCAACATGATTTCTTCTAGCTCCATCTATTTCCCTGTAAATGCCATTATTTTGTCCTTTCTAATGGCTGCATAATATTCCATTGTGTATAGATACCACAATTTTTGGATCCATTCATCTGTGGTGGGACATTTGGGTTGTTTCCATATCCTGGCTATTGTGAACAGTGCTGCAAAAAACACGGAGGTGCATGTGTCCTTGTATACTGGTTCCTGTTGTTCAGGATAGATGCCTAGAAGTGGTATGACTGAGTCATAAGGGAGGTCAATATTTAGCTTTCTGAGGACCCTCCAGAATGCTTTCCAAAGTGGTTGTATAAGTGTACATTCCCACCAGCAGTGTAATAGAGTTCCTCTTTCTCCGCATCCCCTCCAGCATTTGTCATTGGCTGACTTGAGGATGTGGGCCATTCTGACTGGGGTAAGTTGGTATCTCAGGGTTGTCTTTATTTGCATTTCCTTCACAACCAGGGATGGTGAACATTTCCTCATGTGTTTCTTTGCCATTTTTACCTCTTCTTCTGAGAAGTCTCTCTTTAGTTCCCTTGCCCATTTAGTAATTGGTTTGTTAGGTTTGGGAGGGATTAGTTTCTTGAGTTCCCTGTATATACAGGATGTTAACCCCTTGTCTGATATATTGCTGGTAAATATTTTTTCCCAGTTAGTTGGTTGTCTTTCTAGCTTGGTTGCTATAGCTTTATCTGTGCAGAAACTTTTTCTTTTAAGGTAGTCTCATTTGTCGAGTCTCTCTCCAATTTGTTGTGACCCTAGGACTCTGTTCAGGAAGTTCCTACCTGTGCCAATAAGTTCAAGTTTCTCTCCTACTCTGTCCTGCAGTAGTTTCAGGGATTCAGGTTTGATGCTAAGGTCTTTAATCCATTTAGAGTTGATGTTAGTGCATGGTGATAGGCTGGGGTCCACTTTTAGTCTTCTGCATGTGGCCTCCCAGTTTTCCCAGCACCAGTGGTTGAAGAGGCTGTGTTTCTTCCACTGTATGTCTTTGGCTCCTTTGTCAAATATCAGCTGGCTGTAGGCCTGTGGATTTATTTCTGGATCTTCTATTCTATTCCATTGGTCTTCAGGTCTGTTTTTGTGCCAATACCATGTTGTCTTTGTTATTATGGTTCTATAGTAGAGTTTGAAGTTCGGCATGAATATCCCTCCCATGTTGTCCTTATTCCCTAGAATTGTTTTGGCTATTCTAGGTCTTTTGTTGTTCCATATGAATTTTTGGACTGTTTTCTGCATTTCAGAGATGTACATCATTGGGATTTTAATAGGAATTGCATTTAATTTGTATATTAATTTTGGCAGTATTGCCATTTTCTCTATATTAAGTCTGCCTATCCAGGAGCATGGAAGGTCTTTCCATTTCCTAGTGTCTTCTGTAATTTCTTTCTTTAGCTTTTTATAGCTTTCATTAAATAGTTCTTTTACATCTTTGGTTAGCTTAATTCCTAAGTATTTTATTTTTTGGGAGGTTATTGTGAATGGGGTTGCTCCCTTTATTTCCCTCCTCTCAGCTTGTACATTGTCAATGTACAGGAAGGCGACTGATTTTGTGGGTTGATTTTGGACCAGGATTTTTAAGCAGCTCCTGTCCTGAAAGGAACTGGTCTTGGCTCCACTGAGCAAAGATGGACCTGGCCCTGATCTTACGGGTGACATCACCACTAATTGGTACCTGTTCAATGGTTTTGTAGGGGGACCGTCACAAATGCAGATGTACTTTTGCTTACAGTGAGGTTATGTCCTGCTGAATCTATCATACATTGAAAATAACACAGGCCATCTGCAGTTAATAGACTCAACCTGCCAAACAGCACAGCTTAGTAGCCCGGTCTCTGTAGAGTATGGGATGTGTCGTTCACAGCAGCCTGGAGCTGGGCCTCGCTCCTGCTCCTGGCATCACGGGCAGTGCAACCCCGGGGGGAAATCAAAGTTAATGAATGGGGTGTTCGCCCAGCCGTGCATGAGGCCCTGGGTTTGACTCGTAGCACCACAAAAAATGGTTAAAAGCAAAAGATAAAGAAGTAGAGTTTCTACCTGAGTATATTACTTCTATGCCAGCATAAAGCCAAAACAATGGAAGTCAGCACATTACAAGTTGGGGATTGTATTTGCACAAATAGAATCTTTTGCTTCTCTTTTTTGTCAGGTAAGCTAAAGAAATTGTTATTAATTATTATGAAGGGGTTTCAGGTCAGCAGGTCAGATTATGAGTATATGTTCTCTCTGCTCTTGACTGGGCTGTCGTCCCTTGCTCACTGTGGCCATGCGCCTCTGTCCTGTACACCCTCGACAGAGGTCAGCCCAACCCTGCTCCACCTTACCTGCCCAGGCTCGGACTTTCAATCTCCAAACACATGGAGCTGACGTTTCTTCATAAGTAACTTGTGTCAGGTATTGTAATATAATTATATAATGTATAATGCATAACATTATATATATATTCCACTATATTAATCTATATATTCCATTCTTTAATAGGTACCATTGTAGTAATATAATAATATAGTTATATAAATGCTATGTAATATAGACTAAATAGTAATATACAATATATAAAATATTATACATTCCACTATAGTTTTATATAGTATTTCATTCCATAATATGTATCTATTTCATAATAATAATATAATATATAATATGTATACTATATAATACTGTATAATATAAAACAATAATTCCAATATAGCTGGGAGCTGGTGGCTCACGCTTGTAATCCTAGCTACTCAGGAGGCTGATATCTAAGGATGATGATTCAAAACCAGACTGGGCAGGAAAGTCTGTGAAACTTTTATCTCCTGTTAATCACCAGAAAACCAGAAGTGGCACTGTGGCTCAAGTGGTAGAGTGCTAGCCTTGAGCTGAGTGCTGAGGGGCAGTGCCTAGGCCCAGAGTTCAAGCCCCACAACAACAATAACAACAACAAAAAAGAAAAGTGATTGGGGAAATGTGAAAAGAAGATTGAACACACACACACACACACACACATGCTCACACACACAGTCTCAGTCTCAGTTATATAATTATCTGTTGGTTGCTCAGGCTAATTGCTTTTTGTTTATTTTTTTAAAAGTACAGGTATCATTTAACTGTCATCCTTGCTTTGAGAATGAAGACATATTTAGAGATTTAGGTGCAATGATGTAAACATGTTATATCACCCCAGTGCAATGACAACCAGGAACTAGGTTGCTAAAATTTAACCTATAAGTCTTTGAACTTCATGCCTCCTTTTCTGTCTGGGATCTTGTGCAAAATGTAGCACTGTGTTTGTTGATATTTCCCGTGAATCTCCTCCGAGAGTCACATCTCAGCCTGTCATGACCTTGACATTATAATTTCCTCCCCGCTCTTGAATTTCCTAAAAGCCCTACAATAACAAACATGTGCTTGCTCTTTAGATATATGCACCTCACATCCTTTCTATGTTTGTTTATTTTTTAGGTTTAGTGACCACATATAACAGAAGACATGTGAGTTTGTCCTTCTGAACCTGGCTTACTTCACTTAACATGATGAGCTTCAGTTCCACACATTTCCCTGCAAACAACATAATGTTATTTTTCTTTATGGCTGAATAATATCCTCTTTTGTATGTATGTGCATGTATATTTATTTATTTATTCATTCATTTATATTTGTCAGTTGCATGGCATTGTGACCATTTCCATGCCTTGGCTATTATGACTAGTGTTGCAGGAAATGTGGGCATGCAAGTGTCTGTGCTGTGTGTAGACTTACATTCTTTTAGACAAATGCCCAGGAGTGGTATTGTTGGCTGGTATGGTTCTACGTTTAGTTCTTGAGGACTCTCCATACTGATTCCCACCATGGCTGTACTGTTCACAGTCCTGCCATGGGCATGGACAAGCCTTCTGTTTACCCCCTGCACCTGCTCTGGCATTTGTGGTTCTTTGTGTTCTTATGATGTGAGCCCAGACGCTAGTGCACAGCTGCCTGTCCTAGGGAGCTTTAGCTGGCACTACTGCCTGCCCTACACCAGACCAACAGAATCAGATTTCCTAGCAGGGCTGTGTGGGGACATGGCTTGTGTGTGGGGTGAGGGGTGTGGGGGCTTCACAGGAGTATACTTCAAACTTCCTCAGGTCAGTCTACTTGCAGGGTGAGCTGAGAACCACTCTAAACTCTTCATGGTGCTCCCTCACCTTTTCTCTCTGCCCTCACTAGCTTTTCTCCATTTTTTAAATTCAGCTGCTTCTGTCCCCCCTTTCAAAGGGCAAGTGACTTGTCCAAAGTTCATATAACCAGAGGCAACAGGGTTGGAGCTGGGAATCAAATCAAGTGGACATAGCTTACCCACACACTTGCTCCCTTAGTAACAGATAGGACCCAGAGAGCTCTGTGCTTTTAATAAGAGAGGTAAATCACCTCGAGATCAAAACCAATCGAATGAAAACCAAAGTCCTAGGAGTCTGGCCAGAGGAGAATTATCTGCTGATGGCTCTGGGATATAGAGACAGGTGGCAGAGGGGAGGACCTGGCTTCTTGCCCTCGTACCCTCTAGTGATTGAAAGGTGGAGAAGTCAGCAGGGTGGTGGTAATAGTAACTGACTTCATTCACAGGATTTTAGGAGGGCAGAGTAAAATTTGCTAAGAGATAAACTTCTCCTCTACCATAGCGCCTGCGCAAATGCCATAGCTCCATAAGTCTTGTCTGTGTGAATCTCCTGGAAGCCCTGCTCTGCCGTGTACCTGCTCTGTTCTGTGTATCTGGCATGTGTGTTTACTAAACATCCCAGGTGATTTGGAGGTGGGGTGCTTTGTGAGCAACCCTGCTGGGACCTAGTCGGGACACTGGATACAGAGGCCTTTCTGGGCACCTGGAACGCCGACCAGGCTGCATCTCTGCGAATGGCACTGGCAAGGCCGGTTCCCTTGTTCTGGCTTGCATCTGTCAGTGTTTTCCACGGAGCCTGGCCCTTATTTTTGGATCCAAGCTGCAGGCTGATCTTTCATTTTTGGCTTCCAGTGTGTTGCTAATGAGCATCTGGCTAGAGTTAACAAATGTGGTAACAGCTTAGCCTTTTCTTTTTCCTCTGATTACTTTTTCTTGCAAGAACCAATAATACCGCCCAGGCTCCCAGAGAGAGAGGGTGAGGCTCGTTCACACCTGCACTCTATAAAAGAGCTTGAAATAGCAAGAAAACTAGGCAAGGGGCGGGGGACAGAGCCTCTCTGGCTGCTGAAGGGCAAGTCCATTCTCATTCGCAGGTAGAGAGCACACACCTACACACACACACACACACATTTTTTTTAAAGGGCTAAATACTATTTAAGACTTTCTACTACTTGTAGTTTCTATGTAAGTGCTTAGGAAAACAGGAAACTGTGGCCAAATGAGGAAGGAATTCTCAGCTCACCACCCGGAGGCAATGTGTTGTTCTAGATGCCTCTGTGCCAGCTGCTTTCCATACAGAAGTTCTAATCTTTATGGCAACTTGGCAGGATCTGAACATCCCACCTCTTTTCTAGATGGGGAGTCAGGTGGAAGAGCGGAGGCTCACCAGAGCCGCTTGGTGGTGGGTTGTGCACACTCTGGTCTTCCCACAGCAACGTGGCAGTTCTCTCATTCTCTCCTCTGACCCTGTGCTGTTCCAGGGATTGGGGCGGCCAAGTATTGGCTCTGGACCCCATGACCACCCCCTGCTCCGTGGATCTGCCTGTGTTCCTTTCCCACAGAAGCTTCCTTCATGATGGCTGGCCTTCCGTCTCTCTCCCCTCACACTGCCATCTGGGATGAATTTCCCATCATCTTACTCATGTCATTCTCTGAAGAACTCTTCTAATAGCTGGGTGGAACTGTTGACACAAGTGAGAGGAACTGTGACATAATCATATCAGACACCAGCTCTGGGGCGTGAGGACTAAAAGGCCGTTGCTGATTCTTGAAGCAAATTCAAATATTTGCAATATTTCCTTCTACTGTTAATATAGGAAATCACTTTTTTCTTCTTTTATTGTGGTGAACTCTCAGTACAGTGCCTGGAACAGAGAACTTCTTGGTATGTAGGGCATTAAATATTATTTAGAAATTCAAAGAAGGGATACAAAATGATTTGTGTTTTTGAAATGTGGAAAAATTAAAACAGAAGAAATATATAAGGGATAACTTAGCAAAAACCTATAGATACATAAAGTTTCTAACCATAGCTCATTCAAACAAACTCACTTTCTATGCTTTTCTGCAGATTTTTTGACTTACCTATAAGGTTTAGCTTATTCATCCATGCTTAATGGATACCAACTGTTAATAATTTCAGTTTTTTTAAAAAAGCTGTAATCTCCTTTTCCTAATGGAAAATTGATAGTTGTGTCAAGGGCATGGGAGGACTTCTGTATCCTGCATTGAATCTTCTTTTTAATCAATTAACTATTTCTAACTAAAGAGTAGAGATCTTCCTCTTTCCATAATTATATGTGGAAATATAACATGTCAGAGAAGGAACTGGGCAAATTACACATCATAAAACCACGTATTGATACATCTTCTGTCTTAGAAGATTCCATTTAGAACCAAGTAGCTGGAAGGGAGGGCTGAAAGAGGCTGGAAAAGGTAACACCAATCATGATATATTATACTCCTAAATGGATGTGTTGCATGGAAACCACTCTGCTCAACCACTTAATGATAATGAGAATACATGTAAAAAAGAAGATGCCATTCAATCTGAAATCCATATAGCCATTCTGCCTCAAGACAACCCATGATAGCAAAAACTTAATTTATGATACCAAGGAAGCCTGGAGCAGCTGAGCACAGCCTGGGCTGGAGACAGCTTCCCATGCTAAACACCCGGGTTTCTCAGAAAAGCTTTGACCTCACGGCTACACAATTATCACCACACGGTCTTGATTGTATGGGGCTGGAGTGAAATTTCTGAAATCATGGCATGGAAAACTATCCATAATTTTAGTTAAACCGATATCAGAGAATATAAATGTATCTGCATTTCACCTGTACTTTGGCTTGCTCTTAAACACAGAGTCTACTAACACCTCAGGATGCACTCTGCACCTCCAGAGAGAGTAGGGATCCTGCCGTACAGGTGTGTGTGTGGGAGGGGGTGGCCAGGAGGGGGGAGGGCGATGCAGTATTTTATGAATTGAGTGGATACGAGAGCAGCAGGAGGAAAAGTGATCCACAGAGAGGAAATATTCAGTGGACCTACTTATTGCCCGAAGATGCTCTTCCTATGACTTTATTGCTTGGGAACGAGTTAATCAAGATGAATCTATCGGTGGTCTTTGGGTTTTCTTTAGCCAAATGTACACTGAGAGAACATTCTGGAGGGAGGCAGCGGGCAGGGTGATCTGGGCGAGCACAGTAGGCTAACACCGGCCTCTGCCATCTGAGGGCAGTGATGGCCTGTATTGGTTCTGCTCCTGACAGTGCTGGGGCTCTGGCTGTGGAAGCCGGGAAGGCAGGGAGGGAGATCCAAGTAACCAGGTGGCTGGTTCCCCTTTTGTGACTGGTCAGGAGCTCAGGGACCACCCACTAGGAGACAATCCAGGAAGGTGACAGCACTGTGGGGAGAACAAAGGGTCTGGCTTGCCCTCTCTGTCTCATTCCTCAGGAGGGGGTTCTGCCTGTCCTCTCCCCATTGCCTTTCTAACTCGAGAAGAGAATTCAGGTTTACATGGGTTGGGAGAGGTGTGTTCTGAAATTGTTTTTACTCTCCAACAATGTATTTTCTTTCAGATACCTGAAGTCCTTTCAGACATCTGAAAGTAGATCCGTAGACAGTTAATTAGCTCACCTTGGGGACCTGAATCACATCGACAATACTGACCTCCATCCAGCGTGCAGCACTGAGGTCAAAGGGGCTGCCGGCGATGATGCTGGCCAGTGCTTTTGTTTTTGCGAGGCCTTACACCTGGCCAGGCACTTCGATGCATGCTTTATAGAGGTTCCAACCCCCGAACCGCGTGAGCACTCTTGGTCTCAGTTTGTTTTCTGGAGTGTGGTGGGGCCAGGAAGTGAGTCAGGCATGAGTGAATGTGATGCTACAGGCAGACTCCGGTGGTTTCAGTAGTGTATGCGGTGTGCACAGCCTGCTCACCTGATGTTCCTACTGCCACAGAGACACTATCAGAGCCAGCAGAGGCACCGCAGAAGATGAATGGCTCTTCTAGAGCCTTCAGGGAAAGCCAAAGTCATGTTAGAATGTCTCACTTCTATCAACAGACCCAACTGAACAGAGCTCAGGAAGACCTTTACATTGATCACGGGTTATTGTGAAGCGACACATGGAGAGTTATAAATAGAGCAAAGCATCTAAAAAATGCTGAAAATTCCTACATTTTAATCAGGAACCACAGCAAAATAGAACACACAAAACCATTTCCCTTGCTTCGAGGGAGGTAACTGGGTAACTGGAAGGACACTGGCCCCAGTCCCTGGTTCCCGGGCTCCAGCATGCCTTCAAGGCTCAGGCTCAGGGACTTTGAGTCCCGTGTCTGGCTTGGCTGCTGATGAGCAAGCAACTAGGTGGGCCCCGCCGGAAGCCATCTGGAGCTGCTAGTCCAGGACTGACATACCAGAACCCCTCTTCCGTAACGCTCACCCAACTGACGTCACCAGCCTTGTGTTTTCTAATTATTTTCTGCACAGTGTGCACATCCGGCCTCGTTTGCTTAACCTCAGCAGAAAGCAGTGTATCCTGAGCCACTGGGAAAATACAAGTTGACAGACTGGCAACACTCTCTCCTTTCTACAGCCCGTCCCCAGCTCCCAGGGAAGGGAGGTTCAAAGTCCTGAACCTCTCCCTGGGCTCTGACTCCGGAGGTTCCTGCTTCCTCCACGGGGTCTGGGGCGGGGAGGGAGGGGTAATCCATGGGACACAACCACCTGAGAACAGATGCACAGCCACACCCGGGACTCTGGTGCACCTGAGTGGAGGATGGAGTACTTTTAAATATCTCCCTGTGTGAAATGGATGAACCTGGAGAAACGTATCAAGTAAGTTGGGCTCCCAGAGGCAAAAGGCACAAACGTCCTCTCCTCTGGGGAAGTTAGATCTGAAATCTAAACACATATATGAAGGCATGAACCAGTCACCAGCACACATGCACAATCAGATGGCTGAGGTGTGGTTCACATTGGGGGGGGGGGGTGGGGGGGGAATTGGGGAGGAGGGGCGCTCCCACTGGGGTAGCTCTGGACAACATGAAGGCTGAAGGTGACCGTGACATCACACTGAGGGCTGTAAGTCCTTGCAAGGTCTTTATTTTGACTGAAGACTTTATACTATTCCTTCAAGATTCTCTCCTTGGTGTTTTCTCCTTCATTTTATGAGTACTATTAACCTGCAAAACTCCTAGTGGCTGTAAATGACTGTAGTAAAAAGTCACTTAGTGGAAATAATTTTAAAAAAATGGTTTGAAAAAATGAGCCTCAGCCACCTCCTGGTGTGGGTCAACGCTACAGGGCACCCATCCCAGGAAGGCGGATGGGGTCCGGGTACCCATCCCAGGAGGGTGGGTAGGGTCAAAGTGAGGTGCATTGGCTGGATGGAGCCAGTGGCAACTTCTCAGGTGCAGGAGGAAGGTAAACGCACATAGAGGGCTGGAAGGCTGCCTGAAGTCCAGCTGGGACTGGGCTGCCAGGTACCATAAGCTACTCTTTGTTTTCCCTCAACAGAGGTCCCTGAGTATCGTCCCCATGTTCAAGTAAAATACAAAACGCAGTCAAAAGCCAAACAGGTATGCCTTTTGAAGATAAGCCTCATGTGTCCTTCTCTTAGCAGAGGTGATGGAGAGCATGCCACCCTCTCCACGCCATTCCCCCAGGGTTAGCTGGAGAGCGACAGACACAGAGGCTGCCTGTCCCTGTGATGAGAGATCCTAGCTGTGTCACACTGGCCAAGAACTGACACCAGGCCCACCCTCGACACTGCAACTGCCAAGGGTAAACTTCAATGAAAAAGTGCTGTGAGCTGGGCACCGGTGGCTCACGCCTGTTATCCCAGCTACTCAGGAGGCTGAGATCTGAGGATCGCGGTTCAAAGCCAGCTGGGGACAGGAAATGAGACTCTTATCTCCCATGAACCATCAGAAAACTGGAAGTGGAGGTGTGGCTCAGGGGGGTAGAGCAAGCACTAGCCTTGAGCAAATGAGCTCAGGGGCAGTGCCCAGACCCTGGGTTCAAGCCCCATGACCATGGGGGGGGGGGGAGAGGGGAAAGACACAATGGGATGGAAATACCAGAAGCCCAAAACAATTAGAACTTAATGCAAAATTGGGTGGCACTGGGCCTTATCCCTCTTCCCAATAGGCATACTGAAAACCTGGGCATCAGCCTCCACATGCTGCCATTTCTTGTGCACCTCAGACTCTTCTCTTCCTCCCATCTACCTGTATTTTCTCTTCTCACTTCCTTCCTTAGCCAGGAAGTCCAGCTGGTTAGATAGTGTGGCTCACCATTGAGAAACGAGGTTCACTTGCCCCAGTCTCTGCTCCGCTGTCTTAGGGTACCTGCCTTTGGCTTGTCACCTTCAACCAAGATGGAGGAGCCGTGTTGGGTAAAATCACTGCCTGCCAGGACCAACACCCTGATGACCTTCTCCCATAATGCCCATCCACCTCAGGTCACCAGTCTTATGTTCTAATTATCCCCCCCCCCCCAGTGTGCTGTGAGCACACACAGCCTGTTCACCTGCTCACCTCTACCTCAGCAGGAAGAAGCATGTCCTGGTCACTGGGAAAATAGAAGCTGACATCTATCAATGCGCTCTACTTCCTACAGCCATCCCCAGTTCCCCGTGCATGGAGGATCGCTGTCCTGACTCTCTCCCTTGCGCTCCTGCCACCCGAAGGTCCCACATCCTCTGTTGGGGGTGTGTGTGCCTCTCCCCTGCCCTGCCTCCCCACGGACTGTCGACAGCTCTGGAGATGAACTCTGCATTGTCCACACGTGTCTCTGCTGAGTTTTAAACATCCTCTCTCAATAAAGCACTCGCTCTCAAATTCACCTGTCAGAGGCTGCTTCAAAGGCTCCATAAACGAAGGCAGCCTACTGTTCCAGGCACGTCTCCCATCTCTGGATCCCACCCTTTGCCCTTCCTCCAGGACCTCATTCCATCAGTAACTCCTAGCCTCTTACTCAATGCTTTTTTTTTTTTTTTAATTTATTTTGTGAACTCAGTTTGCACTCAGGGTCTGTTATTTGCCAGACAAACACTATACTGCTGCGTGATGACCCTACACCATTACTATCTCAGGTAGGGTGTCTCCTTCCCTTCCCTTTCCTCCCCTCCCCTCTCCTCTCCTCCTCTCTCTTCTCTTGCCTGGACCTACCTGGACTATGAGTCTCCTACTTTGCACCTCCTGCATAGCTGGGATGAGAGGCATGAGCTGCCATGCCCAGCTCTTTTCACTGAGGTAGAGTTCTGTGAGCTTTTGTCTGGGTTAGACTTAAACCATGGTCCTCTCCGTCTTAGTCTCCCAAGCCATGCTGATTACAGGTGTGAGCCGCTGTACTACTCCTGGGCCTTGTCTGGCCTTTAAATCCTATTTGATCTTGATTTCATAATTCATTTTACATCCCAATTCCACTTTTTCCCCATAGTTACCTGAATTTTCTTTGCTCATTTTTTTTCTATTTCCCGTGTATCTTTGTCTTTTCTTTTAAAGAATATAATTAGAAACTCATATGTCATCTATGGTAGCTTTTCCCTGAGCTGTTATTTTATACCTTAAAAGCATTTCCATGTTAATCTTCGTCACCTGATTTTGTCAATTTGTTCAAATCACCTTTACTCCAGACCCTAACAAGCATTCTGCATTGGCTCTGCGCCTGCTCACAGGCGTGGCACCCTGGGCTCCTAGTGGCCTGGTCCTAACCTGTCACCTTTGATCTCCTATAAAAGTGAGACGCTTTTAGTCACCAAGTCCATCTCCCTGCCTCAGTTTCCAGTCCCCCCACCACCACTACTGGGGCTGGAATGAGCCTTCTAAAAGGCAGCTGGCCAACAGAAATGTTCCTCCAGCTTCCCTGCCTGAGCAGATGGAATCAGGCCCTGGCTTGGGGGCGTGGCCTTGTTTCTGTCTGTGCTCTGAGCTCATCTCTCATCATTTTCTATCTCCCATGGCTCCCACTCGTGGTCTTGCTAATTCAGGTTCCCACACTCCTCTTGAATTTAGTTATCAATTCATTGAAGAAATAATTGAGAAAGGATTGAGGCCTCTCTACTCCCTCAGAGCCCGGCCAGAAGGAGCCGTGCAGGATGGCAACAGAGAATTTCCTGCAGCTGCCGACGGGCAGCCACGGTCCAGGACAGGACCAAAAGGCCTCACTGCGAGGTGCAATGAAGAGAACCCACAGGAAGCTCCTGGCCTGCACTTTACGAAAGCATTGATCCAGCCTAGACCTGCGCGGGAGCCAGAAATCCAACACAAAGAAACACCTGTGATTTTATTTCCTTCAGCTGACAGATTCCTACATACAGCTCAACACCTGGCCACTTCCATCAGCTTATCCCTGCAAAGAGTAGTTATATCCGCGGTTCTGTGACTGTCTTGTACCTCCACCTCCCTGCTGCGTCACTCCCACACTGGCTGCTCCAAGGCTCTGTGCTTGGCCGCAGGCTCCCTCCCCTGCGTGTGCTCTGGGTCCCTCCAGAAAGCCCTGTGACCGCCCGCTGCAGGGAGCTGTTGAATGTACTTCCACAGTCCCTCAGGGTTCTCCCAGAGCACCGGTCATCATTCGTCCATTCTTCCATTTCATAAATGAACATTGATCGACTGTCTTCTTGGTCTAGACATATGCTCTAACAGGAAACAAAACCGGCCTCAGAAAGCCAATACTGAATAATGCAGGGAGCATGTAGCCCAGGCAGGGCTGCAGCCTGGGAGCCAGGGCCCTCTGGGGCTCTGTGAGGCAGGCAGGCCTCCTCCCATGTCCCCAGCACAGAATCGCCCTACCTTTGTGCCGCCCCCTCAGGCAGGAATGAATGGGAGAGCGTGGTGGACTCTGGGATTTTCAGGACATTGAATCTGGTGAACTGACTCGCCTTAGGCTACAGAGAAGGCTGGGAGAATTTTCATTTTTAACCTCGGCTACTGTGGACAGAGTGACAGCTCTGATGAGCTGAAGTAAGAAGCGAAGGTTTCCAGGGCACAGGGGTCTTTTTTCCTCGCAGCTCTTCATGGTGGTCACCTGTCTGTGTGAGCTAGCTTTGCCTCCCTTGCCTTATATAAGCATTCTTTACATTTCTCATGAGCACTCCCTTTCCTCGCTCCCAGAATGCCAGTTTGGGTGGGGTAAAGCCATCTCTCGCTTGGAGTAGCTCTCGACTGTAGTCCTTCATGGATGGCTCCGGGAAGGGAGACGAAGCCCCTGCAGCTTCTTCCCTAACAGGTTCTGTGAGCAAGGGGGTGTGGCTGGGGTTACTGGTCATTCTGACAGCAAAGCTGCCAAAAGTAAAAGTCCTTCTTATGTGCACCATGGTATTTGCTTATTAGGCTTTTCATGAAAAGTGACAAGCCTGAAATTCTCTTGTTGCATGTTTAATATTCATGCGCCACTTAAATCCTGCAGGTATTTTGGTCTTCAGATAGCTCACTCTGTTTGCATTATGCAGAGAAACTGTTCAAATCTTTAGGGGAAGAAATTGCACCATTAGAACGGCCTCTCAAGTGTCTGGATGCACTTTGTAAACACTCATCTCTATTGTTATAACAGGAGGTAAGGTGGCTGGTTTACAGTAGCCTTAGCAACAGAAACGGGAAAGACGGGATGCCATTAGAAATAATAGCTTCATGTTAAATATTTAAGGACCTGTTCTCCTAGCACAAGAACACTAGAAGGCAGGTCTCACAGGAAGGGCAGTTGTCCTGAACCTGTCCCCATATGCCTGTCCTTTGTATCCAGATGACCTCACGACCGCCATGGGGTCACTCCGGATGTTCCCAGGCTGAAGTTCCAGCCTCCCTCTCCCAGCACACCTCGTGTTCTTTAGCTGTCAGGAGATGGAAGCCCTCAGCCGACAGTGCTCCTGCGTGCTCTTCACTGCATTTCTTCCAAGCTTCCAGCTCGGCGGTACCCAGGCTCATGCCAGGAACCCGGGCATCTTCCTCTGCCCCTGAAGGCATCTCAGGGTGTCAGTCCTGAACAATCAATCACCGCTTGCTTCTGTGCCTTCCACGCCGTCAGTCACCCTGTCTGATGACAACCCATCCCCGCTGATGTCACCTTCATGTCACTGCCTGAACACGACTCTGACACACTCGATCACACCCTGCTCCCCTCCAAGGCTCCCAGGGCTTCTTCACAAGCAGAAGCAGGAGGCTTACAACTCCTTTTCTGGCACAGGGTACCCACCCACAGCTGGTGGCACAATGCCCTGTAGAGAAATGCATTCTCAACCCAGGGGAAGAGGTGGAGGAACATCAGTGGCATGTTCAAGCACAAGCACTTGGCCTGGGATAGTCACAGACTCTGGTCATGGGTCCAGACAGATGACTCTGAAAAATCTATGGGGACCCTTACATGACAAGAAGTTTCTAGAAGTTGGTGGGAGGAAGATAAACAGGCAGAACAAAGGGGATCCTGGTGGCAGGACTATACTTCTATGTGTGATGTTGTCATCAGCACACGCATCAACTCCCTGAACACATACATAAAGCAGCAAGAACACATGCCGATACAAAGGGTGAACCCTGGCCTAGGGTTGGGGCGGTGTAGGACAGAGAGTGGGAGATTGCTTCCTGCTTAGTTGTGTTATATACCATGATGCTTCTGTAAAAAATATAGTCTGTTGTTAGGGAAAAGCTGGGGAGAGCTAGAGTAGCTGCTCTGCTGGAAACTGAACGAGGAGGGAGGAGGAATGGATGGCGCTTGGCTCTGCCTCCACCTCTCAGCCTTTCCCAAGATCGGATCTTGGAGCTTGGTATGCGGCTAAGAGCTAGATGCCTCTGCTAGGCAAACCAGGGTCCTGGCCCAGGCCGGCTTACTCCAGCCTCACTGAACTCTGGGTACCGGCTCCACCCTATGCTCATGATAAGCCCCCCAGCCCACCCCATGGGGTCTCCCTCCCTCCTTTCCTGGCTCTCCAGAATGTTCCTCTCCTTCTGCCCCTGACTCCTTCCTGCCAGTCTTGGCCCAGGTGCGCCTAGCTGTGGGGCTCTCCTAAGGTCCCCAAGAGCCTTTCCCCACCTGGCTTCCCTGTGCTGTCTTACAGCAGTGAGAGCCGCCTGCAGTACCACTCAGTTCATCACCCCACGAGTGAACAGAGTGGCTGCTCCCTGTTTCATCTCAGCATTCTCCCAGAACCAGCGCAGAGCCTCCTGCACACACGTATCCTTGGTAGTGAAGGCACACACAAATCCCACTCTCCCTTCCCACGGAGAGGAGGAAATGACTGGGGCTCAACTCTGGGGTGTTTCCCTCCCTGCCGGTTTGACTGCGCAGGTTGCTTGTAGCAGGCCCTGAGCATTCATAGCAACCTGGCTATGCCACACACACGTAGGGCCGGCTGCTTCCCCTGCTCCCGTGGTACAGCTGCATTTCTTCAGAAATATAATCAGCTCACTCTCAAATCATTTCACCTTTCTGCACCTGCTTGCAGAGACAACGTGGCAGGGTAAGGCTCTCCTAGCTGCTCTTTCTCTGGTAGCAAAGAACACCCGAACTGTTAGCTTTTATTATGACCTTCAAAGTATTTACAACTGTGCGATCTTGACTGCTGCAGGGTTCATTTATTTATTTATGTATTTGTTTATTGATGCTGTTCCTAGGGCGGGGACTCAAAACCTAGTTGCTGTCCCGAGCTTATTTTGCTCAAGCCTACCACCAAAGCCACAGCTCCAGTCTGGCTTTATTTACTCATTTATTTATGGTGGTTTATTGGAGATAAGACTCTCTCAGACTTTCCTACCTGGGCTGACTTTGTACCTTGATTCTCAGATCTTAGCTTCCTGAATAGCTAAGCTGACAGGCACAAGACCCCAGTGGCTGGGTTGCCTGGGAGTTTTTATTTTCATTTTGATGAATATTATTTTATATGATCAGAAGTGCAGAGGCCTTGCACAATGTGTGAGTTTTAATTGCTAATTTCTGACGCCTTCATTGAACTTGGGTCATGACTGCACGACACCCAATCCAGGGGCAGTCAGTCCAGTGTCACCTGCTTCCAACAGCTGGGGGCTACGGAACATGCAGAATTACCTAAGACAGGTGCATGGCTCTCTCTGGGTGTTCAGTCTCCACTGCCTCACCCAGGCTGCTCAGAGGAGCTCTCCAAGGTGCTTATTTAGGCTGTCAAGCTTTGTTCCCTGTTCTCAATGAAGGCCTTGCTCCTCCAGCTTTTCACGAAGCATCTTATCACGAGTATTCAGGCTCTCAGAGAAACAGGCAGCTTAAATAAGAGCTAGTTGTTTCAGAATCAAGTCTGCTTCAGAGTTCACAAAAACACCCACACAGCATACAAACCTTGGCTTTCAAAAAGAAACAAACAAAACAAACAACCGAGCTGCAGTCTTTGGAGACTCTTTCACCCATAGAATTCCGCAGGCCTCGGAATTTGCCATAGTCATAGAGGCTTTTGATTGATTGACTCAGAATCAACCCAAAGATGGCTAGCCAATGATTTTTCCACTATATTTCTTACTTTATGTTTTTATCAATGCATGCTGTCTTTTCATTTTCTTTCAGCAATAAATAGCAAATGATTATACATTGTTAAAAAAAAAAACGAAAGAAGAACCATAACTCAGGGTCAGGTTATTCCCTGCTAATGAATCTCAAGGGGTTTTCAAATAAGAACAGAACCATGAATGAAATGGGAGTGAAATTGTCTTGGACTCACAGTGAGCCCCGAGTCATGGGGGGAAGAGTCTGACAGTTGTCAATGTCATGAGATAGCTCTCCCACACACACCGGCTTTGAACCTCACTTCCTCTCTTTGATCCCCACCTCCTCTCTTGGAACATTCTGTCTCCTGTTGGTGGTCA
The DNA here is from genome assembly GCF_024711535.1 of Dipodomys merriami. Classification (NCBI taxonomy): domain Eukaryota; kingdom Metazoa; phylum Chordata; class Mammalia; order Rodentia; family Heteromyidae; genus Dipodomys; species Dipodomys merriami. The sequence goes on from NW_027202871.1 coordinate 2,955,771, forward strand.
CTCTCAGGCACTGTGCTCGCTGTGGGGTTCGGTGACGCCGAAGATGGTCCTTTCTTGTACCCTACCTGCCGGTACCCCACCTGCCGGTTCCTCGACCTCCCCTTCTCTGCCCCTCATCTTCAGTACAGCCTGCGTCACAGACGCCAACAGACACCCTTCGACTTGTCACTTCCAGTCACCCAACCTCCCCCATTATCCACGTCAGACATCTCCCTTCCAGCATCCCTTCTCCCTCTTCCCTCTCTCCCCCTCTCCCCCCCCCCCCTGTGCCCGCCTCCAGCCCTCTGGGATGGATCCTTTATTGATCCTAACCACTTCTTACCAGCTCTCGCGTTCTCGTTTTAGCTCCTGGCTCCATTCTTTATTTTTCTTCCTCCTCAGTGAAATTCCAAAGGCCATCGCCATACTAACTGCCTTATAGAAACTCTCAACTTTGTCTCCCTCTCCTTCTTCTTGAAACCTCTCCCGAGCCCGCGTAGCTGATCAGGGCTGGAGCAGACGGGATGGTCTCCCCTTCACACGTGTTGTCACGAGTCATAAGTGGTCCGGGCTGCCACAGGGCACACTCCCTGTGCCACTCAGCCCCTGCTCCCCTCTTCAGACGTCCAATACCACAGTGCTTCCGCACCATAGCTGCTGACCTCGTCTCTGATTTCCAGTGAGAGTACAGCAGCAACAGGACAGCTCAGCAAGGACCCTGTGTGGTCACCGCCACCCTCCGTCCCCACTGGCTTTGTTCAAAACCATGGCACTGCCATCTGCCTTGCTACCTTCTCCTGTACCCTGGAGAAATCACCCCAGATAGTCACCTTTTTCCTTCTTGAAAAGATTCCCTCCATCAGCATATACATGTGAAGTTGCTTTGACACATGGAGGGAACTTCTCTGAGCACCCGGCCTGCTCAGGGCTCTCTGTTGCTCTGCTCTTCTCACGTGATCATCAGAAGAGCTGCCTCGAGCTTTTCTTTCCATTCTCCCTTGAGCCCATCCAGCCTATGCTCTGCTTCTCCACTGAAACCCATCTGCTCAAAGTCCTCAGCGCCCCCACGTTCCTAACCCTGACAGCCAGTTCCGGGCCTGCATCTTCCCGGACTTAACCAGCAGCTGTCAGCAGATGGGTGGCCTCCTCCCTGCTGTTTGGCTGAATCCTCATCATTTCCTCAATTTTTGGCTCACGTTCCTCAGCTTTCCACTTACTTCTATGAGATCTCATCTTAGTGTGTCATGGTTTAGAAAGCGTCACTGTGCTAATGGACCCAGAGTTTCTGGATCCAACCAAGATCACTTCTTTAAAAAAATCCATTGACTTACTTGACAACCCTTTCTGTTTTCTTAATATTCCAAAAGTCATCTCCCAGTCCCCCTCCTCCCTAAAGCTCTCTTCCCTCCTTCCACATCTCATCTACCAGGTATTCCAACTTCTTGTGTCAGCTTATCTGTTTTGATTGTGTGTAAGTAATGTACAGAGGGCTCTCAATTCAGCGTGTCAGCTTGTGAGTACACACATCTCGATCAATGTCACATCCATTTTCTCTTCTGCTCAAACAATTTTAGTGTCACCCTGGACTTTGTTCTCTATATCTCTCATCTCACGTAACGTGCAGGAGGAAATCTGGGTTTCCTGTGTGAAGGGGAGACATCATCTGCCCACTTCTCAGCACATCCTCATCTCCTGCACTGGTTTGGACTCTTAGCCGATGGCACAGTCCTGGGCACATGCAGGGGTGGGGGGGAGGTGGTGCCGAATGGCCTAAACCCCGGTGTCTGGAGAACGGCTGAACACTCTGTGCGCTCCCATGTCTCCTACCCAGACGACACTATTTTGGATTCCTCCTCGCTCTTTCAAAATCGTCGTGTCTGTTTACTGTTCTTTAAATATTTGCATTTTCTACAACAAATAAATTTTTTGGTGTGGTGCTGGAGATGAAACCCAGGGTCTAGCCAATGAAAGGCAAATACATTACCCCAGGCCCTATGAACAATAATGTGCATTTAATTAATTATATATAGATGTATATAAGTATGTATTTACCTCACTTTACTCCCCCCTAAGAATGTAAGGCAGGATATAAAAAGCACATAACATATATAACAATACCAGAAGTTAGACGGCAGGAACGTGATGGGTGGGCAATCACAGTGGACTGAAGGAGGGGTGAGTGAGCACATGCCGTTCCTTTTGCTTAGTGAGGTGCGAAGCCCCTCCTCCAAGCCCCTCTGTGCACCATGAACACCACGGCTCCTCTCCAGAGAGGCAGAGGGCTGTGTGGACAGACAAAGGGAGTGTAGGGGAGGGAGTTGCACTGGTGCTGGCCAGGAATTCTCCTCACCTAAGGCGGCTCCCTCCCCTGCCCCATGCCTCTTCCTGGCCTCTCCCCACCCTCCCACCTTCCAGACCACCTCTATGCCACACCCAAGTACTTACCAAGACCCAAGCAAGAAACTCTGAGGCCTGACTTTCCAAGATTCCTAGAAGAAAAACAAAGCAACACACAGTTATTTTCTCCACTTGAAACTGCACCCATGTCTCTGACCATCTCCCCTTGAAGAGAGCACACCCAGACAGAGCTATGGGGAAGGTCTTTCCTCCCTAGTCATTTCATCACTAGGAAGCAAAAAAGGTGCTGACTAAGCACAGAGTTCAAGGTCTCCCATCAAACTCAGCTTTCCAATCCCACATTGTCTCTCATTAATGTACTTATGCACTCATCCATCTATCCATCCATCCATCCATCCATTCATCATCCATCATTCATCCATTCATCCATCTATCCATCCATCCATCAATCTATCCATCCAGCCATCCAGCCATTCATCCATTCATCCATTCATCCATCTATTCATCCATCAATCTACATCCATCCAGCCAGCCATTCATCCATTCATCCATTCATCTATCTATCCATCCATCCATCAATCTATCCATCCATCCAGACAGCCATTCATCCATCCATCCATTCATCCATCCATCCTCCATCCATCCATCCATCCATCCATCCATCCATTCATCCATCCATCCACCCATCCATTCAAACATTCATCCATCCATCCATCCATCCATCCATCCATCCATCCATCCATCTATCCATCCATACAGCCATCCATCCATCCATCCATTCATCCACCCATCCATCCATCCATCCATTCATCCACCCATCCAGCCAGCCAGCCAGCCAGCCAAGCACCATCCATCCATTCATATGTTCTTTGACCTCCTCTCTCTTAGATTGTAAATTCTTTCAGAGCAAGAATCCTTGCCTTCTTTACCATTATTCACCACAGACCCAGGACTCTCTGCATGCCTTTGGTGAATGACTATGGAACCACTTACTATCAAACTGACGTCTAAGATGGAGTATTATTTCCAATGGAAGAACAAATGCAAAGTTAACCTGAAGGCTATCTTAACCATTTTCTATTTTTTATACAAGACTACAGAAAATACCACAGGAAAGTTCCATAATCCTTTTTAAAAGAGTCCACTTTTCTTCCTCAACATTTTTGTCCACTCCCAAAAGCTCATTAAGGAAAAGAAATATATGTTTGCTTTCTTAATAGAGATGGGGCCAGGAGCACATATAAGCCTCAGTGGAAATCCAGATGTTATTGTTCTTCTGCCCCCTTTTTTTGCCTTTTAAATGAGTTGGTTTGATTTCAAGATGAATCAGAATTCAAGAGAAGAACAAAAAGCCGACTCTGGCAGGATTCTAGGCTGGGTTTAGTTTAAATTCACAGCTGAGATAGGAATGGCTGACAAACTAGAGACAACAAGCCACTGTCGGATTGTTTTTTTCAGTTGTGGGGCTTGAACTCAAGGCCTGGGCACTGTCCTTGAGCTCTTTTGCTCAAAGTGAGCGCTCTACCACATTGAGCCACAGTGCCACTTCTGGTTTTTGAGTGGCTAATTGGAGACAAGAGTCTCATGGGGACTTTTCTGTCTGGTCTGGCTTTGAACTGTGATCTTCAGATCTCAGCCTCCTGAGTAGCTAGGATCACAGACATGAGCCACCGGTGCCTGGTAACTGTAGGATTTTTTTAAGGTTGTTTTTAATGTTCATAGACCCTTACACAAAACTTCATTCTCATTTTTTTCTGTCTTTTAACAGCTGTCAGATAGAGGATGCCTCAGCCAGGCTGAAGTAACTGTAGCATCAGAGAAAAGGGCCTCCCTTGTTCGTTGTCCAGGTGTTCTCATAAGAATATAATGTGCCTCTTTGCTTCTAGCTCTCACAGAACAACACACACAAAATTGCCTAGGGGGTACATAGCTCATCTCTCCAGCTGCTTCTTCTTAATAACGTCAGCTTTGGCTTCATTAACACTAGCAATTAATTAGTGCTCACACTTTTGTATCATAGTCTTTCTCTTGCTTATTGCTGCTGTCTATACAGGCATAATTACATAGCACAATCCAACTTATAACAATGCAGAGAGTTAAAAGGCCTTGGGCACTGACCATCCTCACAGCTAGCTTGGTAGCCTCAGGGAAAATAGCTCCATTTTCCTCGGACCCTGATTGTTTTCTTTAGTAAGGCTGGATGTTGGTGTCTGCACCATCAGTCTTGCACCACTGGTGTGGTGTCAGAATGTGATTGTGTATCCATTACAATGTATATGATACAGTGTATAAGAACTTGTATACATTACAACATAAACAAATACAAGGAGTCATGAGGTTTTGTTGCTTTTCCAATTTGAAGAAAGCAGTTGCATTAAAGTATATGTGGGGAAATATCTTTAATTAGCAAGTGGGAGAAAATGATTGGATTTCTTTCATGAAAATAATTTTCATAAGACATGGTCCTTTTAATAACTTCTCAGAAATCGTTAGGCTGTGCAACCAGAAGACCTCTCTTTGCAGTCTAAAAGTCTAGCGATGTTAAAAGACAGGACTCAAGAGCAAAAGCTATATAACAGAGAATATCCAAAAGCAAGCACATAAAACAAAATTAAAAGGAAACTGAGCAACAGTCACGCAGACATTCAATACAGACGGGTCAGCAGATCTTTAATGAGAGGTCATGGTGTCCCAGGAGATCTAGGTGGGGACACAGAGAGGAAGAGGCACAGCTCTGGGCCCACCTGGAGCCTGGAGTCCAGCAAGGGACACAGGAAAGCAGATGACATCAGGTAGAGTGTAAGGTGGGCCCTAGGGAGAGTGGGGGGAGGGGCTGCCTTAACCCGAGCTTTCATTCACACAGTGGGAGTTTGTAGCAGAGACAGGCTTTCACTCACACAGTGGGTGCTGGTAGCAAAGTCAGGCTTTTATTCACACAGTGGGAGTTTGTAGCAGAGACAAGGTCCTCATATCATTTTAATGTCTTCCGGTGATTCTTTTTAGAGGGAGGAGAGACATGGCACACAAAAAAAATCCATGCAAAGCAAGATGGTTCTAAGGCAGAGACAAATAGTCCAGAGACTTTTTTCTAATGAACTAAAAAAGGGCAGAAGTCTGTCGGTGAGTACCCACAGAGAAACAGCTCCGCATTGGGGTATGGGACCTGCCCTATTTTCTCTATGGCAGAGACTTAAGAAGATAATGATCACTCGGCTATGGTTTCAGAACACTGAACTTGAGAACTGTCAGCAAAAACTAGCTGCCAGGCAAGAAGAACTAAATGGGGCCCATTTTCTTCTCATTGCTATTACAACACCTGGCATGGTTTTTCTGGAATCAAAGTCTTCGGAAAATAAATAAATATAAAGCAAGTTCAATAGAGACAAATACTGATTGCAGTGGTAATGGGCTCTCTCCCTGAGTCTTAGCTTTCTATACTTTTCAATTCTTCAGCCCCTGTCGCTCTTTCTGCAAATAGATTCCTCTTGTCGAGAGAAAGGTTACCAAATTCATCAAGTTATTTTTAAAGAGAGAGGCATTTTTCTGAGCTTGAGAGGCACCTGGGTGTTTCAGTACCTTGCCTATGTTTTGTTCTTTGCAAGCCAGGGCTCCTGACCATGATGGGGCAGCTCACGGTGTAGACGGAAGTGGCAGGGAGAACCACTTCTCACTCAGGGTGCCGCATTCTAACCCTGCTTCTGGTGATTCTGGTGGCATCTCTGCATTTCCCCATTTCCATCCACCTCTGCACAGCACCTAATACCGACGTGGCTTGTCCAGCTACCCCATACACTCAACCTCGGCTGGATGATGACGGCTCACATGCTCCATGCCACCAGTGAGTTGGAAGCGATGCGTCTGTGGTTCCTTGGACGGCTGTACCGTCGGTCACACAATGACCAGGTTTACACATCATGTCGGGCCATTGCACGAGCACTGCAACCTTTCTCTTGCCTAACACTTCATGATCATTTCCCTTGTTTTCTTTTCCCCCTTGTTCACACGAGGGAGCGAGGCCACTGTTTCTATGAACACATCACATTTCCAACTAGACCCAACTCCCCATCCGTCTGACTGAGGATAGCTGAGCACACAGGTTTCCTCCGCTATCTGTGTCACCTGCACCGGGAGCACAGTAGCCCCACATACATTTTTAGTGCCTGCTTTTGTTCACCCCAAAAATAAAAGCTCCTCTTTCCCGGGTGCTCGGCTGCTAATATTAGAAATGAGTGGCACTGTGTGGGGGCCTGGGCACTTGGCTTTGTCAGTCAGATTGTGGAAATCCTGCACCTCATAGCTCTGTGCGGGGTTCTCTGACTTTGGGAGAACGTAAAGATCATGCCTGTCTTGGAGGGAGGCTGTCCCCACATGAGGGCCAGGGCTAGGGTGATGGGCACAGATGTGACATCACTTCATAGAGTATCCATGTGGCTCCTTTCTCTTCAGTCTTGAAGGCAGTCACAGAATAGTAGACCTGGAAGCTAGGGTGAGCACAGCGCGGATGCCGCTTCCCCACCGCTGCCTTGCAGATCAGGGGCTAAAGGCAGAAGGCTAGCAACCACATGTGTTCACTTCAGCTGCGCCTGGATGTAACTAAAGCATCGCTCACAGTTTTAAACCACAGGGAAGGGAAGAGCAGCAAGCTATTTACTTGCATTTGACCAAGAAAGAACCTGGACTTAAAGGCTGGACCCCATGGGCTCCCATGTCCTGAAGGAGGGGACAGGACACAAAGGCAGTCTGACCCGGTTTCCATGAGGTTGATCCTTGCTTCATTTGCCGTCTTCCTTCCTTGAACGTGTTTACGTCCCTTCAAGTCACATTGGGTCCTGTCACTAAGCTGGAAGCGCTAATCACACTAAAAAATAAATAAGTGGGCATCTTATCCTTTTTCCCCCCTTCAGGAGTGTACTCCTAAACAATTCTCTTTGTGGAGTTGTTCAAAGGCCTCTTGATCCATCCTCCCTCCCCCGCCCCCCACCTCTAGGCAGCTGTTTTGTTGGCTGCACATTTCAGCACCAGGAGTGAGGTGACAGCTCCCCTCACCCAGCGAGGACCCCACTGAGCCACGCAGCCCAGATGTGCACAGAAGGAACCCCAGGGCCTTTGCTCTGACTTTGCCCTCTTTCCCTAGCTGGCCTCACACTCATGACTCTCCTGCTGGTCAGAGCATGCCTTTCACCCCCCTTCTGCACATGTTAGTATGTCCAAAATGATTTATTAGGCCCCTGATGTATTGTCTTCCAGATTCAGGCTTGTTGCTTCTGTCATCTCTACTTGGATGTAAAGTGCAGACTCCTCTCGGGGCTCTGCAAAGCTCTCACCACCGGTGGACAGGGGGCAGTGACCTTGCTGGCCTCCTAAGGGCAGAGGACAGGAGGGAGGATCTGCCCTCCCCTGCCATCTGGGCCTCAAGCCAGACCCCTCCCTGAGAGGGGGAGGGGTCACGTCATAACCCCTCTGGATTTGCCTCGAATCACACTTTCCCAAGTAAACATCAGCTTCCTGCCGGCCACATGCAAAGCTAGGAAGAAACTGGAAAGCTTCTGAAGTGTCTTCGCCCCTGGGAATGATTGATTTCCAGGCTGGAAGTGTCAAGGAGGAAGGCGATGGCTCCTCCGCCCCATCTTCCACAGACACCAAAGGCATCCGAGCAAGCAGGCTCTGGCAGCTGCATCTCCTGTCTGCTGCTCCAGAACCGTCCATGCGCTGTGGGAAGCACTCAGCCCTGGGGCAGGACTGAGGACATGCGGGGGGGGGGGGGGGTGACACATCAGCACACACTGCGTCGGAGCTGCAGGCGTTCAGCCAGAATGGCCAGCTCACTTCCCCTTTTCCCTGACCGGAGAATGGCACCGGGCATTGAGCTCCCCGCACCACGTCCCTCACACTGGCTGCAGGAACAGCAGTGCGCATCCTGTCCACTGCACGCAGGGTCCTTCCTCATCCCAGGTGGGGCCAGGGAGGGCTGGGGGCAGCTACATCTGATGCACCAGGCTCTAGCCACGGCCACACCTGTGCAGGATGCACAGTAGATGTGGGCTGTGCTCACATCAGGCAGTGTTCCCAGCAGATGTGCTCTGCTGTGAACCTCTGTGGGTTCACTGGAGAGCACTGGGAGTCGGAGAGCACTGGGTGTATCACGGGTGCCTCTTCCCCTCCTCCATGAGGCCCTAGGGGATGTAGCGAACTTCCAGTGCCCATCTGCTCCTTGCAGAAATAACAGCAGCCACTCACAGGGTGGTGGTGAAGATTTGAGATGAGGGCTGGGTCTTCAGGGCAGAACCTGGCACGTGGGAAATGCTCGCTACGTGCAAGCTAGGGTCAGACACAGTTGGGCTGGCATCAAGCTCAGCCCCGCACATGCGGTGCACACACTGCGTCTTTTCCTACAGCTGCGCCCCCCCTTTACCACTGAGCTTCGTCCTCAGGTTGAGTGGAAGCATGCAGCCAACGTTCTAACATGTCACTCTTTTTCCAGCTGATGCGGCGCAGGCTCCTTCTTCTGAAGGGTGTGGGTTTGTGAACCTGCGTGGTGGAAGCCATCCATGGACCCTGGAACCTTCCCCTCGGACCCTGGCTTCTCCAGCTAACAATGCTCCAAAGAGGCGCAGAGGCAAATCCCAGTGCTCAGCTGTTGACAGTCTCAGAGCTGAGACTGGAGATGGGGAGAAGGAACAACACCAATGTCCATGTTATGTTCAGCTCTGACCTTACTCTGATTCCAGTAGGTCCAGAACATTCAACGACACAGAAGTTACCTCATCTTCTAGAAACTTCTAAAATCAGATGACCACCATCAGATGCAACTCTGGGGAACAGTGAGGCTCAGATCTGGAGATCTGTCTCCTTCCCTCGGCCTCCACAGCCAGCCAGGAATCCTGAGCATTCCCTTCCAGCCCTCTGCCCTCACCATTCCGACCTCTTCATAGTCAGGCCCTTGTGACGATGACCTGTCCCCGCTCTTCTGTACCGGTATTGTTTCCTTCTCTCTCTCTCTCATCAGCCTCATTATCTCCTTTTCCTCTGTAGTAACTATTGTTCCTGTCTTACTACTTTTTTTCAATTACAAAGTACTTGATGGAAGGATCCAAGATATAACTCTGATTTATCTTAACTTCGTTCTTTCTTCTTTGTTTTTTTCTTCTTCCTCCACTTTCTCTGTCTCTGTCTTTCTTCCTTTCTTTCTTTATGTGAGTTTCAACTCAGGTCCTATGATTCTTAGGCAAGTGCATTTGAGCCACATCTTCAGCTCTTTTTGCTTCAGTTAGCTAATTAATTAATTAATTTATTTATTTTTGCCAGTCCTGGGGCTTGAACTCAGGGCCTGGGCTCTGTCCCTGAGCCTCTCTGTGCTCTGGGCTAGCACTCTATCACTTGAGCCACAGCACTACTTCTGGTCTTTTCTGTTTATGTGGTACTGAGGAATTGAACCCAGGGCTTAGTGCATGCCAGGCAAGCACTCTACCACTAAGCCACATTCCTAGCCCTGCTTTAGTTTATTTTTCAGATAGTATCTCATATTTTTGTTTAGGTCAGTCTTACCTTGGGTTCTTCCTACCTCCACTTCTTGATTAGATGAAATACAGGCCTGAAACACCATACCTAACTTGTATTTTTGAGATAAAGCTTGCTAAATTTTTGCCTGAATTGTTTTTGAGCCTTCTGTATCTGCCTTCCAGATAGCCTGGATTACAAATGTGATCTGCCATGCTTGGACTAAGAAAAGATGAACAAGATGGTTCTAAAATGTATATGGAAAAGTGAAAAGGAACTAGAATATTTATAACAGTTTGAGCAGAAGAACTAGATTGGAAGGATTATACTGCTGAGTTCAAGAGTTAATACAAAGCAAGCTGGGCTTTGTTGGCACACATGTAGAAGCCCAACACTTGGAAGACTGAGGCCAGTGGGCCATGAGATTGGGGCCCCTGGCCTTAGTTACACGCAGCAAGACCTTGTCTCAAAAATAAAGATTTAATATCAAGCTACAATAATCTATCTCACTTCTAAAAAAGTTTTGTCGAAACCAACAAAGTACAAATAAATGGAATGGAATGGCAAGGTTAGGAAGAGCCACCTTCCTTTCAAATACTTTAACCAATTACTGATCAAAGTGCAAAAGAGCAAAGACAGGCTTTTCAATGAACGGTGTTGGAATGAAAACAGAACCATTGTCCATAAGTTAAAAAAAAATGAACCTCGACAAAAACCTCATATCTTAACTCACAATGGATCACAGACATGAATGTAAAACATGAAACCATTAAACTTCTAGGAAAAAAGTTGAAGAAAAATGTTGTGGCTTTGGACTTGACAAAGCTTTTTAGATGTAACACCAAAAGGATGATGCATAAAAATGGAGAACAATTAGAGTTAATAAAAAGTTAAAGTGTTTGATGTGTGGAAAATGCTGCAAAAGACTAAAAACACAAGTGACATACTTGAAGAAAATGTCAGCAAGGTCCGATAAAGTCACCAAAATACCGAGCGGACCATGCCGCCAAAGAAGATATTGGATGACAAATAAGCAAAAGGAGAGCTCTCAGCAAATTGGAACTGTAATAAGGTAACACTACTCACTGCTGGGATGTGGGGAAGCCAGCTCGGCAGCCACTCTGGAAGCTGAGATGGAAAGGAACACGATCTGAGGTCAGCCTAGACCAAAATTTTGCAAGAGACCTCATCTCACACTGGAAAGCAAGACATGGTGGCACATGCATATCATCCCAGCTACATGGGAAGTGCAAATAGGAGGATTGCAGTCCAGGCTGGCTTGGGCACCAATTGAGATCCTGTTGTTTTTATAGCAAAAGCTAAAAGAGCTGGAAAAGTGGCTTTAGTGGAGCCTGGCAAGGACAAGGCCCTGAGTTCAGGACCGAGTAGTTCCCCCGAAGCAAAGAATATGCATGCTCAAACAACAACACAGACACACAGCACCAAGACCAGTGATGAGGCAGAGTAAAAGGACCATCACGCATGGCTGACAGAAATGCAGGCCAACACAGCCCACTCTGGAAAACAGTTTGAAGGTTTCTTATAAAACTAAACACTCCAACTGGATGACTCAGCGATTCTATTCCTAGGTCCTTAGCAAAATAAGTGGAAAACTGTTCGTACACAAAAAAATGCATTCAAATATTTATAGCAGCTTTACTCATAATAACAAAAACTGGAAACCACCCAGATATCCATCAACTGATGAGTGGGTAAGCCTTTGGGGCCCATTCATGCAGTAGAATACTACTCAGTAATGAATGGGAAAGAACCATGGATTCAAGACGCACACAACAAGATGGACGCATGCTAAATGCATATCGACAAGTGAAAAGAGTCTCCCTAGACTCTAGCGGTATTATTTCCCCTATATGACATCCTTGAAAAGACAGACTCGGAAGGGCAGAGAACAGATGGGTAGCTAATGGGGTTTGGAGGTGGGGAAGGAGCTCAACTACAGGAATTCTGGGGGCTTTCTCAATTCTTCTTTATGGAATGGGTAGGTTGATCAAAATCCATGAAACTGTTAAAACACAAAAAGCAAATGGCATTCACACAAATTAAAAAAAATTCAACGAAGATGTCAAGGCAACCAATCAGCCTGCGTGACGAGAGCGTAGCATACCAGAGGGTGGGCGGGAGGGGGAAAGGAACTGACTTCATTTTGGAAAACAGACTTCTCACTGGGTATTGTAAGGGCAAGGACAAAAAGAATCATACACAAAGACCACTCCTCAGGGCAAAATCTGTCTGCCCTGGCATCATGAGGCCGTAACTCTGAAACTCAGCCTGACTACTGGATTGGCCAAAAAATGTCATGTGGGAAGCCTTGAGCACTAGGCCTAGACATTATGTAAGAGCGGGAGAAGACAGAGCCCCTCTTCCAGCCAACATCCTTTGATTTCCCTCAGTTCTCATTCCGAAGATGCTCAGACGTTGCAGGACATTGGTCTCGGTTCCATCGCTTTTCAGATCCAGCAGGTTTTTTCTGCGAGGCATCAAGAGCTAGGAACTGATGTGGACGATGATGAAGGCATCTGCTCTGCAGAAGAAGGGCAAAACCCAACTGACCACTGCTATGTGGTCTTTGGGGGCATCAGGTAAAACCTCATGGACTTTCCTTGAAAATGGAATCAAACCTACTCCTGTATGGACCAGAATGAATTTTTACTAATGCAAATAGTCCTTAAAAAGTGAATTCAGGCAGTTTAAAATAGATCACCATGTGAAATGGTGTTTGCTCTCAGCATTGATGAATTAATCTATCCTAGGAAATTAAAGTCATACATTCTAGTTGGTTAAACTTACTGCTGGTGCTTTAGTCAAGTTGAACGACATAACTCCTAAGAAAAGAAAGCCTGGCATTAAGAGCAGAGGCCATGGATGGAAGACTTCTTTGATGGGATTCCAAAAGACTCAAATGCCCTGGGGTAGAATTGCCACACAATGAGAAGGACGATTACTGTGGACTGAAGTCACAGCCGACAGCTGGTTATTTGGAAAAAAACAAAAAAACAAAACTTATCGCGCTGAATTTTCAGACCAAAGAGTGCCAAATTAGATGATGTGGTAAGGCCTCACATCACTTGCATCCACTAGGATGGATGGCCAGAACACATGGCTTTGATTTTTAGAATAGAACAGTACCACAAACTATAGTGATTCTCTTGGTCACTTTTGCACTCAGAGGGTAACGGTAACACACTGGTTGTTTGGCTTGGTCACAGCTTCTTAATGGCCACGCTGTGGAACACCTGCTGTGTGCATCTCCAGTCCATACCTTTTCCCTCAAGGCAGCCACGCAAATGCACAGCACCTTGCCACTCGGGCCGGTGTGTGTCCATCTTACGTAGGAGCAGGTGCAGGCTGCAGAGATTAAGTGACCGAGGTCTCTCACACCTCGCGCTACAGAGCTGAGTGTGCAGAGCCTGTGTGTCCAGGCCAGGGAATGTGCTCTTTTTTCCAGTCACGTTGCTTTGCCCACCATTAGCCATTCTCTACGACACAGGCAGGGATGTGGGGGGGGGGGCAGGGAGAAGTGCTCGCCTAGCCGGGCCAGTTTCGGAGGCCTGGGGAAGGGAGGAGAGAAGTTGCTGCAGCTCCTACCATCACAGCACATCTCCGGAGGGCCTCCCCTGCATCCTGCTCCCACCCCTGTAGCTTTCCACCATCTCTGATTGATGTCACCGCAGCAGCAGGAGCTGGAGAGCTGCCAGTCATGTCCCAGAGCCCTTATCCAGAAACAGCAGCGGGAGAGGAAGGCAGGGAACATCGACGACTTGAATGGCTCAACGGTCCTCAGAACTGCATGCATCCTGTTGGGTTTGAGCTTTTGGATAGACAGATGGAACCTGGAAGTCATTTGTGTGTGGAGATGGCTGTGCAGTGGCTGGAAAAGACCTCGCTATCACCCTGTGGGGTGGGGGTCTCAGAGTGGGAACAGGAGGGAGAGCAAGGAAGGAGGCCCAGTCCACAGCGACGTTCAGAGACTCAGTGCCAGGAGCACCAGGGAACTGCTGAGGACAGAGCGGAGAGAGAGCCTACCTCTGACATGGGCATTTGTTCACCTGACAGGGGTTCACCAAGAACCCACTGCCACCCAGCCACTGTTCTAGGCATAAAACAATGGCAGTGCTCCAGACAGACTGAGTTCCCCACCTCGGGAGCTTTACGTTCTGGAAGGAGAGACCCTAATGCTAAGTCCACACACAAGCAACTTCCACGGAAGCAAGACAATGGCAGAGCAACCCCCAGCTCCACTAGCAGAGAGGAGACCTGCGGGCCAGGGCTTGTTGCAGACTGCATCCTAAGAGCGAATAAAATGAAGCTGTATACACCAGCTGTGCGGATGAGGCCTCCCCTCACCCTTCATCGGGCCAGGCCACACACAGCCACGTGGCAGGCTGTGGTGACCTGGCGCACAGCTCTGGCGTGCATCACGGACTCTGTGCGGAGCCTGCCGTGTCCCACTGCACAGCTCAGCCATCTGGTCTGGGCTTCCTGCTTCCTCAGCCTGTACTCCTGTCTAGTGAACCACGAGCTCCAAGTCTAGAAGCGATATTTCTTTTCTTAATTATCTAGAAGAAAGCTTCACAGGTCTGCAATTAGGTTAGTACACAGAAGTATGGATCACAGCAATTATTTATATCAGGGAAAGGAAGAAAAGCAATCACAGACGGCCGGTGGAGTTTCATCAGTGTGATGGATTACAATGTAACTAGTTAAGATTATAGGAAAGAGTATTTTACTAACACTCAAGAAAATGTATTCATTACTAGGTTAAATGGAAAAAAAAGCAGGATAGCAAATATGTTACAGTATGACTTTAATAATGCAGACAGCCAGGTTGGTGGTGGCTCATACCTGTAATTCTAGCTACTCAGGAGGCAAAGATTCAAGTTCTGACTGAGCAAAGCAGTGAATTGAGACTCAACTAATAGCTAGACATGGCGGCATGCACCTGTCATCCTGGCTGTGGTAGAAAGTGGATTTTGTTTCAGGCGAACCCAGGTTAAAAAAAAAAAGTGAGACTCTATCTCAACCATAAGCAGAACACGAAGTGTGAATGTCTGGCTCAAGTGGTAGAGCGCCTGCCTATTTAGAAATTTAGAAATGCACAGAAGCGAATCTCAGAGGAAACCCACTCAAATATAGTAGATCTGCTACACAGTCAGATAATGGTTATTGTGTTTGCTTTTATGATAAAAAGAAAACAATGACAGTGAAAATGGTGGAGCTGGTTTCCTGAAGATGCCAAGGTCAGGTCTATAAAGTAAATAGAAGAACAAGGGGTAGGGGTGATCTCTGACTGGGACACGGACTTCTGAAGGGCACGGAAGCGGGGAGGCTGGGCATGGATGCTGGTCTCTGCCCTGTGAGAAGAGCAGACCCCAGGGGCTGGGAGGGTGCGGGGCAGGCTCTGGGGAGAGTCCACGCTGAGCCGGCCACACCGGGTGGGTTTGGATAAATGGCACAAACGCTCTGGTCCCATCTGCCTGCAGAACTCAGCCGGCAGCTCTGCCTGGGCCCGTTCTTAACTCAGCCATTCTTGCAAGTGCGGAACTCAGTCGACAGAGTGGCTGGTCAGCAGCTGGCCCCGTTCATTATGGTTCAGGACCCGGGCAGAACCTTCTAGGCATGGCGGGGTGTATGAGTAAGCTTTCTTGTCCTTTGTTCCAGACTCGTGCTTAAATACATCTCATGCTGCTGACTCAGCAGCAATGCCATCAAATAGTTCTGCGTGAGGTATTCTCTGGCCCCTTCCCCTCTGCCTTTCCCATGGGGAGTAAATAGAAAGGTTTTAAGGAAACTGGAGATGATGAAGTGAAGGGCTGAGGAGCTGGGTCTGTGCTACCCAGTCTTGGCTCCGTCTGTTCCCAGCACCAGCACAGGCAGCAAGCAGGGTCACTGCGCCACTCACAGCTCTTGAGCTCCAGCATCTTGTGTACAAAATAGGAGTTGCTGCAGCACCTGCCAGCACCTGCTTGTAACTGGCTGAGAAGATCCCTCGATGTAAAGCACCAAGTGGAGGGTTTGCTGAGCTGCAGCCCCTTTACAAATATTAGTTATTACCATGATAACCACTACCAATATGAATGGTTTCAGAAGCTGCTGCATAAAACCAGGCAGACAATCTATCACCCATGTGCTCCTAGGAATGACAGCCTGCATTTCCACCAACGGATAGACAGGATTCATAGTAAAAGCAAATAGTTTACTGAAAGTCATGTTGGAATAGTCTGTCTAGGCAGTTATATATGGCAGAAAGAGGAGGAGGAGGAGGAAGAGGAGGAGATCAACAACCACCACCAAACCAAAAAAAAATATTCGATTAGTAGTGGAGACAAATGTTTTGTGAACAAGGTTCTGATTCACTCTTTGTTCTTTGGAACAATCAGAAATGTTAACTCTTGTACTTAGCACTCATATTCAGGCTGAAAAAGAGTACTAAGGAATAATGTCACTGAAATTATTAGGGTGATAAATAATGAGGCAGAGGCAGGAGAAGAAGGATTGAGGGAACAGGTAGGAGGAGAACAACAAAATTAAACAATATGCGTGCGGAGTTGGACCACAGTTCTTTTGTGTGACTGCAGAGTGTCTTATAAACAGCCTGTGAGATTCGTTGTTTAAGACCTGTCTGTGGAATGGCTGCTCCAAGCAAAGACTGGCCGGGTGATAGGCAAGGCTGACACAGTGATTTCTCTCTTGGTCCCTCAGGCTCAGTTTGAAATAGCGAGTCCCCATGTGACCTTTTGCTGAGTGCTGTGAAGAAGCAGATAGAATGATGAGCAGACTCCCTGTGTTACCATCGACCTTACAAACCACATCCCAGGGAACCCTCACTGTAAAACTCCTGAAGAAGCTTCCTGGGATCCCAGTAGCCAGAGAGGCAAATTTTCCAGGCCCCTGAAACTACAAATAGAGCACTACAGAGGAAGGCAGCCCTGATACCTGCTGCGTGTCTGTCACCTATGCGCCTTGAGCATGCTTCCCACACCATATCATGGATATTAATGAGATATCCATAAAGTGGATATCTTAAGTTTTATTGCATAGGAGTACAGAGAGGCTCAAAATCCTATTTCAGTAGAAAATCCAGCCTCCATGTTGAACACACAGGAAACACCCCGAAGTGTTCACTAGTATGCTTACCACATTATATGTTATCACCTGATGGATACTAACTTGTGTAAATAACTTTGAAAGGCTTTAACTGAACGGCTTTAACAGATGAGCTTCTGGGAGCTTTGAGTCCATTTTGTGACCCACACTGCATACATTTTTGTCATCACAAAGAACATATTTAACTTTATTCTTCACTCAATTTCCGGCCGCCATCTTGGTGCTTCTTGACTAGAATTATACGTGTTATGGATAAACGAATGGAGAATGAGATGGATGGATGAACAAATGGAGTGCTCAGGAGGTGATCACTCTGCCTACAGTTCCACATAACATGCAGCCTTTATGTGCAATAACTCATTGAAGTATATATGCATGGGTGGACTCTTGATCCCCTGAATAAGTCTAAATGCTCGAGGAAACGCTGACCACACCTATAAGAGGCACCAAGGAAAATAATCCTCCCGGTATTTTAGAAAACGTGTTACAGACCAGAGTTGACTTGTGAGATTACCTCTCTGGTTTGTGTCTTTCATTTTGTGGCTGCAACACAAAAGCAGCCACCAACAAGTGTCATTACTGGCTCCCATCACTGGCTTCCTATGTTACCAGGTAACATGTAGTGCACATAACACAAGTGACTTTTCTCTTGAGAATTCTGGCACACGCACAGTTTCTACTGAGTTACGTCTTTCTCCGCTGACTATGCGCTGGTATTTAAGAAGAGCCCTTATGAAGGATCCTAAATGGGGAATCAGGACATGGGAGCATTGGTGACTGGCTTGAGCCAGTGTGGGGACTGGGAGAGCATCACAGGTTTGTCACTGTCGTGCCTGCTACCGTGGGCAGACTGAGAGGAGGGCAGGGAGGGATGAAACTCTACAGAGTCTAGGGCTGCGTGCTCCCCAGGCTTGGGACACGTGCAGAAGGCCAGCCCTGGACAGAAGCTCTGCACCAGCAGGCAGCCTCTCCCACAGCCTGGACACTTCCGACATGTTCCTCCCACTGTGGGAAGGACTGAGGAGGGAACAGAGGTCTTTGATGGAGAGTTTGGCCTTTTAAGAGACGGAATTAGCCTTGAGTGGGAGATTGTAAATGTGTCCTCGCCATCAGCAAGAACAGACACTTTACACAAAAAAGAGCAGTTATAGGAAACCAAAAAAATCCACTTCTCTGTAATAGATGTACAAAGGGCCCCATCCCTGCATTTCTTCAGAGCCTATTAATGAGCCCGGGCAAAGAAAAGTCCTCAACAAATATGTGTTGAATGAAGAGCCTCATTTCAACCCACGAAAAGGACACTAAGACACTAGACAATTCTAGTATAATCCTGCATAAATATTAAAACACTTCCCCAAATAACATTTATAGTTACAGTTGCCAAAACAGGAAGTGGCGAAAACAAGAAGAATATAAAGAACTATCTTTGCCAACTCTTGAGCCTCAGATGTGAGTCAGCCCCTGAGGGATGATATCACAAGCCGGTCTCAAGTATTACAAGGATTTAGCCTTCTTTTCTAGTATTTTTCACAGGCCACTGCCAGAAGCTAGCCAAGAGATTATAGTCTGTATTGATCTTTCAGATAAGGAAACCCCAGGGTGCAAATCTTTACCAGTTGAGCAAAACATGTTTTGAATAATTACATATCATTTCCCCCTCTGATCTGCAAAAGGAGAAAAAACATACTCTTGATGTATTATTAAACTGGCAGGTGCTTACTTATTTAACTCCGGGAAGTTTGATGATAATTACATGAAAGTTCTCTAAAAGAATATTTCTAGTGAAAATACTGGTAAGCCAAGCATACATGTTTATGAAGAGAGCATGTGACTTATTTCTTTTCTCTAAGTGAAGACAAACAGAGAGCCCTGGGCTAATCTGTAAATATACTATTTCTATATGTAGGGGTGTCAGAGTCTGTTAGAACTCGGTGTTAGGCTCAAGGCATTAGGAAACACTAGGAATATTGAATTTTATAAACATGTTCCCACCCCATAATACTCCCTTTTCATTTTCTTTTCAAAGCTAAACCCAGTTTGCCTTTCTAACTTGCATAAAGGAAGTAATGATAAAAAGAAACGCGAGTTCACTGGGTAGCCGGAGGCTTCTAGTGGTGCAGATCAGCTGGGAAAGAGGGCTCTAACAGTTGGACAGTGTGAGTGGTTTTGCTGTAGATTAACCCACTGAACGTGGACATGGTTGGTCAAAGCAGCCTGATTTCAACACCCAAGACATCTATTAGCCAAGGCTCCTTCACCTGGATTTTGTTTCCTCTCTACAAGAATAGAGAGAAATAAAAAGGCAGTCAAGACGCAAGCCAGTGATTCGTTAAGCATATTTTCAGTGTTAAGGGCTGGTCCAATCGCAGAGCACCAGACAGAGCTGCTGCTGAAATCTGGCCTGCAGCGGGACTTCTGGGCCTGCTTCACTCAGAACTTGCCTGCTGTGCACCCTGTTTGTTTTATACCATGTTTTATAATCTACTCAGAGCAGAGCTAATACCTTAAACCGATGAGTGGACATGCTAGGTAAGGAAAGTTATCCTTAAAGTCCGTGCTCTGCATTGTATGTGCTTATATTCAACTCCATTTTGAGGGTTTCTGCTCATTTACAGAAAGCCCTACAATGTGAGGAAGGATGGTTATTAGAGAAATAATGTCTGAGAACCCATCGAGCTACCTATAGATAATGATGTGAATCCCTAAAAAGGAGATTTCCTTGTCAGGAAACTCTGTAGGTCAATGAGTTCTCTTCTGTGCCATCGGCTACGAAGGGTTCATGAGTAGCCCTGAGTGTCGTGGGGTCTGGTGCTGGGGAGGCCAGGGGAAGTGAACACAGAAGCACTCGGAGGTGTGGAGGGAGGCGGGTGAGGAACTCTGCTTGGTGGGTGTGGCAGAGGCTTCTGAAGAAGGAAGATGTGAGCTGAGACTTGAGTGAGAAGAGAGGACTGCCAGATGAAGAAGCAGGGCTGTAGGTGCCACAAGAACAAGAAAGCGCATTGTGTGGAGGGCAGATGGACAGACGGACTCCAGGGAGAGAAACCAGGAGGGTTGTTTGGGACCGGAGTGAGAGGGCTTCAATACAGTGTGCAGAAGGAGAGAGGTCAATCAGGAGACAATTTCAGGAGTGGAGAAGCCACTGCCTATAGTTGAGAAGGACTTTGGAGGGTCTGGGATTGTGATCTGCAGACCTCAGGGCCCCAGGGACCCCGAAACACTTGTTTCCGTGCTTGGTAAGTGAAGAGGGACCAACACAGGTGACATCCTCCAGCAACTTAGATTTGTCTTTTAGTATCTGACTTTCCTTGACTGATAGACAACTTGTCTTCCTTCCTAGAAGACACTGGATGCCAAAGAGAAGTTCACTGTGGATACCACAGGAAGAACAAGTCAGAAACTTACCTCACTCTGAGTGTTTAGACCTGCGGCCACCATGGAGAGGACCCCTTTGGGATGAAGGGGTGTGTGTGTGTGTGTGTGTGTGTGTGTGTGTGTGTGTGTGTGTGTGTGTGTGTGTGTGTGTGTGTGTGTGTGTGTGTGTGTGTGTGTGTGTGTGTGTGTGTGTGTGTGTGTGTGTGTGTGTGTGTGTGTGTGTGTGTGTGTGTGTGTGTGTGTGTGTGTGTGTGTGTGTGTGTGTGTGTGTATGCTGACTCCCACCTGGAGGCTGGAGGCCAGAAGCCATAAAGCCTGAAGGAAACCCTGTGGTTGGGCAGGCGGCTCAGCCTCTGAAGTGGAGGGCTGAAGGCTTTCACAAAACGCTGTGTATTTTCTGTTATTAGCAATTGGAAATTTTCCCACAGGTAGAACCTGCCCATCTCTTCAGCTTGACTCTGTGGTCTGCCCTTGCAGATTTCGAGGCAGATCTGTGAGTGGTTTCGAGAAGCCAGCAAAGGTGTTTTCTGTACCCTGTGCTCTGTGAGTTTCCACCTCCAGAGAAGGTGGGTATCTGTCTTGGGCAGCTCTGGCCTCACGGGTGTGCTGGTGAGCCATGCCGACCTTCCTCAAAGTGCCAGGACGTAGCCTGGTCCTTGCCAGCTTCCCACACTAGATTCCAGTCGCCCCATCCACACTGTCTTCATGGAGGACTGAAAACTCCCTGAAGAGAGCACCAGGGTGTGGAGTTCCCAGAGCACACACGTGCACCCGCGTCACATTGGTGCACACTGTCCCCTGAGCCTTGCATGAAAGACTGGACTGTTCCCGCAAAGAATGTTTCCATGGCCACTCCCTGTATCACACCTGTGGTGAGCAAAGCACCGGCGGCCACCTTGGGAGAGGCGCTGCTGGGCTGTGGTGCTGGTTGGCATGAGAGAAAAATGAAGGCTGTCAACGCACCTTTTATAGCCAGGAAAACAGTCCTGAAAATGCCTGTGAGCTACGCAAAAAACCCATCCCAGAGGCCCCTGGTACCTGCAGAGCTGGTGCAAAGGAGGAGGGAGGCGTGGGACAGTGGAGGAGTGGGAGACTGGCTGATGGAAGAAAAAAAGCAACAGAGACAGTACATCTGAGGTCCTAGTGGCCAGTGTGACTACTCAGCACAGAAACAAATCCAGTGCTGGCCTCAGTGCTGGCCTAAATGCTAGCCTTGTGCTAGCCTAAGTGCTAGCCTACTGCTCAGTGCTAGCCCGAGTGTTGGCCTCAGTACTAGCCTCAGTACTAGCCTACTGCTCAGTGCTAGCTAAAGTGCTAGCCTCAGTACTAGCCTAAGTGCTAGCCTCAGTGCTAGCCCAAGTGCTGGCCTCTGGCTTGGTGCTAGCCCCAGTGCTAGCCTGCTGCTCAGTGCTAGCCTCAGTACTAGCCTAACTGCTAGCCTCAGTGCTAGCCCGAGTGCTGGCCTCTGGCTCAGTGCTAGCCTCTGGTTAGTGCTACAGGCAGCTGTCTCCACATGGGATGCGCTAGCCAGAAGAGACATCCTGCAGTGGTGTGGCAAGAAAACACTTGCAGTATCTGTATACAGCTTCAGTCCCGAGGCCCCTTCCGTTACTGTGAAGAACATGCAGAGAGAGTCAGTGGGCCCATATCTCCACAGGAAGCGCCCGGGCGCTCTTAGTGACTCTCTCTTGATGGAGAACTCGTATCCCCATCCCCCGCCTGATAAATGACGACAGTGGCTCTCCATTCTTCACCTTGTAGAGGATATTGAGTCACCGAGACATCCAGAGATAGAGTAGTTCCTTAGCAATGAAGGAAGTTCCTTAGCAATGGAGGGTTGGTAAGGGTGCCGCCCTGCCTGCTCCCAGAGCCCTGGGATGCTTTCTGGAAGGGCCTCAGGGGCCTCAGGGCCCCTGGCTCCCCAGTGCTGTGTCTGGGAGCCCCAGCTTGTGGCCTCTCACCCTGAGGCACCGTGGTGAGCACTTGCCCGCGTGTACGTATCATTGGATTCTAGTAAACATCACCAGAACCGAGCCAGCAGCCACACACCCCAAATGTTGTCTACTCGTTGCCATATGTGTTTGGTTGTGTCATTCCGTTTCCTGTCCTAATTAAGATGAGATGATTCTGAGCCCAAGTAACTTGTTCCTCGGATGGCAGGGGCTGCGGGAGGCTCAGCCTTCCCACCTCCACGTGGCTCCACCTTGATGGATGACAGCTCTCTCTCCACCCCCATTTTTAGAATAATTGCCAGTAGAAATGTTGAGAGATGAGTATTTCTGTCAAAGATAGACTCAGGCAACTAAGGCTAACCCAGAAAACTTGAAGCGGTAGGCACTGTGCTTCTTAAAAACTAGTTTATGTGCCAGAAGGATTCAGACTCCTCCACCATCAACTTGGATCTTGCAGGTGGAGGATGTGGATGGAATTCTGAGCAGAGTGTCTGCTCGACTGACGGCCAATTGGCCTGTCCAAGGTCTCAAACTCCTGGATAAATATGAGTAGAACCAAGTAGAACTTGGTAAGAAATTGTGTGCCTCCTTCGGGCTGAAAAGACACATCTTAAGGATGGGAGGAGAGTGTATACTGTTGGATGTTTATAGTTTGAATTTCATAGTTTGGTTTGTTAAGTTAAAAATTTAAGCAAAATATAGTTTTGGTCTTTAAAACTATAAATTTGTGCTATGAATTTGTTCTTTGTTTCTTCCTTCCCCTCCTTCCCTTCCTTCCTTCCTTCCTTCCTTCTTTCCTTCCTTCCCTCCTCTGTTCCTCCTTTCCTTTTCCTTCCTCCCTCCTTCCCTCCCTCCCCTCCTTCCCTCCCCTCCTCCCTTTTCTCCCTTCCTCCCTCCCTCCCTTCTCTGCCCTTCCTTCCTTTCCTCCTCTATTTCTCCTTTCCTTTTCCTTCCCTCCCTCCTTCCCTCTCTCCCCTCCCTCCCTCCCTCCCTCCCTTCCTTCCTTCCTTCCTTCCTTCCTTCCTTCCTTCCTTCTTTCCTTCCTTCTGCTAGTAATGGGGGTTTCCTGCTTGTCATTCCTGCTCATGGCTGGCACTCTACCACTTGAACCATGCCTCCATCCCAGCTTTAAAAAGTTTCTATAGCCTGTATGTTGAAACAGCTCTCCCTACCTGCAATTAGCAAGAGTAGTGCTCTCTCTGCATGGTGGACAGTGTGGACCCTGCTACCACTTCAGGATGACTGGAAGTGGCTTCATAGAGGAAAAACAAGACTGGCAAGTGGAAGTGTGTGTCAGCTTTTGAACGGCATCTGAGGCCAGGTTTACATGTGCTGTGCCTTCCAAGATGCCGTGGGCTCACTGGCCTGTGTAACTTCTTATCGCCTGTCACTGCGACATTGTGCCTCAGCTTCTTGAAAGAAATCGCAGTTTAGTGTGGTCTGACTATTCAAAGGCCCCATCTTGGCAGGGGCAGTGGGCATTTTCTGAGCATGGTAGTACGTAGAAGGCAGGCTGGGAGGGGCCCACTCTCTGTGGCACCGAGGCCCTCACACACCGGTCCCATGCTTGCTCACCTAGCTAATCTGCATGCTATTGTCAAAACACATATTTAAAACAGAGAAGGAGGGCTTGCTGAGATGAGACATTCTGCTTTGGGAAGGTAGAGTGCAAATACAGGATTCATTGTTTTCTTGATTGGAAAAAAAATGAACAAAAATTGCCACACTTATTTCTCCTTGCAAACAACGCACTGGAACTGAAGGCCTTCACAAATCATCGTACCAGGTTTTGAGCCTTGCAAGTTGCAGGGGCGGCTGGAAATTTGTCGACTAAGTACTTGGAGAGGAAGAAGACATCTGTCTTGATAAACATCAGCCGGCGAGTGGTGAGCATTTGTGCTTGGAGGAAATGGTCACCACCACCTGTGAGATTAAAGACTGCAAGTCGTAGCAAAGTGACCCACGGGGCCTTCTCCTTCCCATCCACTCGGTCCATGAAGCAGAGCACCGGGCTAAGGAGCACATGCTTATCCAACAGCTCCCAAGTCGGCATCCTGGGCTTTTTAGGACTATGTCTGTGCCTGTGGTGAGCCTTTTATACTAATCGGATGACTGGCGTGTAACTATGACATTCATTTCCATCCTGGACCATTTCCAAACTTCATTGAGCCCAGTTGTGGGAACTCCTACTCCATTCTCGCTCAGACTGAAAGATAACAGACTAACTCTGGCGGACAGCACCTTGTGCAGTTGGAAGCACAGCTGGTCGCACACTGATCTGTGCAGAGGCCGCTGGGGCTGAGGGGTAGCTCGGAGTCCAGACAGCTCGACTTCACCTGCGCAAGGCAGACGTGTGGGATTGGGCTTGCGTGTTCTCCTCTCCCCACGCAGGGCTTGCCTTCCCCAGGTTTAGTTAAAGCAGGATGTAGACTCCTGACTGTGGAGACATCCTCCCCTCCCCTGCACACGTCGTCTGAGTACACACATCTCTCTCGCCTCTGCTCTGTGCAGGCCCATCCTGGGCAACCATCTCCTAAGGGAGTGTACCTCCAACATCTCTTTGCTTCTAGCTTAGCCCAACGTCAGCTGCCAATTCTAGTCCCCACCTTTGAAAATAGACTTGACTCCTGTAGTCCCATTTTTAGAACTGATAGAAACAACATTTGTCTTCATTCCAAAGCTATCTAGCTCCCTCAGTACTCATTCTGGAAGAATGTAGGAGAGAAGAGGAAGATCGTGAAACGCTTTGGTGTGCAGATGTAAATCGAGGGGATGGGGGGTGAGGACAGGAGGAAGAATGGTGAAAGGACTGACACCGATCGAGACACACTGCACTCACACACTGTCAGGTTGAGTTGGAACCTCCTTAAAGATATAAAAATAAATAAATAAAAACTCCGGGGTGTCTGTTACCAGGCTTTCCTCCCCCAGCACGAGCTAGTCTGCTCTCTGTGAAACAATTGTGCATTTAATAGCACTGTCTCCTTTAAGCGCACTGTATTCATGATTCTAATTTCAAGCAGGAAGGGTAGGAAATATTCCTGTTTCCGGGATGTCTAATTAACACCCCGGAGGTTAACTGACTTTGTAGAGCAGAAATGCAGGCTTCAAACCAGGGCTGTCTGATTCCTAGGCCAGGCTGGAGGAGAAAGAGGGCATTACAAAGCCTGTCTGCTTCAGCGCTTTCTCCCTGGAGCTTCTGCGGTAACCATTTCAGCTCCGACCATTCGAGAGGCTCCAGCATGTGAGAATGAACAGATCCAGCGCACGTTTCCTTAGCTACAGGTAGGTATTTCTTCTGCTCAAGCTGTCTTCAGCCCTCTCTGGTAAGAGGGAATGGAGGAAGAAATAAGACTTCTCATGAACCCTATCACATTCAGGGTCTTTGTATCCAATCCACGGAGTTTGTTGATAATGAAGGGCCTGTTCCCCGTCCTCACAAAGACCAGAAGGACAGTGCTCACATTGCAAACATTGTCCCGGAGGTTGGCGGACTTGACTATTGCCTTGGAATAATAATCACAATAAGGCAGAGCTGGGCTGGCCTGGGTCAGCTGCTAGAAGGTTCCACGGGGAGGAAGTGGGATCTGGTGGTGGGTGGGATTTGAACAGCCAACGGGGAGAGGGAGGGGGGAGGGCAGGTCAGGAGTGAGGACTCGGGAGGAAGGGGCAGCAGTGGAGTGGAGATGGGTGTGGTTGTTCGGGGACTGGGATGTGCCTGAGGGAAAGTTCTGAATGACCACAGAGCCATGTCTGACCACAGATACTTGAGCACCACGGCCCGAGAACTGCGGCCTCCCCAGCAAGTCTGGACAAGGCTTGCCCGGTCCTCTCTACCAGAGCCTCCTGGTCCCCGCGCTACTTTCTGCTTACTTTTAAATAACTGGCTAAAATAAGTGAGAACAGAATTAGCCTTCTTCAGTCTAAACTACATCATATGCAACTCTGATAAATACTAATATTCACCCAGTGCTTTTGTGTCCTATTTATTTTTGGAATGGTACAGGTGACATGTCCCTTTAACTCAGCTGGCTGATGACACAGGAACTGTTGCTGTGATTTTGGGGCTGCTGGATAGACCTAGGCAGGCCGCCACCATCTTCCCCCTGCTCATATGCCTCACCGTACTTCCTTTTGTATTGGCTGGATCCTTTGCCTGGAATAATCCTTCTTATTTATTGTATTTATTTTTGTACCAGTCCTGGGGCTTGAACTCAGGGCCTGGGTACTGTCTCTGAGGTTTTTTTTTTTTTTCACTCAAGACTGGCACTCTACTACTTGAGACACAGCTCCACTTCTGCCTTTTTTTTTTTTTTTTTTTTTTTGAGGTAAGAGTCTCACGGACTTTCCTGCCTGGGCTGGCTTTGAACCATGATCCTCAGATCTCAGCCTCCTGAATAGCTAGGATTACAGGTATGAGCCACTGGCATCCAGATGGAATAATCTTTGATCCTCTTTGCTGCTAAAGTTCTTCTCTTCCTCTTAGATCCCATCTAACCAGTGCTCCTGGGTAAACTAAGTGGGGCTAGCCTGTCTCTGGTCTCTGCTCCAGCACTCAGATGTAGCTGTGACTTTCTATTTGGATGTCTGGCCTGCAGTAGATCATGAGTCACTTTGATCTGTTCTGCATTCGTCATACCTTGTGTGGGTCTTGTGCCATTAGATTCTCAAGAAGACTTGGTAAGTGGTTTTGCACCAGGCATCTAGACCAAGCCTGGCGCTGGAGAAGATGCCAGTGAGGAGATAATCTGAGGAGCTTTCAATAAAAGCAGCACTGTTGGAGTGAGGGTGGAAAAACCCACAAATGGCTGCCTTGAAAGACGGCTGGTACAGAGGCTCCAATTTGTTTGGAAACAAACTCTTATCTAGTAAGAGTGACCAGAGTGGTTTAGAAACTGAGCAGGAGGAAAGCTGAGATCTGGGGAAGCAAGAGATGCAGAGCAGGGAGCTTGCAGTGCAGGGAGGGGGGCTGCTTTCTGTGGGGGTACGGAAGAGGGGGCGTGGAAGAGAGGGTAGTTCTGTGCTTGTCAAATAAGTAGGCTGATGGGATGAATAGCACTTCTGGTATCTTTCCTGGGCTACAGAAACAAGATTTGCATTCCAGATGATGGCAGCGGGTCGTATAAACTCTGTGGTTTGGGATGCTGAACAACAAAATTCAGAATTATAGGCAAATCAGGCATGAAGGGACTGCAGACACGTGCACAGTGCCCTGAAGTCCTGAAGTTGGGTCGTTATCGTCTGCTGTTTTCCTAACCCCTGATTGAAGCACAGGGAATCCAAGTCCTGTTCGCTTTCTTAGTAAATTCTACCAAATATTAGAGCTGGAAATGACAGCTATCCCACAGCAACTCCCAGAAAACAGAAAAAGAGGAAACATTTTCACTTCATCAAATGAGGTCCACCCAACCCTGATCCCAGCAGTGGATCCCAGCACCATGAGAAAGGAAACTTCCAGCCAGCTCACTCAGGAGCACAGGTGCCAAGACTCAAAGCAACATATTAGCAAATTCAGTCCTGAGGAAAGGACCCAGTTGGGTGTACATCAGAAATGCAAATGTGGTCTAACATCTGATAATACAAGGAGAAAAAGCCTCCAATCATCCTAATAGATGCAGCAAAAGTATTTGCTGACATTAACAGTCATACACGATTAAAATATCTTGGCAAATGGAATGGAAGGAGCTTCGGTCATCGGAGCTCCAGCAAACATCATGCTCGCTGGAGAATGGTTGCAAGTGTTCCCTTTGGTACTGGGGACCACAGTGACATTGTTTGTCTGCATCCATGGTTGGATGGACCGAATCTCTGCAGTGAGGCTGGGAATAAGGGGTGTAAGGACCAGAAATGAGCAAATGAAGGAGAATCTTGAGCTCAGAAGTCATCTCTAAAATAAGGCCCTAAGTTCAAACCCCAGTACTGCCTAGAAAGACAGAGAAGAGGAAGGTAGGGGGGATGGGAGAGGGAGACAGGGAGAAGGAGGTAGGGATCGGGAGAGAAGCTACTGAATCAGTAGATTGAAACCCCTCTTTACCATGGGTCAACTCTTCAAAGCCAATTTTTTTAAAATTAGATTTAGGGAGGATTTACTCATCTCTTCATCACATACTGGTTTGGCTGACCACTGGCCATTCCTCCAGCCCCTGAGGACATACCAGTAAAGAAGGCAGACATTTTTGTTCCCATTAGAGAA
Organism: Dipodomys merriami; assembly: GCF_024711535.1. Classification (NCBI taxonomy): domain Eukaryota; kingdom Metazoa; phylum Chordata; class Mammalia; order Rodentia; family Heteromyidae; genus Dipodomys; species Dipodomys merriami. Next base: position 2,984,247 of record NW_027202871.1, read on the forward strand.
ACCAGCGATGCACAAACAACTGGGAACATGGCCTCCATGCAGCCTAGCTCTGCACAGCCTCGCTGTTAAGGGGCCAGTAGAGGCCCGTACAGACAAGGGGGCATCATCCATTATCTCCCTCCACACCAGCACCGACATCTTAGTTCACGGAAACATACTCTGACGATTGCACGCAACACACCACATGGAGCAGATCCCATGACAGCACAGCCCACGGCTCATGCCACACTCCGTGGACTGGGGAGAAAAAGGCCTTAGGAGGGTAGTAGGAGGTCCTCCCTGAATAGCGGCCTGAATCAAAATGATGTTACACACAAAATCACATCAGAAAGGCATCCAGTGCCTTCCTGCCATCCAGAATCTGCTCTTAGAACACCCATTCCCATTTTCCGTCTTAAGACAGGTCAGAAATATTTCCCTTTCAAGTTAGAGGATTCTGGATGTGTGTCCCCTGTGGGAGCACGTGTCTCGACTGAAGAGGGAGTTCCAGAACCTGTGGCCCAAGACATTTACAGATCCTTCCTATTCTGGAAGAGCCTGCAGCTGGGAACACGCAGCAGGCCGCTACAGTGTGACAAGGAAAATTGAGTTTCTTCATTGCCAAGGAGAAGAATTCAACCCCTTCCCAATTGTAAGGCTTTAAATGAATCAGGTATAGTGTAGCTATGAAATTTGTCATTCTGTGAGCCTTGTTGCTCTGGAAGATTCATGAGCCTGCTGCCCTAAGAAATAAATCTGTCACTTCTCCTCCTCTCCCTCTTCCCTTCTTTCTCTCTCCAAGTCAATAAAAGCATGGACGATTCAGAAACTAGCCCCTTCTGCCTACAACCGACAACCATGTGGTCCTCCTTCACCATCACACCCAAGGGGTTGGCCAGGGGCACACCGCTGGCAAAGCCTTTGTAAGCAGACATTTCGAGTCTCACCCAGAGTTGGGGGCACAGACCGGAAGAAAGGCCTTCACACGGAGCAGGCGCTCAGTTCCCAAGATGCCATTCCCAGCAGTGCCCCCTAAACTCCATGTGGTGCGGCAAAGGGTCAGGTAATGTGCGCGGAACAGGGCATGTCTGAGTAGAGCTGGGAACACTAGCTTTGTTTCCCTACGTATTTTCAGTCTTGTAAGACACGTGATTTCTGCTGTAGCTCTTTGCCTCTGTCATGCAACCACAGACAATATGGAAGTGATTGTGCGTGGCCGTGTTCCAACAAAACTTTATTTACCAAAACACATGATGGGCCATTTTTGGACTACCGGCTGTATTTTTCCAGTGCCTGGTACAGAACACTCATTTCCCCAAGCCTAAAAATTGGTGGTTCTCAATAGGTGGAACTCCGATCTGTGGTATTAGCATTAACTGGGAAACCATTAGAAATGCAGATAGCCAGATCTTAGTTTGCATCAAAATCACCTGACATGCTTGCTACACTCCCTGGACCCCCAGCACCAGGGTTTCTGATTCAGCAGGACCTTGCTAGGTCCTGAAAACTTGCCCTTTATCCCTCACCCCCACCCCCCACAGCTTCCCAGATAAACACTACAGAGCCAGGACCAACTCTGTGAACCACTGCTATGAACAATGTCCCAATCATGGGATGTGGGGAGGGGGTCAGAAGAACAGAGTAGCAGCAGGAGCTGAAGGAGCAGAGAAGAATCAGACTCACTTGCTCTAGCTGACTCCTTGCTGGAATGAAGGCAGGAAGCCCAGCAGGCAAAAGGGAACAAGGTCACGGCAAGGCAAGGAGCTGCTGGCCGCGGTGCCGGCGTTCCTCTGCAGCTAATGCTGCCTGGGCTGACTGCACTTGCTTGGGTTCAGGCAAAGGGCAGATGAGAGCAACTTTTGAGCCAAGTAGGGAGGACGTGGGGAGAGTCTGTGCAGACCTGGCATGCCAGGAGTGGCCGCAGCATGGCTGGGCCCGTTACCACGCAGGGGTGTCCCATCTCACCCCTGGGTCTGCTTACTGGAGGGGTAGTTTCAGAGCTGCAGGCTTCAGCGGAACCTCTGAGGGGGGGACCCTACCCAGACATCTCCATCAGCTCAGATGGGTCATCCCACCTGCTGACACTCCCAGCTTTCTGAGAACAGGGGAGTGGAGATGCTAATCATGAAATGCTCTGCTGTTGAAGGGCTGACGTGACAAAGCCAGGGTGCGGTGCAGAGGGCATCGATGAGGAGTCTTCGGCTCTTACCAGCTTGTCTTGGGACAAGCAGGCAGCTGGCAAGCAGGTGCTGGGATCGTGTGAGCTGTGGATGGCACCTCAGCAGGCGGTGGCTGCCGTGTCCCGCTCTCTACAGGAAAGAGCCTGCATGGACACCATTATTTTCCTAAGCCCTGGCTGCAACAGCACGGGAAAATTGACCACAAGCTCCTCCAATCCATCCTCCTGGACCAGCCCTTCCCGCATGGCACACGAGCCATGTGGTGGTGTAGTCATGGTTCTGGGGGGACGGGAAGGGGTGTGGATGGAACAGAGTGAACTCAGGTTGTAACATGATGTTGAGATGGCATTAGGCTGTAGGCCAGCCCATGAGAAGCAGCGCCGTTCTGGCCCTTCTGCTCTTGGCCCTGACTGTCCGCTTTTCTCCCTGCCCTGACCCCCAGCCTTGCCCAGCGATGCCAAACCCCAGAACCCAGTTCAGGCCATGGTTTCTCATACAGGTGTGGCTCAGATCTTGTCTTAGGAGAACTTGTCATCTCATGTCCTCACTTCCGCCTAATCCTGAAGAGTTTTCCCCATTCATTCTTGCATCCTCATTTACTGAAGTGCGTGGCTACAGGAGCAGATTGTTTCTAGAACAATCTTTGGTCTTAGAGAGCTGAAGGAAGGAGAGCAAGGAAGCGAGAAGGGAGGAATGTGGCCCGGGCTCCAGTCCTTTTCCTTCTTCACGGGGCTGCAAAGGACCGGCCGGGCAGGTGCCCACTTCACTGAGTTCCCCTGAAGTTTTCTGTAATCGCCCCGGTCGCTTCCTAATAGGCTGTAGGAGCCCTCGGGAAGTGCACGCCACCTTGGCTCTGACTGCACAGGAGCTCAGCCATTTCCCAACGAGCTCTCACTCCGCTCAGTACAAGGTCAGTGCACTTATTTAACTGCAGAACAAAAGATGTCGAGTTTTATAACCGTTTCAGCAGACTCTTCAAATAGGATACCAGCCGCTCTCTAGCAGCGAGCATTTCCCAAGGCACAGCTATGACTCCAGGGCTCGTCTCTTCAGCGCACAAACCACCCAAGTATTAACCAGCCTTCCAAAGACATCTCGTCTCCCTGTCAGAACAGGAAAACTCCAGGGGCGATGGTGACAGACGCTAGCCGGGGACAGACACCAGCGTCTAGAAACCTCGATCCCATCAAATGGCAGAGCTGCCAAGCTCAGAAGCAGCTCAAGAATGGAACTTCTCTGCTCGGACCACCCTCCCTTGCCTGCCAGCTGGCAGAAGCAGCAGGCTGAGAATAAGGTTTTCGGTTTGGCTAGTAGATTCAAATCTGCAAAACTCTTTCTGTAGGACAGAAGCTGTTGACGGCTCTTTTTTTTTTTTTTTTTTTTCACATGAGCCTGAGCACATGGAAAGAGCATGGACTCGAACCCTGCCAATGATCGGGAGGGTGGGGAGAGTTTGTATTCCCGGTGGCGTCACAGAGTTGTCTCCTCTTCTCAACGGGATAGTCGCCCAACTTCAAACATAGCCATAAGGGCCTTCACAAAGTCTTTGGCCATGGGGCTGAAGGAATCACCAGTCCCTCACATGGCTCCAGTCCTCTGAAAGACTCAGCCTTGGAGTGTGTCCTGGGCTGGCTGGGTGCCAGGCCTGGTCCCCTGTCCCAGGCCCTCATCCTCCACCCCTGAGCTTCTGGCTTTCCATTGAGCCAGTGTGGCTCTTGTCCCTCATTTCTTGGGCTTGGAGCCATCTTGACGCAAAAAGAGAATCCAACCAATAACTAGTTCTTGGGCCTCAACTGCCTGCACTGAGCTGCAGGGTCCCCCAAATGAAGTAGCCAATCTCTTGCCCTCTGTGCCTCTCCAAACCTTCAGGGAGATGAGGTGAAGGTACCCAGAAAGAGAGCGGGGAGACAGGACCTGGTTAGGCAGAGATAGCAGAGAGGGGGGAGGGCGAGGGAACTCTGAACATGGAGCCCACCAGGCCTGGGAGGAGGTAGACCAGCTTAGAAGAAGCAGGTCTTCCGGAAATATCTAAAACACACCTAAATAGTTTAAGGCTCAAATTCAAGGGGGGAAATTGTGGGGTGACAAAGACCAGGGCTCCTTCTCCAAAGCCTGTGCTGACAGTGTCACCCATTCTCTGGGTGGATGTGAAGGGTGGGAACGTGGCTCCCGCCCCCTTCCTCCAGTGTTTGCTCTGGGACTGGAGGTGCCTTAGTTTATCCACTCAAATCTTAGAATCTCCACTTCTAAGTCACGGGGCCTTGCAATGTGAAGAGCTGACTTGGTGGCTTTTGCTCCTCTTCCCAGGTCTGTTTCTCAAGTCGGCTATGGCAAATCCACTTTCCTTTGACATTCTTGTCATGGTACGTGGTGGATAAAGACAGTGAGGGACAGAGGAAGATTAGAAGTACTGTCCACTGAAGACAGAGCCAAGAGTCTCCACTGGCCACCAGCTGCTCACGCTGCTCCTTCTCAGTCCATCACCAGCCACCTGGGGGAGCCGGGCCCCTGCCTGGTCTGTACTGACCCTTAAACTCTGTCCCCCTTGCCATCGAAAGGGCGGGGAAGGTCCTTCCTTCTGAGCTGATGTTCACAAAGGTCCTGATGTGGAGACCAACATTGATCTCTCTGAGGCACCATCCAGAGAGACATCAGAAGATGGAAACTAATTTCAATACAAAGTCCAACAACATGGCTTATCTTAAAAACTTAGTGTTTGGTGCTGGGAATATAGCTTAGTAGTAGAGTGCTTACCTAAGATGCATGAAGCCCTGGGTTCAATTCCTCAGTACCACATACACAGAAAAAGCCGGAAGTGACTCTATGGCTCAAGTGATAGAGTGCTAGCCTTGAGCAAAAGATTAAGGACAGTACCCAGGTCCTGAGTTTAAACCCCTGGCCAAAAAAAAAAAAATGTTTCACAGATTTTGGACCAGGAAGGTGGCTCAGTGGTAGAGCGCTTGCCTTGCATGCATGAGGCCCTGGGTTTGATTCCTCAGCACCACATAAGCAGGAAAAAAAAGCCGGAAGTGGCACTGTGGCTCAAGTGGTAGAGCGCTAGCCTTGAGCTGAAGAGCTGAGGGACAGCACCCAGGCCCAGAGTTCAGGCCCCACGACCAGCCCCCCCCCCCCCCAGAAAAAAACCAAAAAAAAAAAAAAAAAGAAAAAACTTAGTGTTGCAGCTCTCTCTCTCTCTCTCTCTGCATGTGTGTTTTGGCTGAACTGAGGTTTGAAATGAGGGCCTTGTACTTGCTGGGTTGGTGTTCTACCACTTGACCCATGGCCCTAGCCCTTTTTTTGCTCTAATTCTTTTCCACAGGATCTCATGCTTTTCCTCAGACCAGCCTTGGACTATGGGCCTCCTTCCTCCATTTCCCTCACGCCCGAGCCTTCCCATCTGCACTGACTTAACAACGGAGATGTGTCCGGCCAAATTTTGGCCTGGGCTGCCTTCAGCTGGGATCCTCCAGATCTCTGCCTCTCATCTAGTTGGGATCATTGATGTGAGCCACCATGCCCGGCCCATTTTATTTTTTTAATCTCATGACCAACAGGATTATTTCACACTTCTTGATTTATGATAAGAAGGCGGGCTTACAGGATCGGCACCTTGGGAAAGCACCTCAGCTCCTGTGACCTCTGTGCATATCTCCACTTGTTTCAAGAGCTGAGGACCCCCTTGACTCTCATCACCCTGAAACCTCTTCAGATCAATCTTTGTGGGAAACCAAAGTGGAATTAATGTCTCGGTCGAAGGCTGGGCTGGGAAGAGTGATTAGGTCTAGTGGGATCTATTACTGTTCTCTCGGGAAATTTCTAAGACTTCCTGGGAGTGCCTACCTCCCAACCCCAGCCGTGACTGCCTTTCAGGAGAGGAAGGTGCTTTGTGGACAGGCCCCACTCTGCAGGGTGAGATGATGAACAGAGCCAGGCTCAGCCACTCACCGCGGTGACGTCACACGCCTGCCTGCGTGGTTCCCAGCTGGCTGTGCTGACCAGGCCGAAGCTGCAGCCGGTTAGCCTCTGCCCCCCCCATCCCCGTAATGTAACCCTGCCACTCCCACCCCTGCCAGGCCCTCAGCCAACCCACAAGGAATTACCAAACCCTCATCTGTGCGTGTGTGGCATGCGTGGGCGCCTAGGCCTGCCCTCCAGTGCCGAGTCTCATAAGAGTACGGGCCTCCCGGGCGCTCCAGACCTCCTGCCGTCCCCCCACAGAGCCCCGTGTCCACACCGCTGACAAATGGCACCCCGGGCCCCAGCCACCCCAAGGTAAGCAGCCTGCTCTCTGTGTTGGCTAGTGTCTCTTTCTGTCTTCCTCCATCTGGAAAACTCCCCCTTGTTCTTTCAAATGAATGCAAAAATAATAGCACACACAGACATGTGCTGTGCGCAACCATGTGACGCTCACACCAAGGGTGAGTGTGTGTGCGTGCGTGCGATGACACAATGCTCACACCAATCTGGTATGTCTGTGGCACAACACAATGCTCACACCAAGCAGGTGTGTGTGTGTGTGTGTGTGTGCGAGATGACAGGATGCTCACACTGAGTGTGTGTTCATGACCACATGATGCTCACACCTAGGGTGTGTGTACGCGACAATATGATGCTCACACCAACCGTGTGTGTGTGTGTGTGTGTGTGTGTGTGTGTGTGTGTGAGACAACACAATGCTCACATCGAGCATGTGCTGTGTGTGTGATGATGATGTGATGCTCACACTGAGCGGGTGTGTGTGCGTGATGATGTGATGCTCACACGGAGCGGGTGAGCATGTGCAAGGCACGCGAGTGCCCCACCTGCCCGAGGTGATGCTCTGAATGCAGCTCACTGTCCCTGGCACCGGCATCACCGTGGAGCAATCTGGAGTTCCACCCTGGACTTGCTGACTCAGGAAGTGTAGCGTGGGACCCGGAATCTGTCTTCGCCCGTCTCGGGGTGCTTCCTATGAATGCACCATCCGAAAGCTACCCTTATCTGAATCTGGAGACCACGCCTGTAAGGAAGATCATAGGATCTCCTGGGATGGCCCCGTACACTGAAGCACAGAGACGTTAAGCAGTTCCCCAACGGCACACTGCCCAGCCCGCAGCCATACCCCCATCCTACTACTGAAAGTGCTCTTCACTGACAATCATTATTTTCCCCCTGAAAAATTCCTCAGTTATCTACATTGCTTTTTTTTTCCTGCATTGCTTGGCCTCGTGTTATAGCCAGTCATCTGACAATGTGGCAAGTGATTGCCTTTTCTCTGTTTTGCTTGAGACAGGAGATTCCAGGCTCAGTCCTTATCTTGCACGCCAGGTGCAGTCCTGGCGACTGGGCTTAGGGCAAGATGGCCGATGGGATTTGCTGCTTATGAGCAGAAACCATGAACCCATCACGAGTAAATGCTGCGCTGCAGCAGAATCAGTACAAAACCATTTTCAGTATTCTCTAAGGAGCCAAGATTATTTAGCTTCACCCTGCTCATATCCCCCTCTGGTTGCTGAAATCATTTTTATGAGAAAATTGGCCTGCACCCTGCTTATATTACACTCAGAATTAGACTGACCATTACAATTCATTTCAACACCTATTGGCTATACTGAGCATTTAGTATGTGCCAAACGCTGTGAAAATGGCAGGGAAGTTTTAATTGACTTTTTACTAACATTGATCAGCACTGAAGCTCCAATTCCTTGGGTTGGGTTTTTTGTTTTTGTTAATTTTCCAAATGGGAAAAATGTACCCTTGGTCCCTCTCCTTTCAGAACACATTGCTAGAATTGTTCAAACCTGTTCAAGACCCTGGTGTGCAGCTGCCTGCTTCTCCTCTGAGTGAAACCATGTCTCAGGAAGGGCACAGTCCCTCTCCACAAGCATGGTGGGCCTGGAGCAGGACGTGATGGGCGATCGGCTGGGTGGTTGAGCAGGAGGAGAGTGGAGAGGGACTGGGAGTGGGGGCAGAAGCCAGCACTGCTCACCCTGCCTTTTCACTTAATCTTCACAACCATCCTGTGGCTTTAGGTTCAGACAAGAAAGCGGAAGCTGGTGGAGTTCATGCTCAGAAGACCACAGCGCTGCTCAGCCTGGAGCTGCTGCCTCCCGAGGATATTCTGCTCAACACCTCCCTTAAGCACTTCAAGAGGGACTGATGTGGGAATGCGTATCCTCAGTGCACCCGGTGGCTTGTTTTACATCGTGTCTCCATCTGTCTGCAGTGACCTTCTCTCCCTGGACGACAGTGTCTGCTGGATGTGTTTGGTGAGCAAATACCATTCCCGGCTCCCTTTGCTAGCACCCTGTGGCCTGCAAACATGCCCCCCTCTTCCTCCCCCGCTTGATTAATCTCATAATCCTGGCTCTGGACTTTTGGCATTACTGATTATTTCAGTGCTGAATAAATTGACTCAGTCAGAATAATGCATTCACAATTTAGGTGCTTCTTGACTTACCAAGGAGTTTTGTCCTGATAAACCCACCTAGAGTTACAAATAATCTAAGCTGAAAATGCATTTGATCCTCTCCTGGGATATATAGCAAACAACTCTGTGTATTCTTTCAGATCACAATGGAGTTGATCAAGAGCTCAACAAACAGTGCAAGATACTACAGAAAACATTCAAACTCATTAATGCTGAACAGCACATGGGTCCACTGGCATTCCTATTCTTGTCCCCAGGCTCCCCCAACCTCCTCCCCTCCCCCTCCCGCTCTGGGCGACTTCCTGGTATGTGTTCTCAGGAGCTGAGGGTTTTGATATTCATCAAAGGCCTGGGTTCCTGCTTAGCTGAGGTCTGAGGGAGAATTCCAGACATGAAGAATGGACTAAGCACTTCACCATGGTGCCCAAAAGTACCTCATTTATCACACGCACAGCTGGACTGCCCTGGAAGGGCAAGGGGACTGTGTGTGTTTGGACTCTTAATTGTACAATTCAGCACGAGACTGCAGGACTGGGACACACTGCCTCAGAAACTTTCTTGTGGCTGGTAAGCCTGTGCCTGGCAATCTCTCTGGGCACTGTGAGAACTGAGTGGCGAGTTGCTGGAAGATTCTGAGAGCTGCACCTGACCTGGGTCAATTGGAGAGGAGACAAGGATCATTTCATTACCACGTGTGGAAGCACTGCCCACCTACCTCCCTGCCCTGCCTGGCAATTCGTTGCTTGTGTTAGTGGATGAACTAGAACTGGTTTTCTGTAGCATCATGGGTAATCCACCACTCTGCGTCGACGTCCTTACTAAAATAAATGTGATCACCAGAGAGAGGAAGGTGCGGCTCTTTCTTCCCTTTATTAAGCAATATGCTTGTTCAGCCTGTATGTATGTATTGTGTGTATGTGTATGTGTGTGTGTGTTTGTGTGTGTACACCTCCACTCCTGGCTTTTTGGTGGTTAACTGGATAGAGATTAGTGTCTCATGGGTTTCCCTGCCCCAGCTGGCTTTGAACCACGATCCTCAGATGTAGCTGGATTGACAGGCTCGAGCCACTAGCACCCAACTAGACTGATCATATTTAATTTGTGTATTAATAAATATGTTATAATGCTCAATGGGAACATTTTATCAGAAATATAATCAGCATCAGATGGAGATACAATACATTAAAACCACCGAAGTTAAACTTGATATGTGCATAACTGCTTATCAGATTATGGTTGCGTGAATTTACTTAATATACAACTGTTATTAAATTTTTTTGCCAGTCCTGGGGCTTGAACTCAGGGCCTGGGCGCTATCCCTGAGCTTCTTTTGCTCAAGGCTAGCACTCTATCACTTGAGCCACAGCACCACTCTTGGCCTTTTCTGTGTACTGAGGAATCGAACCCAGGGCCCCATGCATGGTAGGCAAGCACTCTACCACAGAGCCACCTTCCCAGCCCTGTTATTAATTTTGAATGTGATCTTGGCCTGGGATAATTGCTTTTCTGAGACAACGGAATGGGTTGTCTCACTTTCGCATCCTTAACTTCCCATAGCGCATTCTCTCAGTCACTCGTCACTCGGAATGGCCATTGTGCATTATTGCACAGATTCACTCCAGCCACACCAGGCAGAGGTGCCAGCAACGCCCTCTCTTCTTACACAGTCAGAAAATTTGCTTCAGTGTTAAAAAGTTCCGAGAACGAAGTTAGTCTTACCAAAACTGACTGCTCTGAACACTGTTCAGTTCCTGGTGAATATACTAACAAAAGACCACACTGCAAACACAATATTTAACGTTATATATGAGCATAACATTGTAAATAGTATTTTTTCCCCAGGAGATAATTAAATGTAGTGGTCTAGAGAATGAATCTTTCCTTTCTCTTGCTTAGTAAGAATAACTATCTTAGCAAGAAAAACAACACTTGTATTTATCAAGGGCTCTGTGTCCTGTCCTACTTAGAACATTTCATATGTATTAGTCCAACTAATCTTCATGGCAGCCTACAAAGTATTAGGACTACTAATATTGCTGCATCTCCAGTCTTCCCAGGGGGGAACTGAGCTACAGAGAGCTTAAGTAAGACCATCTAACTACAGAAGAGTCAATCACAGGCACCTGGTCTCCAGCAAGTCTCTTTTTAAAGTGAATCTCACACTGCCTCTCGAACTCTGCCACCACGCCTAAGCCGAATTTCCCACACACACACCATCTTCTATGTTTGGCTCCTTCAGCATGCCAAAGAGAAGAATTTATTAATTTATTGTTTATGTATATATGTACTTATTTATTATCTTTAGTTGTACAAAGGGGTTACCATTGAAGATGTCAGTTTCTATGTACCACGTACATGGGTGGCTAGCACCCCTTTCTATAATTTTCTCAGAGAATAGTTTATAAGCCAGACTTTGTCATAGTCATTCTTGTTTTTCAAGACCTTTGAATTCTCCTAAAACTCATTTACTAGTCTCTAAAAGCTGCCTGCACCTCCACCTCCCTCTCCTTTGTGAAGAGTATATTTAAACCTTGAGAATTGGCCTCTGCTTTGGCTCTTGGTACATCGGTGATTCCTGTGCTGTGTTTTCCTGATAATCAATCTGTGTGTCTATTCTTTGAAATGGCCTGTTTTCAGTTCATTCCAGCGAGCACCTGAAAGCAAAGGGAAGCTTTCCCTTCACCCTCATATATGGCAGGAGGGGAGAAGTTTCAAGAGCAATTCCAGAGTTCTGGGTTTTTCTACTGAGAGGATGGAAAATACCGAAATGGGGAAAGCTGAGGAAAGGCGGGCTGGGTGAGGAGGAGCCTGGGGCTTGGTTTGAGATGAGTGTCTTCACCTGAGCTTCAGCACAGAGGATACATGAGTAGCTAGAATACAAATCTAGAGCTTAGGGAAAACCCTGGATGGATACGGTGCTGTGAAGGTTTAATTGCAAAATGGAGAGTATTTTATGAGTAATATCAGTGTCTACTATCTTCACTGACCATAGATTATGTTCACATAATTCATAGAGCATGAACATTTTCTCCTGTGATGAAACAATCAAATGTATTTTAGAATGACATATTAACCAAACACTTAAGGCTTGGAAAAAATAAAACAAAACAGATGGGTTTTGCTCTTTAGTTCTCACACACTGTGGTCCACCTACTACATCACTGGGTTTCAAGTTTGGAGCAGAGGCTTCAGTGGGGTGGAATGCCCCCTCGGGCGCCATCGCTGGCATCTGGAAGCATCGGATAGAAGCACAGACTTGCGCCTGCTTCCACCAAACCAGAGCTGCCTTTAGTACAGTGCTCCAAGCCCCACTTTTCTGGGACGCTGGCAGATCTGTAGAGAGTCGCTGCAGCTGGATGACTGTGAAGAAGCCAAAATAGACGGTGTGATGACATCCTGCGGAAGATGCCATGCACGGCCTCTGTCCCAGCTGATCATTTACAGATGGCACCAGTGCACAGACGGTACACCCACTGGGGACCGTTTCCTGGCAGTTGCGTAAGCAAGTTCCTCCTGAGGTGCTTGCTCGTTTTTGACTCCCTCCATGCTGGTTTAAGGTCCCTGATCCACTCTAGAGGCAAGAAGAGTCCGCTGATGTGAGATTATGAGTGAAGGGAAAACCACTGCTTATGTACAGGGCTTTACTTATTATTATTATTATTATCTTTAGAAAATACTTTTAAGTCTTTCCTTTTTCTTTTTTTTAAATTAATTTTACTTATTTATGTGGTACCAAGAAATTGAACCCAGAGCCTTATGCATGGTAGGCAAGCACTCTACCACTAAGCCACACTCCTGGCCCAGGCCTTCACTTTTCAAAAACCTACCCCCAACCCCCAGGGCTGCCTGTTTTTTTTCTTCACCGAAAGCAACAGCTATGAACTATGGGAGAGGATAGAGAAGGCCTGAGGTGTTGCAGGTTCTTCTAGAGTCACAGCGATGGCTGTGCTGTCTCTGAGCCCTGGTGCCTGTGAGGCCCCAGATGGCAGAGGTGCCGCTGGGTGGGCTGGGGAGAGAAGGACAGGCAAAGACCAGCGGAAGAAAGCCTGAGATCCTCAGAAAGGCAGAGGAGTGACCACCGGAGAGATCTGTGTTTTTCTTCTGCAGTGCAGGAGGCTGTACTTGTCTTTAATGAGTGCTGACAGGATGACCAATGGTGCGAGTCTGAGAGGAAGTCTGTGGGGAATAGCTGCACCTCGCCGGGGTTGCTGGAGGGCACTGCCAAGATCACTCATGTCAGATAAGCCCGGTATTTGTTTATTTAAAAATAAATACTCTCCTGCAAAATCATGCACAACAGATATTGCTCTGTGCATGGGTAATGAACTATCTTAACAGTACTGGTACTTGGGGCATGCGGCCTTATAGTTTCTTGTTGACAAACTTCATAGGAGTCTGTAGCCTAACAGAGGAATAGGAAACTGTTGTTTATTGAGGGTCTTTCCACCCACCAGACTCCTCCAACAGAACTCATCTGGCGCTCCTAGAAGACGCAGGTCCCTGCTGGACAGCCAGCTCTCTATAGAGGATGGAGGATAGAGGACAAAGGATGGATGATGGAGGACGGAGGAGGGAAGACAGAGGATGGAGATACACAGGTGGGAAGAGAAGGAGCCAGCTCATCCTCTTCCTTCAAAATAATGAAACAGAAAGAAGAGAGAGGGGGAAGAAGGGGGAATGGAAGGAAGGAAAGAAGGAAGGAAGGAAGGAAGGAAGGAAGGAAGGAAGGAAGGAAAGAAGGAAGGAAGGAAGGAAGGAAGGAAGGAAGGAAGGAGGGAGGAAGGGAGGGAGGGAGGGAGGGAGGAAGAGAGGGAGGGAAGGGAGGGAGGGAGGCTGGGAGGGAGGGAGGCTGGGAGGGAAGGAAGGAAGGATGGAAGGAAGGAAGGAAGGAAGGAAGGAAGGAAGGAAGGAAGGAAGGAAGTTTCTGATCAAGGATAACTGATTATAATCATTTCCACAGACTTCTGCAGTGTGAAAAGCTAATTTGCTTGAAGACCTGTAACCTTTCCCAGGGGACTCCTGAGGAAATTGCTGAGATCTAAGTGACTCTGTGGGGGGGGGGAGGGGTTAGTGCCTGGGATGATGTGAGGGAGGGGAATAGATGGCCCACCGGGGAGGAGAGCTTCTGATTCCCCTGTCCCTGCCCTGGGCTGCTGCAGCAGGGCCCTCAACACAGTTCCTCCTCTTCCTCCCACCTCTTGCTCTCCACCATGCAGCCCCCAGGAAACAAAGAGCCACTCCACTGTGGGCAGCTGTTGGCAGAGGGCCATCCGAAGGACCCAGCTGGAGTGACGCCATGACCTAGCTCTGCTGTTGTGGAGGGTGGCATGACGTGGAAGGGTATGTGCAATGTTTAGGGGACATGTTCAGGGGCTCATTATCCCAGAGGCCCACCGCCAGGGAGATGCACGGTGGCTCCTAGGCCGCAGGAGGCCCCTCGGGTCTCAGCCGGCCCCAGTGGTTTCCTCGTGGCTGGGTAACTGAGGGACTGGATTATGCTACTGTGGGACTTCACCTTGCCCAAATTTAAATTAAAAACCATACTCAATTAGGTCAAGTTTGCCTAAGATAACTTGGAAATAGCAATTGACCTTTTCAACTGTAAATATTATGGATTCTAGATACAGATTATTTCTGATGAGAGTTTAGCATTCAAATTGAATTCCCTTTAAGTAAAAAAAAAAATGCCAGATCTACTTACTAGATTTTGAAGATTCCATATGAAAAGGTACCAGTATCATTTATATTGACTATCGGTATGATGTGTGACTCATGTAACATTTGGTTACATTGAAATGACACTATACATATGGTAAGTTAAGGAAGGTTGTGTTATCAAATTAGTTTCCCTGACTTCTTACATTTTGGGCTACAGCTGAGAGAAAAATTTAAATTCCATGGATACCTCCACGGTCTCCAGTGAGACAATGCTCCTTGAGTATGTCTTACAACTTATTTAAAGCTTTGATTAAACAAGTGAAGCACCAGGCTTCAAACAGCCTTTGATGGTTTGTTAGTAGGTGAATTTGCATAAAGATGAAATGAGAATCCTCTTGTATTACAGACACCGCAGAGTGCTCAGGTCTGGGTAATAATACATTGTCGTACAAGAAACAAGTGGTGGAGTTCCTGAGTCTCTCATGGGAAGTAATTAATAGTTTCCCTATCGCTCCACAATTATGTGTTTGCCACCCAGATCTCTCCTTGAAGGATCCTGGGGTGCACTGGTCCCCAGCCAGCAAAGGGGTCCCCCAGCTTGGTAAGACAGAGCAGAGTTCTGGGAGAAGGCTTTGTGCAAGCGGTGGCATGTGTTGTGACATTCTCACACATGCATTCCCAGTTCACGATGGTGACTGTTGGTTGCTTCTCCTTCAGCACCTCCAATACAATAGCCACTGAAGCACAACACAGCAGGGCAGCCAAGAAAGTGGAAAGTCAGCCCCCTCCCCCCACCCCCCTGCTGCACAGAGGCGCCAGAGGCTTCTTCTCCTGTCCCTGCCCTGCCTGGGGAATTCATCTGTGCCTGAAGACTGTCCCAGTGACATTGCTCTTCTCCTTCTGACCGGGTCAAAGTCATTCTGTGCAGACTTGCACCAGGGAGGGCAGTGAGGGAATTGTATTTAGAATCCTAAAGTGTGTTTTGTGGAGCTAGAGATGATCAGCTCCCCAGCTAACCGCACATTTGACTCATGCTATTCTCAATGGGAGCTTTGAGAAGTGTTTAATTTCTAAATTTGAGAAGTATTAGGCTCTGGAGTTTACAAAACACAATGTGTGAATATCAAACTGCTTGTGTTCACTTCATACCTGCCTGCCGGGGCCACCAGCCTTTCGTGGGACTCTGTTGTCCCATCAGTAATTCGAGCAGGTGACAGCTGCCTCTCCCGCGGTCAAGGGAATAATGTGAACAACACGCTAAACTTCACAGGAGTTCTTGAATGAATGAGGGCAGTCTAAACTAAAAACAGAACTTCAGCCACCTTTCAAATTCACCTCCTTAGTTTTGTCTGCTGCTGTGATTCTTGGGGAAACTGACTTTGCAGAGAGAAGTTTTCATGCTTACATTCACCCTCCGTAAGTAATATGTGAATTAAGACAAGATCTTGTGGATTCTGGCTTCACACACCTAGGAAGCAAACATCAAATCTCTCAAGTGTATCTGGGGATGTGTAATGAAAAGCACACACTGTCTGAAATACTCCCAAAGCATGCTGGGATTAAGATGAGAACTTTGGAGTTGTGTTTTGACTGTATTTTGCTTTTGTGTTCAGTGTGTCAGTTAACAGTAGCCTTTCAGAGGGGTCAACATTCAGGGTTGGTGGTGTTGCACAGCGGGCAGCACGAATGAGAAATTGGCCATCTGCGTAGACATCTCTTCCTGGGTGCTGGGGCCTCGGGCACGCTGTGGCTACTGCCCCATCCTTGCAAGGCTGAGCTAGCATCTGGGAATATGAGTCCTGTTTCAATGAGAGTGACTTGTGCAAATTACATATTCTTCATAAAATATTTAGATCTTTCCAATCTGTATTTGTTTCTTTAAAAAATGATGGCACGAGTGTGAATGTTCCCCTGAAAATCTTAAACAAATTATCCTGCAGAGCGTATGGCCTGATGTATTATTAATCTTTCCACTGAAAAATGACTCACTATAAATCAAGCCCGCAGGCATGGACGTATCGATTGACGTCACTTGGGATGAGCAATCCCAAGGCAACCAATTAGAAATGCCTTCAACTTCTCTCTTCTGACATCTCTTCTACTTTGGTAGAAGAGATTGCTGAGTAGAAGTCTTTCCTTTGGATGCTGTGTATGTACTGGTACTCTCATGGCCCTTTTGCTGGCTGGAAGAAGTTTGGCTGTGAAGCTTACCGTGTCTAGCATACTGCTGGCTTGTCCTGCCCTCCTCTTTCTGGGACTAAGTGGGGGACACTGTATATATATTCTCTACCTCTGTCCCTGGAAGGGAGGAAGTGGGTGGGAAGATCTCCTTGACCAGAATCGGTCAGTTAGAGACCAAAGGGCAAAACAAAATGAACGACACACAAAGGAACCATAAGCCATCTTTTCTCTATCAATGGGCTTCTCATCTCCTTCCTTAACTGTCTGAAGGAAGAGGAAGCTGAGGATCACCCAGGTGTCATCCCCTCCCTTGGGTGTGGGCTGCTCACAGATGGAATTTGGCCAAAGTAAGGAGCGGTCACTGCTGGGATGAGGGCACAGGGAGGCTGCCCTCCTGTTGCTCACTTGGGGATGCCCCTGGGTGCTCTGAGCTGCTCTTTGACTGTGCTGCGGCCCACAGGCAGAGAGCAGCCCCTCTGAGCCTCTCCCAGGAAGCCACACACACCCAACACTGCCCTCGGCAGCCCAGCACTGACTTTCAGCCCCCTCGGACTCAGGTTTTCTAAGTCCTCGGGTGCTTTCCTGCTTTACCTGACCCAGAGGGGGACTGGACATGCATGACATGGCCAAGAACCATGAGAGCCTTGCTGGCCTGGGGATGAGATTTCTTGAAGGACTTTTCTTAGGAGAGCTCCAGTCACTTTCAGGTTTTTGTTTCCATTGTGAACTAAACAATCACAAAAGCAGGGTTCTCCTTCTCTCCATTCTCCGTCTTTGTGGGATTCTGCCCCCTCATCGAGCGCCTCCTGTGTGCATCTCACTAAGAATGCGGGCCAGGGATGGAACCCAGGGCTCTGCACCCAAGAGGCCAGGCTTTACGTGGCCCTGCAGCCCCAACCCTGCAAAGAACTGTTTAGCGCACAGTGGAGCTCTGACCGTGGGCCACTCGCTGCTCATCTGCCCTAGAGGACACACCTGCCAAGGTCTTTGACCAGCAATTCTCCTACCCAACTAGATTTCACTTAATACTTAACCAGGATGCCTGATGGAGGGTCTCTGGCACACTACAAACAACGCACCGCTAGAAATAGTTTGCAAATTAAAACCTGTATTATGATGGCCTTGTGTCTTCACATCTGACATGTTTTGTTTCATGCTCATCTTCGGGAGGCAGAGATTATGAAGGAGGTCAGAACTCTGATTTTCCTCTCTCAAGCGCTCTACCAAGTAACCTGCTCTACAACAAAAAATCAAAATATATTCAGAACACTACTTTCCAAAGGATTTTCTCTGTAGAGAAAGGAATCCACCTCTTTAATGTGTTTGATCAACGCAGCTTAAAAAAATCCTCATTACTTAGACGTTAAAAACATCTATATTGATGTTTCAGCACTAAATCAAAGTTGTTCTGACATGATTGTGTTCCCCAGAAGGGTTTTTAGGATAAAGTGATGAAGTCATAGGTCATACAAAAACCCAAGATGTGCACACAGTGTTAGATTTGGAACACAAAACAAGGAGTCTAACTGTTCTCAGTCTTAAGCCAAGAAGAAGAGTCAGACATGCTCTTAGCCAATACCAACGGGGCTGAAAACATATAAAGGAAATGAGAACACAAAATGGAAATTCTATAGGAGAGAACAGAGCTCAGGAGGAAACAGAACTTAAAAACAAGGCTGAGAAGCTGGGGGCTTTGGAATAGGAGTAGAAGTCCTCCGATGGCAAAGCGGGGCAGAGAGAGGTCCAGCTGAGTCCAGAGAGGATTTGTGGAAGGCCCAGAGGAACAGAAAGACTGGGGGAAATGCTCATGCTGGGGACTGAATCCCGGTGCTTGCACTTTGTAGATGGGCCCTGTACACATATCTGGTGTTTTACTTTTTCTAGACAAGGTCTCCCTTGCTAGCCCAGGCGACCTCAAACTCGATACCCTTTTGCCTCAGCCTCCTGAGTGCTGGAACTGCAGATGAATGCACCACACCCCATTCCGGAAACAAGGTTTAAAGCCCAAGGTTTCAAAACTGGGGAGAGCCATTAAGGATGGGTGTCAGGAGAGGAAACTCCCTTGGGGCCCCCCAACTGAGGATATACACTTCCTCTCCTGAACTCACCGTACTTCAACCACAATATTGAGCTTAGGGTATTTCTTCAGACTAAAACCTCTCTGTGAGCTTCAGATCCAGGTAAACACTGTCTGTCTGCCTGTCTGTCTGTATGCCATGCAGACAGTCCAAGCCTTATAACTCCCAAGTGGACTTCTTCCTCCCTCCCCTCAAAACCCCTGCTCTGTCATCGGCATCCCCCGTTCCCCCCACTCCAGGGCTCAGCCCAGAAGTCTGGGTTGAGTTGGTTTCAGTCCTTCATGCTCCATCACCAGCAAGATTCCAACGTGAGGCTCCAACCTCGGTCACTCTCTCCATCTCAGCTCTTGCCCAACAGCTACAGAATCTGCCTCCCCTCCTGATCCTGGCCTCTGCACACGCCCTTCCCAAGTCTGGGCCTCCGTGGCTCACCTGGCCGCTCCTCAGTCCTAGGTCTGGGCTTCCATGTCAGAGCCTCAAAACACTGCACAGGCTGTGCTACCTCTTTTCAAGACTTTCTATCTCAACTGTGTGTGCGGTGTGTGTGTGTCTTCCTCCATAACTGTTAGCATGGCTTTCACTATCTTATTAACGTGTGTTTTCTGGCTGGCTGTGTCTTGTTTTTCCGCAACAATAGCGGACTAACAAGACAGTGTTTGTATATTTCCTGAATGAAAAAAAATAGATAAAATTATACAGGCAAAAGATAGACTAAAAAAAATAAAAGAGGGGCTGGGAAAATGGCTCAGTGGTAGAACGCTTGCCTTGCATGCCTGAGGCCCTGGGTTCGATTCCTCAGCACCACATAAGAAAAAAGAAAAAAAGAAGCTGGAAGTGGCGCTGTGGCTCAAGTGGTAGAGCGCTAACCTTGAGCTGAAGAGCTGAGGGACAGCGCCCAGGCCCAGAGTTCAGGCCCCACGACCGGACCCCCCAAAAAAGAAGAATAAACAAGAATCCTAAAACCATGCCTCCGTGTCTGACATGTGGACTTACCTTCCCACGTCCACCTGCACACAGTGAGGACTCCTTCCCTGGAAATGCTTCTCCCCTGAGGCACCGAGTGAATGTACACAGAGCTGCATGGAAACCAGGAAGGGGACAACTCTGGCGAGCTAGGAAGTAAGGGCGGCACTTGAAAGAAAAATAAAAACTACTTAGAAATGATATGAGACCAGCCTTAATGACAGACAGGCCTCCCCACTGGCTCTCGTGGGACTTAGAGAAACCACTTGAGGGCTGGAAGCTTCCAGATGCTTCCAGTACTGATCTGATTGATCTTTTCACAGAGGAAATAAGAGTATAGGATGGAAACAATTCCCTCTACTATGGCCCAGGAAGCCACAGGAGGTTCTTAGGAGACAAAGCCACGCAAGTCCAGCCCTACTGATTATCCGATTATCTGGCTCTGTCTCAGGACCCAAACTCTACTCAATGATGAATCCAGAAAGTGGAAAGAGGGGTTTTTGCAGAGCCGAGCCCAGAAGGGTGACCTCCACAAACCAGGTCCCCCCCAAACCAGGGCCCCCCGACTCCAGGCAATAAAGTCTCCATCAGCAGCAGAGTTGGAGCTGATGCCGTTTGAGGCTTCAGTGTGGGCAGCTTGGTTTTTCCTTGTTTCTACAGTTTTCTTTGGCATCTCACAAAGACCAAATCCTACTTTTCACTTGGTTCTCCATACTAAACTGCTCCTTGTGCTATGCTTTTTTTCTCTTAAAGTTTCTGTTATTTTTTTAATCATTAGGGGAAACCTTTAATAAACATATGGCTCATGTTTTAGGAATTTTTCTCTATGCTATATAGATCATGAGTACTTTGTAAACAAATGTATTCTCAAAAGAAAATGCCATTCAGATTCTGTCTCTTCTCTCTCTCTTTCATCTCAGTAACAAATCTGGGTTAATTTTATCACTCTAATCTTTCTACTCACACATTTTAGATACTGGCATGTTGACAAGAACAGATCTGGGTGAGCAAGACTTCTGAAGAGCATCTGCTGGAAATTAATCTGCTCAATTTATATCGGGGCTGTAACTGAAGTGTTTAATACCATTCAACAACTCACCATTTCCCCCCAAGACTCCTTCCTATCCAACTACTGAATTTTCATGACACTAACTTCAGATAGCTCATCTATTCTTAATAATTTGCATATACTACTTAATTTAATCCTTGCAATGAAGCTTAGACTTATCACACCTTTGTTGTTGTTGTTGTTTTGTTTTGTTTAAGAGAAGAAAGCTGAGAATCCTTAGTAAGCACTAGGGATTTCTCCCAATCATAGAGTACCACAACCCAAACTGGAACACTGGCCCAGAACTGATTGTTATCCTTCTCTGCTTTGTACCATTCTCTGTGCATAGCCTTTAAAAATTATTAATTTGGAAACAAGACATGCTCTCCAGTTTAATTCTTCGGCCTTTCTTGTGGGTTCATTACTCACAGGCCACAAGTTCGTCAGCATGCCATGCCGACAAATGACACTATTTGCTCAGAGTTTTCTCCTGTCCGTTCAAAAATAATGAAAGGTGTAGCTTGACCTGCAGTTGATTTCTTTATCTCCCTTTGAATGTATGCAATAGAGCTGCTCTTTAATAATGGCTCCAGACAATGTGATTAGCTACACACACGCACTACTCACGCCTCAGACTGAGACCGGCACAGATGTATTATTAGTTAAGTAAATGTTTAAAGTTCATTTGATTTAACCTTCCTCCCACTTATCCCTTCAGAACTAGGAGAGGCTACAAAAGTTGGATTTATTTCACCCAGTTAGCTCTACAGTGAGATGTAGTTCAGTGGTAGGGCTGAAGACATACACTGATTTGTTTTCTCCTTTTTCTGTTCTTTCCCTGTCTTTTCTCTCTTCCTCACCTTCTTTCATGTACAGGCTGGGTTTAAAAACATTACTCTTTCCTCTGTTTCTATTCAAATTAGGATTAGTAGAAAACCTTCAGCTACTACATTTTCAAATCTGTTGTCAAAGAGTTCCTGAGCTCACCCTGTGACCCCAGCCCACTGAATCCCAGCTGCTACCCTCTCCTCTGTCGTCCTATGGCAAAGGGATGGGGCCCCGCTCCAGCTCCCTGGCCAACACGTCATTCCCGCTTTCAACAGAGTTTGTTCCATCCAGGTGTAAGAATGAAAACTTTTACATTCTCCTTGTCCAAGCTTCTCTGTAGAACATCTTCTAATGCGCACACTTTCATTTTATATGCCACAAAAGCGACAACCATGGAGATAGATAGGAAGCCAGAAAAAACATCTATTTTTGTTTTGAATTCAACTTTCACTGATTAAATTAATTCCCAACTACAAAAGATTTTAGAAAACTTGAGTTTTCCCTTGTATTGAGGTTATCATTGAACAAAGATAAGATGTTTTCTTTATTTTTGATATGACAAACATACACAATCTAGGATCAAAATAAAAAGTAACTAAATTGAAATATAAATTCCATAACTGCATTGAGTCCTACAGCATCAAAATCCACCTTTTATCTCAAAACAAACTTTGTCAGTGCAGAGATGAGTTCTTTATCTTTGTTGCTAGGAAAAGTCGATTTTCAACGTCTCTTGGGGCAATGCACAGCCTGCAAACACAGCATGTAATTAAACACAAACAGATACAATGAATGATGCTATGTATCTGTTTCTACTTCTCACTCTAGGCAAGAACCGAGGCAGCTTAGTGTTCATCACGAGGCACATTCCTAGGATAATCTGCTTTTATTTTGCCTGTTAAGAATGCGAACTCTGGGAGGAAGGGCCTTGGCTTTGGGCCTCCGGCACGTGCTATGCATATCCAGGAGGGACAGCTTCCTTTCAGTAGGACTAGGTGGGATCAGAGAACCTGAGTGCAAACTTACAAATGGATCCTATTTAGTGGTCGGCTACTCTCTTCTTTTAATTAATTAGTTGGTTTATTAGTATTTTGCAATGGGTAGCCCCTCAGAATCATGCTGGGATCTCTGGAGCACCTAATTATCGGCGGCTGAAAGGTTTATATCTTCCTATGGATTTGTTGGCGTAGAGCTTACTGTTTGTTGCTCTGCTTTTGGTAAAGGTGTCTTTAAATAGTCCCATCTTCTCTCAGGTTTGCCACAGAGAAGCCTGCAGTGCCCACAGGCAGCAAGGGTGTCAGGTTGGAGCACCCTCCCGGCATCTACATCATAGAGGAAGCACAAGTAGCTGGGAGCAGCTTCCACAACAGGAAAATCTGCTGCAAGAGGAAATGCTCTTGAAAGGAGAATGATGGATGAGAATCAGCCTGAGAGTCCTTTACTCCAAGTCAAAGTTTCAAGTTTCCTGGAGAACAAACCTTAGAGAAGCTAGTGTGGTTTAGTAGGGGGGATTTCCTTCCCTCCTCAATCCTATCAGCGCTACCCTTAAGGAAATGAGCCAGAAAGAACTGGGCTTGAATGATGGTGCTAGAGAGGTTGCTAAAGGAAAGACATTTTGGGTAGATGTCTGACCAACACAGGTTTGTTGAAAGACTGGAGAAAGAGTTGTGTTCCAAAAAGGGCTTCATAAGGCCAAAGAAGAGATTATTAAAGATGAGACTGATTCAAGACACTGAGATTTTAGAAAACCACTGAGTGGGAAAGCAACAGTTTAGAGGCCTAGCCAAGACCTGAACTGCTAAAAAAAATAATCCACAAGTTGAATGTATGAGATCCAATCACCATATTCTAGTAAGAAAAGGCAATGGACCAGGTGCCAGTGGCTTATGCCTGTAAGTCTATCTACTTAGGAGGCTGAGATCTGAGGGTTGGAGTTCAAAGCCAGCCCAGGCAGGCCACCAAACTCATATCTCCAATTAATCACAGAAAATGCCAGAAGTAGTACTGTCGCTTAAGTGGTAGAGTGCTAGCCTTGAGCACAAGGAAGCTCAGGAATAACGCCCAAACCTTGAGTTCAACCCCCACAATTGACAAAACAAAAGAGAAGAAGGGAGGAAGGGAGGAAGGAAGGAAGGAAGGAAGGAAGGAAGGAAGGAAGGAAGGAAGGAAAGAAGGAGGGAAGGAGGGAGGGAGGGAGAAGAAAGAAGGAAGGAAAAGGAAATATACATTTTCCACTTAGAAGTTCATTGCTTCCCTTAACTTTGAGGTGTTTCTTGAACCCCTCTGTGTTACATAAGTAAATATTCTTTCTATATAGTGTCCAGTGATTGTCCCTCAGAATTATTAAACTCTCCAACACTAAAAATGGTGGTGCCTAAAACATGATGTCATTAATGCTGTGGAACCTTTAAAACCTGGGGCCTAGCCAGGGGAACCTAGCAGGAGGAAGTTGGGTCCTCGAGGGCTGGCCCCTCCTCTCTCCATCTTGGCTTCCCAGATTCCATGGAGTCAACAGGCCTCAGCCACTGCTCCCTCCATGATTTAGGGGCACCTATAACATCACCTCATCAACACAGGGTCATTTGTCTGCCATGTGCCCAGAGGTCAGTGAAGGCCACTGAAGGTTGGTAGCTCATTCTCCTAAATCTGCTTTTATTTCCCTGACCCAGTGATGCCCCAATTTACAAAGTTCTTTTTCTTCTAAAATAAAGGTAGAAACACACTTCGTATACCAAAACACATTCCAGATGGAGCAAGAATTTAAATGCAACCCCCACCACACAAAAACCCAAAACTAAAAAATACCTATAAGAGTTTTAGAAGATAATTTGGGATAAAAAAATAATCCCAAAAGCCTTTCAAAGCCTAACACAGGCCCAGAAGCCTGCTATATTGGATACATACATAAAAACTAAATGTTCCTGGGAAAAACATGATTTGTATTCCACCTGGCATACAAAAAGATAACTTCCTAACAAATCCACAAGAAAAGATGCACAACTCAAATGAACCCATCCACAGAAAGCAGAGAAAAGAAGAAACAAGAATTAACTTTAAATTTACAAAAAATAACACCCCCTTCCCAACCCAGCAAACCAGCACTGCATTGATATACCAGTCAGGTTACAAGTACCAAGAAGTTTGATGCTCCTGGTCATGGCTAGGTAGGAGAAACTGGAATTCTCAAATATCGCCACTGAGCATGTGTAGCAGAACTGTCTTACTGCAGCATGACTTGGCAAGGTGTTACAAAGTGTTGAATGGACATTCCATTTGACTCTGCAATTTTATTTTTCAACAATTCATCTAAGTATAAAATTCATGCATGCCATCATTCAATGAACTATGAAAAACTGAATATACAGACACAGACCCTCACTGCCAATTATAAAATACAGTACCACTAAGAACATTCTTCTAAAATCAATGAAGCAGATGTGACCTGATTCCAAAGATGATAAAGACAAAGGATCTGTGTAGGACATCACCATTTTGGAAGGAAAGGAGGTATATGGACCCTGTGTGTGAATGCACACGCATCCACTCATGAGTAACTGGATTGTCAAAACACACAGAACACTGGTGACAGCCAAGGTGGAGGAGTGGAGAAGAGTTTAAAAGATTATTGTTACCATGCATCCTTTTATTTGTTTTTTCCCCACTATGTGTGCATTTATTCAATATTCTAAAATAAAAGAAGTGCTATAAAACCGGATGAGAGAGTAAGAACTTAATCTAGAAAAGCTGGCCTGCAGGTTACTAATCCAGACAAATGTAACTCCATTCCCACTTCACCTCAGGGAAGCTTCGAGGCTCCTCAAGGCCCACACCATGGAGTATTGGTGGTGCAACCTCAGGAAGAGATTAAAAAGGAATTGAAAACAAAACTCTACGCTTCGGATCCAGCAAGCAACTCCAGGGTAAGAGTACCAACCCCTGACGGAGTTACAAACTTCCCTTCATCTCAGGACAAGGCAGCTTTGATCACTGTCAGTCACAGTGTCACTAGTACCCTAAGTTTTTGCCTAATGAGTTTCCGACAGCCATATTTTCCCAAAAGAAAAAGTCTCCTGTTCTTACCCTGGCCTTCTTGCTGCCAGAAATCGCTATTTATTGAATTTGGAGACCATGGCCCCATTTGACTCTGCAATTTTATTTCTCAACAATTCATCTAAGTATAAAATTCATGCATGCCATCATTCAGTGAACTATGAAAAATTGCAGGTGCAGGCATGCGCGGTGGATGCCAGGGGGGAATGAAAAGATGAGGGAGCAGAAGCACAGAGCCTCTCATTGGCTGGAGGGGCGGGACGCGGTGCCTCTTATTGGTTGGAGGGGCTGGTCGGGGGGCCTCTCAGTGGCTGGAGGGGCAGGGCGCAGAGCCTTTCATTGGCTGGAGGGGCTGGGTGTGGAGCCCTGGCTGGAGGGGCGGGGCACAGAGCCTTTCATTGGCTGGAGGGTATGGGCATGGAGGCTCTCATTGGCTGGAGGGGCAGGGCGCGGACCCTTTCACTGCAGGTGAAGACACTGGACGAGTGAACTGAAGTTGGGTGAAGCCCAGTGGGTGGCATCTGTGTGGGAAAGCCAGAGAAACTTCGCATGGAGCTGCTGAGACCTGACCTTTTAACTTGTATGTCCTTTTAGATGAGTCTTCTATTTAAAAACAGTTCGGATAAAGCAAGATTCGCAATCTCTAATTAAGAATTCAAATACATAAAGCCCAGAAAAGAATAATTTTTTTGTAGTCAACTCGTTTTAATTTAAAAACCCACACACTATTTATGCCTTATTTATGCCAGGCCAAGGTGGAGGGCCTGTGTGAACTGGAAGAGCCCAGGGCCTTCGGGAAGATGGGAGAGCTTCCAGACTTGCCAGCTTCGGTGCAGACTATGTACAACCTCCTTCTTTCGTAAAGTATGTCTGGCTCATCCCGGAGGGGGTCAGAGCACAAGACTTCTTAGACAATTTGACCCCCACGCTAACTGAATGAGGCCCAAGGGGGGCTCAGAGACAGGAGGGGCTTCCAGATATGGGTTGGTCTCAAAGACGAGGGGTGTCCTTAAATCATGTGGAAAACGGATATGATATTGCTAACTTTTATCTTGACAAATTTGGACACTGGCAAACGTGCAAAAGAAAAGTATGTTCATTGTCTGCTATTATCAGAGTTTCACAAATTGGAAAACAACATTGGTAGTACCATTAAAATGTGAAAGAAAAGACTATCTCTTAAATTTACTTTAAAAATATATATTCTCATTTGCGTAAAATTATGTACATGTTGATATGAAACTTTAAAAACGTAAGAGGGAATAAAAGTATTTTTTTACATTGAATGTATAGTTTTGTGGGTTTTTTTAAAAAACCCAACTCCTTTACGTTTCTTACTTTCTTCATGTGTTGTCGAACCTTCTTTCTGAGTCATCACAGACCTCTGTCCAATGGCAGGGTAGAGCTGACCTGGACAGTCACCTCCATTTCTTTTCTCTCTTCAACTTTCTCTTGCTTCCCTATCTATGAACACTAGGCCCAAACAGAACTGAGTCTCTATCTTGAGAAAGTCTTCACAATTGATGGTACTGCTGAGAGTTTAAAAGGTCCCTTGAGCTGATTGGAAAGTGCTCATTTTGGGGCAAGCCAGTCTCTCCAGGACTTCAGTAGCAGGTCTCTGAGGACTGAGGCCAAATTCATACCCACTGCCTGCAAAATTCCACTCGGAAGCTCCCAGACTGAGGTGAGGGTTATATAGAGGAGAAGAAGGAAGAGGAGGATGTGGAGGAGGAAGATGAGGCAGAGGAGGAGGAGGAAGAAAGGGAGGAAAAGGGAAGAAGGAGGAGCAGGAGTGGAAGGGAGATTGGGGATAAAGAGAAGGAGGAGGAGAAGGCTCAGCCTTCTTGACCCACACATAGTTGGTTTGTTTTAAAAGTGTGTTAGAAGAGGTGGGTTTGGAGGGGTGGGTGAGAATGTGAAAGGGTTGATGTTGATCAAGAAACACTGTTTTCATAAACTGCTTTGTTGAATGGCAACTCCTCTGTAAAGATAATAAAAACTTTTTTAAAAATAAAAAAATACCATTATGATGGTTTTGACAACTTAAAAATTTTAAATGTAGCCATGTGCCAGTGGCTCATGCCTTGTAAACCCAGGAGGCTGAGATCTGAGAATGCAGTTTGAAGCCAGCCTGGGTAGGAAAGTCCATGGGACTCCTTTTTTTTTTTTTGTCAGTCGTGGGACTTGAACTCAGGGCCTGGGCACTGTCCCTCAGTTCTTCAGCTCAAGGTGAGCACTCTTCCACTTGAGCCGCAGCGTTGTGGCTTTGTCTGCTTATGTGGTCCTGAGGAATTGAACCCAGGGCCTCATGCATGTGAGGCAAGCGCTCTACCACTGAGCCACTTTCCCAGCCCTCCATGGGACTCTTATCTCCAATAAAATACTCAAAAAAGCTGGAAGTGGCTTTGTGGCTCAAGTGGAAGAGCCTTGAGCAAAAGAAGCTCAGAGACAGCACCCAAGCCCAGAGTTCAAGCCCCAGGACCAGCAAAAAGAAAAGAAATATGTAACTTATGCTTTGATTTCTTTTACAGATACATTATATGATATGTGTATTAAATTTATTGATTATATGAATTTATTATGAATTTATTAATTATATTAATTTAAAATATTAGATTAAAAAATCCCAGGGTAGGCTATTACAAGAGGAGCACCAAAACAGGAGATGTAGGAGTGCCCGGAGCTTGGCTGCAAAGCTGCAAGGTCAGAGAGGGATGCGAAGGCTGGCAGTGGGGATTGAGACTTATGGAAGGCACTAGAGCTACACCTACTGCAGATGACATGTGCACTCCACCTCTCAGAGGAGGGGCTTCTGTGCTGTCTTCTTGGGTCAGGCATTGTCTTTGCTAATGCCAGTGATGGACTGGGGCTGGAGGCTACCAGAGCAGGACCTGTAAGATTCTGAGCCCATCTGCAGGCGAAAATGCCACAAGCAATAGCTCAGCGTGAAATTCCGCCCAGCACTGGGTGGAAGACGAAAGAAATGCCTGCTTGCCTCCCATCAGCTCAGATGCCAAACCGCTGGAAACTGCCAGGGCACTGGGAGATGCTAACCAGATGCCTTCTAGGTGCCATGCGGGAAGTACACAGGGAACAAATGAGCCCGGGAAGCCGCACACTGGCGGGGCTGATTGCTGGCGAAGCACACTTAGCTGAGCAAGAGGTGCTAACTCGTAATTAGCCACCGGCATGGCTGGCACAGGGAACGGGAGCCGTTTCCTCCCGTTCATTTTTCTCTCTCCCTTTTATCGTGAAGGTGGCAGATGGAATGGGTTTAAGAAAAACGGAGATTTGAAAGTTTGTCTGTAGGATTTGTTTTCAGAACATTGAATCTAATTCTCTTTGGAAAAGCCAGAAAAAGTTTGTGGTTTCCAGCTCATTTTGCATTAAAACTCGGTTATGTGCAAGATGCTTTTCTTGCTCTTGTCCTTCAGCAGTGCTGGTGTTAGAACTTGGGGCCTTGTTCCAGCTAGAAAAGCCTCCCCTTGCCCCCCACAAGCTACTCACTATGGCCTGGATTTCTTTCTTTAGTCCTGACCTTTCCCAGGGGTTAACTATAAACTCGGGGTTTGTACAACTACAAGTGCTGAATGTGCTGTGGCCACATCTTAATCTAGCCTGGCGTGGGCTCCCTTGAAGCGTGGGGTTGCCTGAAGACCATCAAAGGGCCCAGGACCCTGGCCTGCTTTTTCCCGGGGTGTCTGTTGGGTGGTTTGTGGCACTGGTGTCCACGCTATTCTGTCTTGGAACTGTCAGGTGGCTCCATCCTCTAGCTCTTTCCTTTTCCCAGACGAATGCCCACTCTGGGAAGGGCCACAAACGGCCGTGTGTGGCGGCCTGTTGCTCTGTGCAGAAAGTCCCTTGCCGCCTCTCCGCTGCACCACCCAGTCCTGTCTGTGCTGAGTCTAGGTGCAGCCTGTCTTCCGGGAAGCCCCTTACTTCAGCTCTCGCTGGGCAGCCAGACCCTGGGTCCTGCTCCGCTTAGAGGTGAAGTGACTTCAGGCATTTCTCTGCCCTCCCCCGCCTGGCCTCTGTGAGTAAGCCGGGCTGCTCTGCCCTCCGCATTGGCTGGTCAGGGGTCAGTCTTACTCCCTCTGTCCTTTCCCTACCCAGCCTGTCCCTGTCCACGGCTGCCTAGGATGGCGATAATCCTGGCTGATCTTAAGACATTTCAAATCTTTGTCCTGTATCTCAATTTGTTTTTATCTTCAGAGTCAAGAACTTTATGTTCTTTTTTTTTTTTCCTGACTCTTCTCCTCCTCTGGATATTGGAAATCCCAGGTCTATTGGATAAGTACAAGAGGTGTTGACTGGACAAAGGAAAGTTCAGCAAAAGGAGTTTTGTTTAACCCTCACCCACCTAGAGAACAATTCCTTATCGAAAATCAGTCGTTGCAACAGAGGAGGACTGATTCATTTCCCAGATGTCCACATGTGGTGGATTGGTAGACTAGAGAAATAAAATAAATATCCAACAACTAAGCTGAGCATTGGTGGCTCATGTCTGTCAGCCTAGATCCTCAGGAGACAGATCTGAGGACTGAAGTTTGAAACCAGCCTGGGCAGGAAAGTTTGTGAGACTCTTGTCTCCAATTAACCACCAAAAAAGCCAGAAGTGGAGCTGTGACCCAAGAGTTAGAGTGCTAGCCTTGAGCAAAAAAAAAAAACCCAAAACAAAAAACAAACAAACAACAAAACCCTGAGGAATAGTACCCAGGCCCTGAGTTTGAGTCTCAGGACAAAGAGACCCACACAGACCCACACAAATGTCAAACACATCCATTCCAATGTGGCAGTCTTGCCAAGGGCACTGTGGGTTTGTAGCTGATTGTGACACTTACTCAGGGCTAGCTGACTAATGCATTACTAATTCTCCATAGAGAGGGGAATACAGTTGTGCAACATGATTCCATACTGTATTGGATTCCGTTTCGCAGCTTTATTAAGAATTTTGCTATGAACAAAGAGGTGATTATTGAATTTGTGGATGGCCTGCTGGTAGGAAGGATGGACTGAGACTTGTTCTGACAACAGGCTGAGACTAACCTAACTAGACCCGACTCAATAATAATTACGTCTCTCAATTAGCAATATTTACCAAGTTCAAATCTGAACTACAGGATATAGCAACCAAAAGTAAACAATAAGGGAGCACAAATTCATGTCTTAAAAATACAACTACAATACTAGTATGTACCAAGAATGAGAGGCACTGGCTGGGGAACAATTGTAATCAGCTCGAGGCTGTACTGAGCAATGGGCTCTTATTTCTCCCAGAAGCAATCACCACATCAATTTTCCTATAAGGCTACTTATTCCTTCAGTGCAGCCCAGGCTTTGACTACAGCTCTGCCTCCAAAATACGCCATGGTTTGTCACAGATGCTAGAGCAGAACCCAAGCTCTAATATATGGCAAGCCAAGCCCTCTAGGATCTGTTTCAACAACCCAGCCCTGTGTACCTCTGCCTTATTTCCCATCTGTGGTCTCATACCAGACTCCACGTAGGGGATCCCTGAAGGCCACGCATTTTTATGCCTTTGCTTTCATGCCATATTGACTTTGTCAACCTCTGATCTGAGGCCCAGGAACTGTGTGGGAGAAGGCACGCTGGCTACTGGAAAGAAGTTTCAACACAATTCCACAGAGTGAGGAGTGAGATAAGACAGCCCAGATGGACATCAGAGGCCACGAAGAGAAGCACAGAAATGGAGGAGCAAGTGCTGGATACAGGATCTTTGAAGGGGACGACTGTGCTGTGACAGAGTCAATAATGAAACCAGGAGGGAAGCTGGAACCAGAGAAGCTGTCTCCCTGAGATGTCTGCCACACACAGTGTCACTGATCACCGCCGAAGCCCTTTCAATCTCTCCCTGCCTCTACTCTCCTGGGACCAGCTCCCTGTGGACCCTGAGAGCTTCCCTGCTAGATTCCCTTGTGCTCAAGAGTTTCAGTTCTTCCTTCAGGTTTCCAGTGCTCCTATGAGACCGAATCCTGTGCAAGGATTTCCCCTTGTGCAAGCCTGGGCCCTAGCTGATCTCTGACATGCTCTCAGTTAGGCACTGTCACATAATAGGTATAGGTTTGTAGTGGATCTAACTCGTTAAGCACCTTTGCAATCATATTTTTCAAAGTATCACGCCAATATTAGCTTAGAGGAATCCAAGTACCCTAATTTATCTCACAACGGGAAAATTGTTTCCCTTAAAAGCTGCATTATTGACTAAAGACATGCTCTCAGCCATGCTCTATGGTCTGAAATTAGTCATATTTATTCAACAGCAAGACATTTGGGTCGAACGGCTCAAATGTGCTCTCCTGAGCACAGAGGAGGATTTAGGTAAATGATGTCTCCCATTGAGAAAGAAATAAAGGCCTTGACATTAGCACAAAATCCTTTCTTTCAAATCCTGAATATGTGAGTGGGCGAGTCTCTACCACAGAAACCTGCTGTTTTGTGCCTGGTCTTACATGTGTGTTCACCAGGTTTTTATGTTTAATTTGACAGAGTAAACTTTTTTGGCCAGCACTGGGGATCAAGCATGCGCCTGAGCAACAACACCCCAGTCCATGGTGGCATGAAGTCTGAAATGAGAACCTGACAGGCACAGAGAGGTTTACAGACCAGCGTTCTTGCCTGCTTTTCAAAACACAGAGTCTGAGCTACAATGTGCTCAACCTACCTTAATGCTAATAAGCTCTCATTATCCATTTGTTCTGCAAGTCTCTCTTTAGTACCAGCTATGTGGTAGATACTCCCCAGGGTGCTGGAGACATATCAAATAACACTGACAATGCTGAAATAAAAATACGTCATTATATATACACATGACTAGAATTATTTATGTGTATAAACAGTTATGTTTATATGTGTTCATGTATGTATGTAATATACTCATGTATGTAGATATACGTATCTATTATATAAGTGTATGTAATACAATTTTTATATATGTGTGTATATATGTACACACATGCACAAAATATTATACCAAATAGCAAAGTTAATGCTATAAATTAGAATAAATGGGTGTAGACAAGGACAGTAATTACTGCTTTGCAATTTCTAGGCTGCGTGAGCTGGCTCGACCTGTCAGCTCCTTGGCAGAGATGGGGGCTGCAGTTCAAAGCCAGCAAGGGAACAAAAGTTCATAAAGTGCTGTCTCAGCCAATGATGGGGTATGGTGTGTGTGCATGCAGTCCCAGGGGTACAGGGAGGAACGATTGTCCTATGAGGGCCTAAAAGCAAGACCCTAGCTGGAAAATAACCAGTGCAAAAGAGGTTGGTGGTGTGGCTCACATGGTAGAGCGCCTGCCTAGCAATCACCAGTTCCCAAGTTCAATAATCAGTACTGAAAAAAAAAAAAAGACCCCAAGAAGGAAGTTCTATTGGAGCAAAGAACTGAATGACATGAGGAAAGGAAACACCACCAATGTTGAGAGAAATGCATTTCAGGTAGAACACAGCAGCATGTTCAAAGACTCATGGCAGAACTGTCATGGATGAGCAGAGAGGGATGCTCAGAGAGACCAGGGAAGGGTGAAAACGTAAGGCAAGAAGAACGGACGATCTGGGGAAGGTGCCAAGCGTCTCCTCTGATCCGGTTGGTGTTGAGATTTGGATTTGATTCCCACTGTGATGTAAAAATGACTGTAGATTTGAATCGTCATGGCAGGACAAGATGTGTGTTTTAGAGAGACCGCTGGCTGCTGGGGGAGAGGGAGCCCTGGAAAGCCAGCCGCTTGCAGATGGCAGAGACCGCAGGGGGCTGAGGGGGCCAGTGGCGCCAGTCTCTCTTGCACAGCAGGAGGAAGAAGTCTCTCTTGCACAGCAGGAGAAAGAACTGACGGTCAGCAGATCTGCATGCTCACACTCTGTGATAATGGGTGGAGAGGCCTTCCACACATACTGGCCCATGCATGATGTCTCAGTATGCTCCCTGGCAGGGGACGCAGGGGTTGTCCCACACAAGGCCCCGCCATGCCACTCCATGCTAGCTGGGGCTTCCCTCCAGCCACTGTGCTCCTCTGTGGCCGTTCACAGCATCACCTGCAACGGACAGGTGGGAAGTGGCCAAATAGACTCTCACCGGAACAGAGCAGTGCTCCTAAAGATAGGTGTGGAAGGGAACAAAAATAAAAAGCTACCTGAAGGCACCAAAGAACAACCATGACACATTATAATGAAACACAGGAAACTGTACTGTACTGATGACGATAAAGAGCAAACAGGAAAGACAGACAATCATAAACACACACATCCTAACAGAACTTTGCATGTATTAAGCCATGGGAAACGACAGAGGGAAATAGAAAGTTCTACTTCCAGCGACTGATAAGACAACTGGCCACAAACACATCAGTAATGGCATCCTAGTGCGTCCCGTCTTGAAGGCCCTAGATAGAATGCTCAACCTGAACAATGTCCAAGCCGGGGTGTCGAGGCATCCTGAGACTTCTCATATAGAAATAAACATGTAGAAGTGAGAACATGGGTCACGGTACCAACCAGGCCTGTAGTGCCTTCTCTCAGATAGTGTCCCACTCACAGTGGTGCTGGAGATGCACCAGGATCCCGTCTCTGTCATGAGAATCCTGTTCTCCACTATTGCTATTCGGTATACCCACCCCTGCAGAGGCACAAGTGGGCACAGGGCAGTCTCTCCACTCACTCCCCATCGGAGTCAACGTTGGACTAGGGAACTCTCCCAGCCAGGTGTGGCATGGAGTTACTGCCCTCAGCACCCAGTAGGTGCTTTACTATCTCCAGCACCCAGTAGGTGTTTCACCATCCTCAGCACCCAGTAGATTTCTCTATAGCATCTGTCACGTGGCTGAGTTCATGCATAAATAGGACATCCTCTAAAAGACTCATTGAGTACTCACTCACCAAAGAACCTCTGATTTATGGGACCCACAGGCTGGGGATGCATGCCTCCAGGTGGATGAGAAAGACAGTGATGTCTTAATGAAAGCACTTTGCATCGAACTGCTAAATTGCTTCAGAAATGTAGACCGCACCGATTAGCCCACGGAAAGTTGGAGAGAGCCAAACTTGCCAAGAACAAAACAAACTTGAAATGACAGTTAAATAAATCCATAGGTCTACCTATTCAGCTAAAAAAGATAAAAGAAAGGGATGTACTTGCATTTGATTGTTGTTTCCTTATTTAAAATTAATTCTGATTCGCGTTAATGATCAAGTTCTGAAAACACAATTTAATTTTCTTTTTTTTTGGCCAGTCCTGGGGCTTGAACTCAGGGCTTGGGCACTGCCCTTGAGCCTCGCTGTGCTCAAGGTTAGTTCTCTACCACCTGAGGCACAGCGCCACTTCTAGTTTTTCCTGTGTACACGGTGCTAAGAAATCGAACCCAGGGCTTCATGCATGCAAGACAAGCACTCTACCACTAAGTCACATTCCCAGCCCCACAACTTATTATTTATGAACTTCCACAAAACATTTGTGTCACCCAAGGAAATGGGAGGAAATGTAAACAAACAAACAAATAAAAACCTAGTTGTAGTTCTTGACAAAGTTATATGTAATCTTCTTGCAAATTGTGAGGCAGCAATAAAGTTCTCTACTTGTTTTAAATGCTGTAAAAATAATGAAAACTCTGTGTGTAATACCTGAGACATTTCTAAACGAGCTCTCTTGCTTTGGGTGATCTAAAACCAGCATGAGGTAGGAAAAAGGGCAGCCTCAGGCTAGAAATTAAAATTCCTATTATAGAACTATGGCAAGGTTGCTCAGGACCTAGCAAAATTCGGTTCTGCCCATACAGAACCCAGCATGCAGGTTCTACACGCACTGTTCCTAGCGCTTTCTCTGTGTTGCACTGTGCGAGATGCCATTACCATGGCAACCCAACCTCCAGCCACACAGGGGAGGCACCTTGAATTCTACCTTCACAATGACACTGACCTGGCACACACTGCCCATTGCCAGCTGCGTCCCTGACACCTCCAGTGGTGTGCCAGGTTCGGAGGATACCCTCGGGGCTCTCTTTCATCTGCCAGGGCCACGGGCACCCCAATTTGCTACATCTGGACTGGACAATCCGGACATCATCTTCACTCCCAAGGGTCATTGTTCCAACAGGACATGCAACGTTTTCAAGAAACGTGTGGCTGCGGACGCAGAGGAAGAAGGAAATGGCCTCTGCTCTCTTTCTTTCAGCCTTCTCATCCCTCACTCTACTGAACTCTTCCAGAAGGAAAGAGATGCAACCCCTCAGCCTCCCTGTCACCTTTGGTGCCTTTGTGTCCTCTCTCTATGTCCGCCTCCTCTCCCAGCAGGCTGTGTGTTCTGGAGGTGGGGATTGGCTTTGTGAGTAGCCAGAGGAGCCTACATCTAGGTTATCTCCAAGACTTAACTTCCTGTTTGAAATTCCAGGTATGACATGAGAATGAGCATATTCGTTTTAATGAGGCCCTCTGCAGGGTGATGTGATTTGTGAATCCCATCGCTGTCCTCCTCGTCAGACACTCCGCAGTCCTGGGCTTCGGCCCCAGTGCTACTGGCTTGATGGATAATAAGTGGGCTGGTAGAGACTTAAAAAGTCATTTGCAAGGTCACTGTAAGTCATTTTCCCTATAGCCACTCTTTGTTTCTCTCTCTTTCTCTGTTCTGCTACTCCTTCCTTCTCTCTACCCTAGGTAGGGCTGCAGATGAGTCATCTTCTTGAGTCATTTCCCTAAAAAGTAGCAGGGTTAATGGCACTGAGATAGGGAAGAAAGAAGACAGAACACTAAACTATTACCACATGACTTAATGGACGTGCATGCGTACATGGGCACAAACACATACTGAACACCCACGGTGCACACACACAATTCCAGTACTCAAGTGAACGACAATTAAAAGGCTGTTTTTCTCGGTAAGATTTTTTTTCATCTAATGGCAGAGACATAGTAAGCCAAGTTTCTATCAGAGCATAATTTTATAACCAAGTTATAACAGCGCAGCACAATTACACTGTCAGCAGATACAATGTTAACATGTGCACACAAATGTTCCTTCTTAATCTGCTGAACCATCCTGTCACCATCTAGAATCATACTTCCAACCTCTGATATACCTGTTCCAGTCTGAGCAGAACAATGACCCTGGTGTCCACAACAAAGCAGGTTCATATTGGTTCAAGATTCAAGAAATCCCTTGAAGCTGGAAAACAATGCCAAATGTGCTGGAAACCACAGTAAAACAAATCACACCAACAACTACCCCCTGGCCAGACGCTCTGTGCTCTGGGCCTAGAGGAATGAAATCATTTGTCCTGTGTTGGCTCCTGGAACTGTCACAGCCACCATCTGTCTCCTACAGATCAACACCCGTCTCGTTTTCTCCGCCCTGCTCTGTGTCCTGAGCACTTTGGACTTCACTTTTGGGAGCCCCCAACCTTCGAGTTCTGACGGGTTGCCTAGCCCCGCAGGCAAGGAAGTAGAGTATTTATTTTCTGGGCTCTCTGGGGTTGTGGGGCAGATTATCTGTCACTCAGCCTCCAGGTAAGAGCCTCTAAACAAGCCTCCACTCTTTTGATCCTCCTTCTGAACCCTGCAGGTCTGGGTGCTGTATCAGGATGCTTGTTCCTTATCTCTGCTCTGGTGTTCTCATTCTCTTACAAAACCCTTGGAATACTTCAACTGTGTCACCTCTTTTGGGGACCCTGAGTAATAGAACACAATTGCTTCCATTTTATGGCTTGAAACAGACTGAGGTTTGGATGTGCATGGGGATTGTCCAAATGCACAGCTAGTATGTGCTAGGATCAAGATTTGAACTGAGGTCTTAGCCCAGGTCCTAGCCAATATGGCACAGGTTTTACAACAGAGTCTCCATTGGGTTGGCTTTCTGCAATGGTGTCTGGCAAAGGAGCAAGGAGTCCTGCCCAGGAGAGGGGCTGGTGTTGCTTTACCCCGCTTGGCAGGGTGGCATTGGTTTCCAGAGCCCCTTGGTTTCTCTGGGCCTTTGTTTCCTCATCTATAAACCAGGTGAAATTGCCGTGGCTCTGCTTACTGTTTGGGTTTCATACCTAAATGAACACGGGGCAATAAATATGAAGAAAAGGCTGCGTGGGGCAGGATGGCTTTGAGCTGCAATCCTTTCTCCTTTGATGGAGTACAGCTCTCACATAAACTTCACTCCAACTCTGGCCATTTAAACCCTGACAACATTTCCTCCTGAATGCTCTAGGTCTGAACACTACGGTGATAGATGGCTGCATTATTTTCCAATTGCCGCAGCCACAAATTACCACCAAGGTAGTGGCTTAGGACAATGTAAACTTATTTTTTGACAGTTGTGGAGGCCCAAATTCCCACTTCAGCTTCCTTGGGTGACAGGGGAGGTGTAGATGGGCAGGTGCCTCAACGGGGAAAGGGGAGCTTTAGGAGAGATGTCCCCGTCTCTTTCATCTTCTGTGGCTGCAACCTTCAGCATCCCGCCTCTTCCTCTCAGTCCCAGCAGCAAATACCTGCAGACCTCGCTCTGCTGTTGCCAAATCTCCCTCTGCAGTCAAAGCTCCCTTCCGGCCACTCCTGTGAGAATGCTTGTGATTACACTAAGACTCGGAGGATAATCCGGATCATCCTCCCATCTCCACGTCTTCTGGTTGAATCACATCCACACAGTCCTTCGTGGTGCCCCCCACGCACAAGTGGGAGGGGGTGGGATCCGGGGGTCTTTGGGGGTGGGGGTTGTTATTCAGCTTACCATAGCAGCCAATAGAAAAGAGGAGGAGGAAGCACTCCCTGAGAATTTGGCTTTTTTCCCAACCCATCTTCATATGGAATCCAGCAAATGTGTCAGTGAGTTAATAAGATGGATCAATGCCCTTTCACACCACATCTATTGCTAATCGGAATCTGTTTGCGTTCTTCCAATGAGTTCCATTGGCATGCAGAGTTAGAGCTCATGTCATGTGGCACGGTGGATGTGTCAGGCAGCTAGTGCTTCCTAAGAAATGGAATCAGAGGGCTGGCTCAGTGGTAGAGCGCTTGCCTTGCATGCATGAGGCCCTGGGTTCGATTCCTCAGCACCACATAAGCAAAAAGAAAAAAGCTGGAAGTGGTGCTGTGGCTCAAGTGGTAGAGCACTAGCCTTGAGTTGGAGAGCTGAGGGACAGCGCCCAGGCCCAGAGTTCAGGCCCCACAACCGGACCCGCCCCCCCCCCCCCCAAAGAAAGAAAGAAAGAAATGGAATCAGAATGAGACAGGCAGGGAAAGGAACTAAGGAGACTTGGGGCAGAGACAAACAAACAAAAATACTCAGAAAGTACGTAGTGACTTCAGGGCCAGTTCTGGCTAGATCCAGGCTCATGGCCATTTCCAACCAACTAGAAGAAAGGTTGTGTGGAGAAGGTTGTTGTGAAGCAAAGGGGGAGGCTACAGCTGCCTCTCCCAGGAGAGGCCCTGGGAGGGGGTGAAGAGGGGTCAGCCTGTACTCAGAAATAGTAATAGATTTCCATCTACTTCTTATGTCAGAGTTTGGCCATTCAAATGCACACTGAACTAACCTCATTACTATGAGACATTTGCACAATTGGTGTTTGTACACTTTGGGGAAATTTGATTCATTTTACTTTATTAAAAGTCTCCCAAATAGCTTGCCTTTTTTATGCTATTTTTTAAGGACTTTATTTTTTATTTTTATTTTTTGGGTCCGGTCGTGGGGCCTGAACTCTGGGCCTGGGCGCTGTCCCTCAGCTCTTCAGCTCAAGGCTAGCGCTCTACCACTTGAGCCACAGCACTACTTCGGCTTTTTTCTTTTTTCTTATGTGGTGCTGAGGAATCGAACCCAGAGCCTCAGGCATGCAAGGCAAGCGCTCTACCACTGAGCCACCTTCCCAGCCCCTATGCTATTTTTTTTTTTAAAACCTCTTGGAAAGTGTCTTCCTCAAGAAGAGGCAGCCTTACTTTCTGCCATAAGTCTAATATCCACATCTCCTACCAGGGGCGATTTTCTATCTAAACGGGGTCCCAGCACTGTCAGCTGTTCTCCTAAGCGATGGCATCCGCACTGCCGGTTTACCACGGCAATTGCTTCTGTCACGGAGCTCTGCCCTTCCTGACAGCATCATGTTCCCTTAGCTACTAATGCACCTGGGTGGGCGGGGGCCGGGGGAGGGGGAGCAGGAAGCAGCAAGAAATCACAGCTAACAGCAGCAATAAAGCAGCGTGAATAACGTCAGGGCAAGGAGAGACTTCTATGTCCATGATCGATGGTCGATGGTGATTGCGCTGCCAGGGAGGACATGGAGCCCTGGCTTCTGAATGAAAATCTGTCCTGGGCTACAGAACCTCAGGCCCCACAGCTGCTCAGGGCCCAGTAGATGTGCTAAGGAAAGGAGTAGGCACAGCCAGTGTCTTGGGCCTGTGACCAGGGGTTGGAATAGGATCCAAGGGATACCTTTGACCCTTCACTCTCCCTTTCCAGCATGCTTCCCATCACATCAGGATGACTGTGGACATCTTGCTGGTGGATCCTAATTCCTCATGGGGAACAGGGCACCTCTGGTCTGGGTCCGCTGCATGGAGCTAGCATGCTGTCCTTCCTGCCGTCTCTCTCCCCTCTCCCTCCTCACCGCACACATCCACCCTCTTGTTCTCATGGCAGGACCCCAGCCCGCCCTCTCCCCAAAGATTTCTGGGTGGCTGTCAGACTGAGCAGTTTCCTTCCAAGCCTGGGACATCATCATCAATCCATTCTACTTTACCTACAATGCTTTTGAACCGGGCCACGCCCCTCCATTCGCTCTGAGCTTCCATTCAAGCTACCTTGGCTTGGGTCCATGGCTTTTCAATCGCTTCTTTCTTAACACACATTTTGAGTCTCAGCCCTGCTCCTTTTAAATGCTGACCTCAGATTGACTTCTCATCTCCCCTCTTACCAGCCCGGCCCTGCCCTGGTTCAGATGCCAAGGAAGGAGAAGAATATGTGGGGCGGAGTATCTTCCCTCCCTTCTGCTCCATCCTCTGCCTCATAACTTCTCCAGAGAGAAGCAGAGAGAAATCTGCTTTCCTCTGCTGTGCAGAGCTCCGTCCTCTCCACATCTGGTCCTAACGGCCGCACCCCAGTTTGATCTGGAGACGCTCAGCAAAGTGGCGAGGCAATGGGTCTCAGGAGTGGGGACCTCGTGTGAGGTGGCAGCGTCCTTCCAGGCCTGACTGTGCTGTCTTAAATCACCCAGAAAGCCCACGGCCGCTTCTGCTCCAAGCTCAGTGCTCACTCCCGGAGTCCATGTGGGACCCCACCGTCCTCCCTCTTCGTACTGCCTGCCCATCGTGCCGTTTCAGCCAGCTGTCCCTTGGTCCTCCCCCCACGCCAAGCTGTCGAGTGACACTGTCCTCCCCCATCTCAGACTTCACGCACGTTGACAGGTGATTCTTCCAGATGCATCTCCTTGGCTTTGGGGTGGGGAGACACACACCTAGGTGCATGTGAGGCTCGCAGGGTGGAGATCACTGCTCTTGCTCTCCCTCCAGCAACCCAGAGGCTCGCTGTGCTGGCATCCCCCTCTCTACACGCCCTCCAGGAAGGGCTGGGCATCTGTGTTTGGCAGCCATCTGAGCAACAGTAGACATGGCCCCAGTTTTCTCTCTAGGTCCTAGAACCATGGAGCTGTGTCTACCCCTGAAGCCCCTCTCTGCCTCCTGCGCTCAACCATCAAGGTATGCACAAAGATGGCAGCATTCCCCACCCCCCGTTATGTAGACCACCTACCTGATGCTGCCTATACGGACTGGGTGAGTTGGGACCTATGGTCTACCTTGCTCAATTTGACTATCATTTTAACGAGCATCTATATCATGTTGTCTTGCACTGTTCTCAACTCACGTAAGCAGACGGTTCCCCGATGCTGTGCTCACAGCAGACAGGAGCTCTGTTTGTTGGCTTGAATGGGAGGCAGTGGCCCCTCGAGCCTGTGCAATCCAGCGTGCAGACCTGCAAGCCTGCACTCAGGCGATCTCCAGTGTAAATGCCAGGGAAGGCTGGAGCCACTGAGACCCTCGGCCGCCTCGTTCAGCTGAACCTAGCTGTGCTCACACGTTAGTCTCTTCACCCAAAGCTCTAACAATCCACACTTAAAATCCAGATCCTGAGTGACAGGGAAATAATGACTGGATTGTTGCCTTTTACTTTAACAACTCTGGTTCCAACTCAGCCTAGAGACAGAGAGAATTCAGTAAGCGCAGTTGTCATACTCAATGTACTTATGTGAAAATGGAACAGGTAAGGAGCAGAAAGGTTATGTGGGTGTAGGGGAGAATGCTAAACGGGTGACACTGTTCCAAATACAGGCACTCACGAATTGACATGCTGAACTGGGGCCCCTCCATACAACTCAAGAGAATCCAGGAAATAAACAAAAACAAAAGGCAAACTTCCTGATTATGATGTTTGATGTCTAGTCTTGATATTGCCCGGGTGGCTTGCTTTTCTTGCTAGAAGGAAGAATAAGTAAAAGGGGAAATAGCTATAAGAGAAAACTATGAAATTAAACTGCTCAGGATATGATTTTGATTCCATACACCTTAAATTCTAGTTCTCCATCAGTTGAAAATCGTACCGTACTTTCATAACAGCTGTTCAGGACACAAAGATGAAGCCTCAAAAATCCTAGACATCGACCGTAAGATGCTTTCTAATATTCAGATCATAAAATTAAAGTGTCAGAATGTCTAAGTTGGTGCTGGGCGAGGCCATGTATTTAATCCCCCTCTCGATCTGTAGGACAGGCCCTGTCACCGGCTGCAGGGAGGGAAGCTTGTCACACAAGTGGCAGCTCTGGATTCCAGCTCAATGCCAGCAGCTGCAGCACACAGGCCCTCGAGTGGACACTCCACATTCAAGAATACTTCATCATCACCACCATAACCACCATCATCACCATAACTACCGTCATCATCACCATCATCACCACCACCAGCCCATCAGCAGCAGCATCACCATTACTAAGAAACATGTCTTCGTTTCTCTTCTCTTTCCACTCTAAAGCTTGTCAAAAGCAGAGCCTCTGTTGTATGTTCCCTCATCCTCGGCTCTCAGAACAGCGTCAATGAGGGTTTATTAACTCAATTT
This sequence comes from Dipodomys merriami, assembly GCF_024711535.1. Classification (NCBI taxonomy): domain Eukaryota; kingdom Metazoa; phylum Chordata; class Mammalia; order Rodentia; family Heteromyidae; genus Dipodomys; species Dipodomys merriami. Next base: position 3,026,704 of record NW_027202871.1, read on the forward strand.
GTGTCAAACCCCACAGCAGTTGAGAATCCATATCTTTGGGGATGATGGGATGAGGCTGGATCTATTCTGCACAATCCCTGCTCTGCTCTGAACAACCACAGTGAAGAAGGAAGAGATGCTCTAAGGGCAGCAGTTTGGTAAGGTGACGCATGCGGGCTTTACCTCCTGCTGTACTGTGGTTGGGATCATTTGAGATACTTCAGGATTCATGCTGTCTGTTGGTGGCCTACCACTTACACACACCTGCATCCCTGTTGGCCCAAAGATGAACAGAGCTGGTGACGTAACAGCATGGAGCCATTTCAGAGTCTTAACTTTCCACAGTCAGCTCTGCATTAAGAACTGAACTTTGATTTTAATAAAATTCACCATGTTCTAATCCAGAGTGGAAGCACTGTTTAATCAACCTTTTGAGAGGAAGCATGCTCTTCAGAGGACATTTCATATTGTGGGATATTGGAATAACAGCAAAAAATAAAAGGAGAAAAAATAAAGATTAGAAAAGATCTCTCTCTCTGCCTCCCCCCTCCCTCTCCCTCTCCTTATCCCCCCCTTCTCTCTCTCCCCCTATCCCTCCTCCCCTCTTGGGGCCTGGGTGCTATGCCTGGATTTTTGTGCTCAAGGCTGGCACTATTCTACTTGGCTTTTTGCTGGTTCATTGGAGATAAAAGTCTCATGGATTTTCCTGCCACAGCTGGCTTCAAACTGTGACCCTCAGATCTCAGCCTCCTGAGAAGTTAGGATTGCAGGTGTGAGCCACCAATGACTGGCTGAAAAGAACTCTTTTCATTAAAAAAAAAAAACTTTCTGTGCATGTCTAGGAATAGAGATTTGCGTCTCTTGGTAGCACGAAGCATATGTCATCGTACTTCAGTTTCCTAGCTTGATATGATGCCTAGATTCTTGTTTCTTTTCTCTTTTCCATCTTCTGAAATGTACACAAAGTAGGAATCCTTGGCCTGAAACTCAGATACTCAAGATGGATAGCATTCTAGCCCTTCTTTTTAAATTACACGAAGCAGCACAGTGTGGGAATCCCTCTTGCTAAGCTGATGGGAAATGCAACTGTCTCTGCTTCTTTCATGCTGTCATGCTGTCAGGTTGGGCCAAGGTCCTGGGGTCATACAGTCCTCAGAAGCGGGGGTGGGAATTCTGTCTGTGGTTGCCACATCATAACAGCTGATTCCAACCCCTTTGTCTGTCCACCATCAGGACCGTCAGTCCACGGTCACTACAAAGGCAGCCCTCATCCCAGATCATGTGGCCCTGCACTATAACATCATAGACTTGGAAAGAGATGGGGGATGTAGGGCTCACCACCCACTGTGGCTCTTCCATACCTGGTGGTAAGTGCTTCAGCGTACGAGGCTCAGTGGCCACACATGCCCCACCAGCCCTGCCCCCCAGAGAACAGAATCCAGGGGAGTCTGGGAAATGTCTCAACCTGACTGTCTCAAATGGACAAGAAAGTGAGAAAGGCTGAACTACTTGGCTAAGTCTTGAAGAGTGGTGAAGGGCTGCAGGGTGGGACTGATGGCACTTAGGGGTCTCCAGATGGTCTCAGTGCTGGCAGCATGGGGGAACCCACTCAGGAGACCAAGCCCTCTCCATACATCCCAGGAGACCAGACCCCTCTCTCCACACATCCCAGGAGACCAGACCCTCTCCACACACCCCAGGAGACCAGACCCCACTTTCCACGCATCCCCAGGACCATGCAGTTCTGTGCAGCCTGGACCTAGTGGGCTGGAGTTGGGGTCTGTGTGTCCTTGCTGACAGGGCTGTGGGGCCTCTGTCCCCGGGCTGCACAGCCACCGAGAGTAGCGGGAGCGGTCGCCTGCGCCCTGCAGCTGAGTTTTTTTAGTTCTGTTGGTTCATGAGGGCCTGATCCACACCAAACCCAAGTTGTAGAGGGTGACTTTGAGAACTGTTATGTCATTTTTGCTACTTGGTAAATATAAACCCATAAACATTCCCAAAGCACCCCGTGCACCCAAAGCATAGTATGCAAGCAGGAATTATGGATGTGTCCGCTGCTTTAGGGAACACAGTTCAAAGAATCACATGATAATTCCAGTTATCATCTTAAGCACAGCAATGTTAGCCGAAGCCCAGCCCAGCCCAACCATGACACAGCTCTTGCTGCTCAGCCCTCCACACAGGGCTCCACACATAGCCAGCTTGCTTTCTAAGTAGCAGGAGTTTCTCCAGGACGCATGCCTGAACAATGTGACGGATGTTACAGGTGTCCTCCATTCCCCCCCTGAACTCCTCATTTCCTTTTCTCTTGTAAATCTGAACTTTTGAGAACCACCTTTGATTCTTTCTGGCACGGGGTTTGCTGTCGGTGTGTATCAGAGAAAACCTGTTCAGCCCTTAGCTTCTCTTCATGATGACAGCATCCTCTGGAGACCCTGCTCTTCAACAACCAAGGTCAAATGCAGACAGGATTCAAAAGCAAAGCCATCACATAAGTGAAGAGAGCAAGTCAGGTAGAGAATTAAGCCTGCATTGGAAGCCAAAAGCTTTCTATTATAATACAATCCCACAAAAGCCCTTGAGTGTATGAGAACAGGAACATCTTTCCATCCCTCCAACAAACCTTTATTGATCACTCTTGACATGCTAGCTGACTACACCCAGATTGGGAATGACTTAAACAGGAAAGTTCAGAAGACAAGAATGCTACAATTCAGGAACTGTTGCAATGATTTCATATGCTCAAAGCCCCTCAGCCCCCTGGGCTCATTCTGTGTGGATATTTACACCATGACAATTATGACCATTAGCACTGGGGACTGCACATACATTATCTCATGCCATCTTCCACACAATCCTGAAGCCTTGAATAGGATTTGTAGGCACTGCGGGTAGGAGCCACAGTGGGTAAATGACTTTGTGATCCCTTAGCTGTGATCCTGTGCTGTCCCCAATACATTCAGCCCTCCTACTCCACAGATGCATGCGTGCCTTTAACATGTGCACACACACACACACACACACACTCAGTATTAATATGGACTAAATACGGTACCCAAAGCCTTCAAAGTATGGCACCTCCTTAAGCTAAATTTGCCTATTAACACCTATGCTGATCAGATCTGAATCTTCAATGAGGCAGACTGCTCAGTCCTTGAACTGTTAAAAAACAAAACAAAAACAAAAACCCTGTGATGGAAGGCTGCCGAACTTCCCCTGAGCCTATGGCTTCGTGACAGCCTGAGCTCCTCTATACCACTCGTTCATTGAACCATGCACTGCTCCGGTCCTGTAGGCAGTCGTGATGGATGGACACACAGAACACCTGCCTCGTGCCAACACTGGAAAACAAGACCTTGCCAGGACATGCTGCTTTCCAGTATTAGGTTTCTTTCCATTCTGACTCTCTGTTGACATAAATGTTTTCTGGCCACTGTGAAAACTTAAAATCCAGTATTATTTTCAGGTGCACAATATGCCATTTGGTTCTGGGTTTGGGGCTTGAGTTCTTTTCCCTCCTTGATTGCTGTAACTACCAATGGACATAACACTACCTGTGAGGTCCTGTCAGTTTTTCTCAAGGATGAAAACAATACTAATGAAGCCCTGTCAATCCTTTGGTTTAACTGTTTGCAAGAGGCAATCAGCATCAAGCTCAATGTTTACAATACAGTTGGCATCAATGACATGCTTACTGGCAATTCAGAGATTCTGATAACATTTCTCTTTTGTGGAACTCTGTACTTTTGTCTCAATATCTGAGGGTAGATCAGGCTGGTTTTCTTAGCAGGAAAAACCAACAAGCAAAATTATAAACTAATGTTTTGTGAATGTCTCTGTCTCTAAAACTAATTGCTAAAGGCCAAATACCTTGATCTATGTTATTGTCATGTTCCAGTCTTGCCTTCCTAAGAAATGGAATGAGATTATATTTATTTACCTCATTTCATTTGCTTCCTGGTGGCCACCAAGAGGTGTAATCAGCAGATTTCATTGCTGGAATGAACAGCCGACATCTTTTTCCTCTTCTGTTATCAACAAGTTTGTCATTGCTGAATTTGCATGAGAACCAAGGTAGCTTCCGTTAGAATACAGGTACTTGGCAATCTCCTGGGAGATAGCACAGAGAGGGCATGCTCCTAACCAGTCCTGCACTGCAGGGATATAAACTCTTGCCTGCACCATCCTCCTGTGCGAATGGATATGCTGCTGTCGAGTTAGCAATGCGTATAGTCACCTGGCTATGTGGGTTTTTAAAACAATGTCTTCCTATTCCTAGGTTAGAATTACTTCCTACATTTACTTCCTACATCCTTATATTGGCCTTTTGGGTTCAATTTTGTGTTTAGGTGATTTCTGGATTATTCTTTTACAGTGGTCAGTAAATGTTTATGCCAATAGTAACTCTGAATGAAAAGAAATGGAATACTAGCAAATAACATTTCTGGGCAAAGTCATATTTTTCCATGCTTTGCCTCCTAGCTCTGTGTGCACAGCTCATGTGACCATCAGAAAGCTTCTAAAGAGGTCATGTTCTCATTTCCCTATACCCACGCATCGAACCTCTCACAATATCTGACAGAATAACTTATAGGATAAGATTGAAATTTAACTATTGGTTCCTTGGTCTCTGAGTTCTAGTGAAATCTGTTACCTGGTAATCACTACTATCTCTCCCCAAATAAGACACAATATAGTATTTTTGCTCATGAGCACAGAAAGGGCAGATAGACTTGTGTAGCTTGGCATCAATGTAGCTTAAAGCATACGTTTACAGGTCTTCAGAAGGACAGAAAGCATGGAGAACAAGCAGGTTCCTCCATGGGCTGGGACCAGAGCCTCCCAGAAGGGAACGGCCGCAGTTTGAGCCATTTGAACACTTTTGTCAGAATATGCAGAAACTTCACTTAAAAGAATAAAAGTGGCCTTGTGATTAAAATAAAAATAACCTAATGGCTTCCACTGAATAATATTTAATGGAAAGGTTCAGAAAAAGAGCTTCCCACCCCCTGCAAGTGACTCCTTTCTTCCTCCTCCACACAGTGCTATGACAACAGCCATGAGGCAGGAAGGAGCAGGGCGGGTTCAGTGCACAGAAGGCTGCAGGCCTCCCAGAGCTCCCAGAGGTATCCCGTCAGGATGGAGGACCCCGGCCTTCCCAGGAATCCCAGGGCTAGGAAGGGTGCACAGAGGAAACCCCAGCAGCCTCCAGCAGCAATAGTCCCATCTGCCCTTGGTGTCCCGCCTCGCCTGCACAAGGCTTAAAAAAATCCTAGAGAAGACGCTGGAGAAAGAGTGCTCAGTCCTTAAACACATGGTGCGTGGCGGGCAGTGTGCTGGCTGGTGATGGGTGGCTATGTCCCCACCCCCACACAGCGAGGATGAGATTCCTTCCACTGCAGGAGGAAATGCGTAGACAGGGCTGTGGGAAGGGCCTGGTGATCGAAGGTGAGGCTGGGTCATGGTGGTGGGCCTGATGTTATCACAGTCCTTGTGAGAGGGAAGAGGACAATCAAAGGTAGAAAAAGAGGTAAAGACACAACCAGAAGCTGGAGTGATGTGCCTTAAAGATGGAGGACTATGGTGAGGTCCGGAAGGAGGCAGGGAGCTGAGTTTCCATGCTGAAGGCTGGGGATGGGGACTCAGCCTGGCTGACCTTGGATTTTAAGCTCCTGACCTCCAGCACAGTGAGCACCTCTTCAGGGTCGTGGAAGGCACTAAGCGTGTGGCAATTTGTATAGCAGTCACAGGAAATGGCTACCGTGTGAACATTCTGGTTCTGTGTCTTCAGTTCTCTTCACCTCATCTCTGTCCTGATACAGGAGCACCGAGGGCCTTCACGAAGCCTTGCGCAAGCAACGGGCAGAATTGGAAAAGCTCAGACAGAATGTGGGGAAGCCTTCTTTATTCTCTAACTAAGGAGTTATCTGGGCTTTTAAGGACTAGGACCCAGGCCTCTTGGTTTCTAGAAATCAGTTCCAGAGGAAGTCAACTGAAATTGAAACTTTGAGCTCCTTCCTTGATTAAGAAATTATACGGTGGACATGGGAATTGACCCACGCTCTTCTATCTATCTGGTTCTCTTAGTAGTAGTTTGTTTCTTTGGGCTAATACTGAGCAACTCTATTTTCCATCCAGACAAAAAAAAACACTCTGGGAACTAGACGGCTCATAGTTTTCTTGGCATTTCCAGTCTGAAGGATTGCACAGACGCTGGAATGCATGCGCACAGAGGCAGAAGCTAGTAAGCACAAAGGCCCGTTTTCACCAAGTGACCCACAGGAACCGTTCGCTGGATTCAGAGCCAAAAAAAGACAAGTGGCAGTCATAAAAACCACACTATTTCTGCAGTTGATTTTTCTAATGAGCTACTGTGGTCACAGGCCAAAGACAACTAAAATCAACACTCCAGTAACACAAAAACCTAAAGTGAAAACCAATTTCAAAGAAATGGAGAAGGTGCTTACTTGCAGAAAACCCTGCTTTTCTTATGTAAGAGCTCTCCTAAAGCAGATGGGCCTTCCTTCCCATAGATGCAAGCTCATCACTGAACAAGAGCAATTTTCCAAGCAGGGCCCTCTGAGGGCAGGCTCCTGGGAGAGAATAATTACCAACACAGACAACTATCAAACTAATCATACTGGTTAGACACTGCCGCCTTCATTCCAACCTGCTAGTGTTCTACAAGAGTCTACTCAAAGAGAAAAAATAATCATGTTACTGTTGTACTGGAACTCAGTTGTGAGAAACAGAGAAGGCACATTTTGAGAGGTCAAATCGGGAATCTTTATTGGAAAGCTGGTGACCACAGGTGAACTCCTGTCCCAAAGACCTGCGGCCCCTCGAATATACTTAAAAGGGTTAGAAAACTGAGCCATGAGAGCAGGAGAGGAAAGAAAGAGCAGAAAAACAAGACCAACAAACCAGATCGGCTCCAATGGAGAGTTGAAGTGGGACACCATGGTGACCAGAGGAGAGACAGGAGACAGGAGACACGAAGCATGGCTTCATAGTGCCTGAGCTGATTTAGGCCTAAATAGGGCCAGGGGTAGGGGACAGGAGTCTCCTGAGTTCAAAGCACTGGACTGATAGATCCAGTAACCTATCACCCAAGTCCCCATCCCTAGGAATTCAGGCTCATCACCTGGAAATGGAACTTCCCTCCCTCTCCCATGAAGACAAGATGGCACCAGTTAAAACCCAATTCCCTATCATCTACCACATGGACAAGATGGCACTGGTTAGACAAGCTATTTTCCTACCTGGATACTCACCCATCAATAAAATTTATATATTAAATATGGCCTTTCCTTATTCCTCTAACTTCAACAACAGTCGTTGTCATGAACATTAGAGCTGAGACACAGGACGTCATCTCCCACACATCTGATAAATTGGTTGGAATATTTTGGAAGGCGTCACAGTACTTTTTCAAAGGTTGATGAAAATAGTAAAATGTTTAGGGGCCAGGAAATGCAAACGAAGGACCAGAGCTTGCTCCTGTCACCAGGCGGCCGTGTTATGCTTTGCAGCACACAGTCCAGATGTTGACTTGGAAGTGAGTCCCTGCCGCATGACCCGAAGAACAAGTAGTCATGGAAGGAGGATGTAAACGAGAGGCATAATCATAGATGGGAAAGAGAAAACTCAATCTAGGAGCAGAGAGAAAGACAATAGGACATTCTAGAAATTAGAAAGCCGAGAGGTAGCTATGGTTTTCAAATGCTGGAAGCCTCATGAGGCAGGAAATTACAGCAAGCTCATTTTCCTCTCAATAGAAAACAGGCTAAAGATGCTTGCAGGGCAGCTTAAAGGAGCTTTTGTGTGATTGGGGAAATGTGTTGTCTCTTGGGTGGTTCAGTGGTTGAGATCAGCTGAGCAGGTGTGAGGACCAGAAAGGAGAATCCCCTCCCGGCTATCAATAGGAGCTGATATCTGCGTCCTTCCTTGCTTGCCTGTCATCTTTCTTCTGCCTTCCTTCTCCCAGATTCTCCTGTTAGGTCCATGAAACAGCAAGAACTGAAGCAGCCCTCACCTTACTGCTTCTGAGGACCCACAAGCAAAATGAGTAGCTGTGACTCCTGGGGTGAGTTAAGAGCCAAGTTCTGCAGGACTGCCATGGAAGGAGATCCCATGATATTTCTTCAGAGGCCTTTACAAGTAGCTGCTGCAGGGTGAAAATTGGAAAACAGGGCAGATTTATCACGAGGGCTGGACCAGATGGCCTGTGGAGTGCTCTGAGTCCTCTCTAGCTGTCGATTCCAGAAAAATAAATCATGGCTGGGCTTCTGGTTTGGTTTCCAATCTGGGTAACAGAAAGTCAACCTGCAATAAGGGTGCTTTGTGTGTGTGTGTGTGTGTGTGTGTGTGTGTGTGTGTGTGTGTGTGTGTGTGTGTGTGTGTGAGTGTGTGTGTGTGAGAGAGAGAGAGAGTTCTTTTTGTTTGTTTTTGTTTTTTTTTTTTTTTTTTTTTTTTTTTTTTGTCGGTCGTGGGGCTTGAACTCTGGGCCTGGGCGCTGTCCCTCAGCTCTTCAGCTCAAAGCGAGCGCTCTACCACTTGAGCTACAGCGCCACTTCCAGAGAGAGAGTTCTTAATGTATTCCAATTCTGAATTTCAAGAGCAAAGTTTTCACAGCAATTCGTGAAAGCCGGGGCAATCCAGCCCTGAGTGTCCACAGTGTCCCTTGCCCTGCATTGCTTTGGTTGCGGCAGTGGTTGATCATCTGTGTACATGCTCAACAGACCCCTAGGCAACACATGCACTTTACACCATGTGATGCTAAGACCCTTGCACTGGGGGGTGGATTTATGTCTAACTTTGGAACCTGGACCACTAGAAAGAGGGGTTTGGGAGTCAGAGTCCTCATGGCTCTGTGGGAGACGGAGTGCCAGTCTGCCACATAAAGGATAAAGGAGAATGAGCAATCTGCTCAAGGAGCCAGACCTGCCCACTGGAAAGCTCTGACAGAGGACCCGCATTCCGTACAGAGACCCCCATGAGCTAGAACCTGAGGTTCCTTCATGCATCCAGACCCGCACTGCATTTCTCGTGATCACACTGCACTTAGTAATTTTTCCCTATTGAAGTGGACATTAGAATACCTTTGCCTTAAATGCTTTGGTCTGAGTACCTGATTTCTGAAAAGGTGACAAAAGTGTTTCTCCAGTGTATGATATGAGTAAATTCTGACACCGATTTTTATGATGTTTATTTGCAATCAAAGGAAAATTTTGAACCAGTTCTTCTCAGAAGGGGATTTGATCTCCTAATGGGAGTTTTGAAGAAAAGCCCAGGAAATCAGGAATCAGAAGTCTTAAATTCTGATAGGGTTCTTTAGGCCCGAAGCTCACTCTGCTAAGGTATTGACACACTGAGGGAAGACCAGGAGTAGATGAAATCAGTTTGAAAATTCAAGGGAAAACTTAGACTCTGGCTTTCCTCTTGAATGGTATGGGATATTTTTCTCCTCTCGGAACATTAAACTATTGCCATACATGGAAACATTAGCAGAAAGTTAACAGAAGAATGTCTCTAAAATGTGGGTGTTTCAAAAGAAGGTCGCTGAGGGAAGCTGGGATTAGGGGGTTCCCTGTACAGCACCCAGCAAAGATTACAGGAGAGAAGGAGGAGTTCCTGGAAAGTGGATCTGTTTTCCACACGCACAGGCCCCCGCCCACACCACTTTCCGGACAAGGAGCCTCAATCACGTTGGCCTAACAACTTCCAGGCTGGTCCCTTCCTCCCACCACTTCTCACGCTCCCCTGGATGCCAGACGTGGGGCTGGAGACTCCAGGCGCCTGGCCTAGATGATGCAGCTCTTCCCTCAGCCCTGCCAGGCCTCGCCCACCCCAGACCCTCCACTGTGGTCCAGGCGGACGCAAGCCCACGCCCTTGGATGACAACGGCAGTTGTTACCAACATTATTTTAAAAATTAAAAACTTGGCATTTTCCATAACCAATCTGCTCTCTTCCCTGGACTAAAACCAAACATTTCTATTTGAGAGACAGCCACCGAGCTGGCTTTTCTCTTCCTCTTCTCTAGCCCACCGCCTTCCTCCCACTCCTCCCCATACGGAGACTTGCGCTCACACACGCGCGCGCGCACGCGCGCGCACACACACACACACACACACACACAGTGCCTTTGACGTAATTGGCTAAGATTGATCTTTCTCTCAAATTGCTTTGATTCAAAATCTGCCCACCATTCGTGGGAGGTGCAGAGCAGGGACGAACGGAAGGCTTTCAAGAGGCTGAGAAAGGACTTGCTCCACAGAGGCTCCCGCCCTGGTCTCGGTTTTTGCCATTTTGCCTGGGTTTTTCTATAGAAAAATGAAATGGGATCCAACACACATTACCTAATTCAACATAAGGCGCCTAGGGTTGGAGCAACAACTGGCTGGCTGGAGCTTAGTAAGCAGAGGCACTGCTGAGACGCTGCTCTACATTGCTAATGCCCACCTGAGGCCTCAGCCTCTTTCACTTCCTTGGGCCATCCGAGCGCTGGTGGCCACAGACTCTCTCTCCTGACTCCATGCACAAACCCCTGAGGGGCCATCTTTTGCATAGATGATGCAGGGGATGACCACATTTGATGAACAAACAAAATTCTGGAGAAGGCACTCAGACTGGACATTCCCAGGGTCGTGAACTGGGGAGGGGGGTAGTGTAGGTGAAAGGAATATCACCCGTGATTCTGGAAACATCCCCACTCTTCCTCATGGTACTGGTTAAATATGCCTGCACATACATGTGCAAACACACACAAATGAACACATCTGTCGCTGGTAAAATATGAATAAATTCTTTGGCTTCTACCAATTTCAATTTCCTAGTTTGGGCATCATGTTATCATTACGTAAGATGTTATTTGTAGATGATAAACATGGATGATGAGGGTCTATAGAAATTTTCTGTACACTATTTGGGGACAAATCCCCCATAAATGCATAATTATTCTGTAATAGTAAAAAGTGATTAACCTAAAAATAAGAAAAACAGATGTTGTTAATGAAATGTATAGACTATTGCTCTCTCTATGTATATATATATAGACTTTTTGTAATAGAATCCTATAAAATACCTAAAAATATGTATCTACCTCCACAAAAAAGCATTAAAATTTGCTCTATGTGGCAAGGTGCTGGAGGCTTATGCCTGTAACTGTGGCTACTCAGGAGACTGAGATCTGAGGAGCATGGTTCAAAGCCAGCCCGGGCAGGGAAGTCATATGAAACTCTTATCTCCAATAAACTTACTCAGGAAAAAGCTGGAAGTGGTGTTAATGCTCCAGGGGTAGCATGGTAGCCTTGAACAACAGAAGCTCAGAGACAGTGCCCAGGCCCTGAATTCAGCCCAAGGACTGGCACAAAAACAAACAAAGAAAAAATCTTGTTTTATGTAATAGTGCAGTATAAGGTTCTATACCATAGATATATAGGTTCTGAACATTTTTTTCTCAATAAAATTAATGTACTGGTATTCAAATTGTTCCAGAAGGAGAACAGTAGTTCTGGAATGGGAAGAAGGAGCCTCTTACAACAAATGGGTTTATTTGGAAATGAGAAAAGCTCTGAGACCACATCAGACCTTTGTTGCTGGCTCTATCTAAAGTTATCTGAAGACAAAATGAAAAGGTCAAAGAAACAAGCAAGCAAAGCCAAACAATCAAACCTGGCTTGGTTTCTGCAGGTTTGTCACACGCACTTCAGAGTTCCATCAAATAAACACAGCGAAATGGACCCTGGGACCAAAATCATCTTTAAACTAAAACAAAAGAACTCTGAGTGGCGCTACCACAGCTCAACTGTAAAAACTCAGACACACAGCAGAGCAACGCTGTGTTCTTTACAGGATACTTTAAGACACATGTGCTGTGGAGTCCTGTTCCCTTGGGATGACAGAAACATTCAAATGTCAGAATGATCTAGTCAATAGTTTTTCTGTCCTCCACCTTGACACAAGAACAGGCCGTGTTATAAGAGATTCTCACACATCTTCGGTGAGAACAGAGTCGTGGCTTTGAGCATTGTCTTCACTGAATTCAGATGCTACGCACAAGTATGTGTTGATTCTTTTTTAAATCCCATTTTTGTGAGCTTTTGATGATAAGCATAGGTGATATCGAATGCTTAGACTTAAAAGATCACACAGAAGGCATCCCGCTTATTCATCAGCTTCCAGGGAGGCTTACCACAGGGCTGAAGTTAAAAGGCACCCTTGGGGTAACAAAATATGCCCACATGGGTGACAGTAATAGCCTCGAAATGGATAAACGATGTGTTGTCTCCAAGTTGTTAGTGTGGAAATGAATGGGTGATGCTGTTTCAGACCCTCTCCCCAGCACGGTCCCACACAGAACCTGCTACCTGTTTTCTCATTAAAGGTCTCTTTCCTCAGCCTGGATGCAAGTCCCAATCCTTGCCTGCCTCCTGTGCCTTCAGTGTGAGTTCTAGAGGGATTCCTGGTACAGAAGAGGTGCTCAATAAATACTCGTTGACTAAACAGGTGTCCTTTCACTAACGTGTGGCATTGTTCTGACTGCCAGACACTTCAAATTCTGAAGCAGCCATAAAGCATCTCCTCAGAAAGATGTACACTAAGACAATATGTTGTTATTTTCTAGGGTCTCATACATTGCCCCTAGAGACTTTGCCTACAGAAACCACCAAAAATGAGGATATTATTCTGAGCAGTTAGATACAAAGTTAGCAATCTAGGTCCCGCAGGCACTGCCCAGGAGACTGAAGCTAACCACCTTCCTTGTGACATCTTAAGAATGTTCTATTTGTTATCACTAACGACAATCCCCAAACGCATATTGTGTTTTACAAACAACAGCATAAAAAGGATAATCCTGTTAATAAAAAATATGTCTATCATTTCCATGAGGTATATAATGCTCTCCTCTGCTCACCCAACTCTAAGGAGACTCAGCCTGTCCTCAGCTTCTCCAACACCCATCACCACATAGAAGCTGAGCCGAGACTGAGGTGTGTTCACAGGCTCACAAGCCTCAGGCCAGCAGGGACGGATTGGGCCAGGAGGGGAAAGGAAGAGGAGGCATCCCCTTGAATCCCCATGAACACCAACAAGCCCACCAACACAGATGGCCCGAGAAGGCTTTCCATCAGGGAGGACCTGCCCACAAGTAGCAGAGACTGGTAATCACACAAGCTAAGTCCAGCTGCACTGACAGAAAAACCTGAATGGGAAGCTTCTGATTTTGAAGAGATCAGACCCTATCCGGCCACAAGCAGCTGTCACGGGACACTGGAGCCACTTTGTGTTTCTCCTCACTGACACAAAGAGAACACACAGTGCTGGGAAAGGCTGGGGCCACCATTCCAGCCTCCTCTCTGACCCACTGTCACCCAGGGGTGCTGTGGCTGGGGCCTGGGCCCAGCTCCATCCCAGCAGTGCTCAGAGCAGCGCCCACCATGTCCGCAGGGAAGGGGTTGGGTGTGAGCCATGGTGCTGCACACGGAGTTCTCACCCAGAGGACTGGTCTTGCAGGTCTCCCTGACCCCAGGGCTGATGGGAAAACCCAAGGCTCTCTCACTGCGGACATGGACTCCCTTGCTCTGGCTGCTTGTGTTTGTACACACCTGGAACCAAGCATGCGAGCTATGCTTTCATTTATTCCTATCCATGGCCGTTTTGTTCTCCATGGCTCCAAATATATGAAAACGACAGTGCTTGGGTGTGCTTATCATGAGCAGCTTTCCTAAAACTCAGCCAAGAAAGTTTTTCTCCAGAGCCACATTCACAGGAGGAATTCACATGCTTATTTCAGAGAGCCAGGGGTTGGAGAGAGATGGTTATAGTCCCTTCCACTCCATCCTGTCACAACCAGAGGTAATGGTTCCAAAGAAAGAGAACAGAGCCACGGGTGCGTAACGGACAAATCCACATGTGCAAACTGCAGTAACTGCAGGTTCTGGAAGGTGTGTCCTTGCTTCTCTCCACTACCCACAAACGTATCTGGGAAGCAGAAGTTTTAGAGCAATAAAGGCAGGAGGGATGGGGCAAGTAGTTACAAAGAAAAGTTACATCATGTGTAATAGAATGTTTTGGGGAGCAAATTTAGCTCCTTCTGTGTAAAGGAGTGGGGTCACTGACAGGAAGAAACTCTGCCTGTCACAAAATCCTGAAGGAAAGGGGAGCTGGAAAGCTAACCGGGAAACGAGTAATACTAAGAAAAAAAAATTAACTTTTCTGCACATCTTGGGACATCTATATTGCATGTCTTCTTATGGATGTTCCACAGCCAGGCTTCCTTGAAGGGGCCCCACAGCATCGCGTGTAGGACCGGACGGGAGCTGTTCCCGATGCCGCCACCGCAGAACGCGCTCTGCACCAGACACCAAGATGCACACTGCGCTCCCGCAGCCTGCGCCGGGTAGCCCCGGCGGCTTTCCCGCACACCCAGCGCGGCTTTCCCGCACAGGCAGCGCACCCGCTCCCGAGAGCACACCAACACTCACAATGCACAAAACAGGCCACTGTGTTAACACCTGCACACGCACACACCTGAGCGCAGGGGTCTGTCAACTCAGCCTCTTGCAGAAGTCGTGCAGAAGCCCTGGGCAGAGCGCGGGGCTCGGGGCGGGGTGCGAGGTCCCCGGGGCGCGGGGTGCGGAGCACAGGGCTCAGGGCTAGGGGCGCGGGGCTCGGGGCGCGGGCGCGGGCGTACCTATACTTCATGCCCGTCTGCGTGGCCGTGGACTCCTTGAGCGAGATGGGGTGCTGCGGCGCGAAGGTGCCCAGGCTGCGCGCGATGAGGGCCACCGTGCGGAACTTGGCCCGGGCCGCGCTCACCGCGCCGGCGGCGGCGGAGCTCTGCTTGCTCAGCAGCCGCTCCTCGCCATTGCGACTCTTCAGGCTGTGCTCCGTGCAGGCGATGGAGACTTGCATCGCTTCCGCGGCGGCGGCGGCGCCCGGTCCCGCTCGGACCCGCGGCGCCCCTCGGCCGGCGCCCCGGAGCCCCGGCGCCGGTTCCGGGCCCGCGGAGGGGGCGGGCGGGCCGCGGTGGTGCCCGCGCGCTCCGGGACCCGGCCCGACGCGGTCCCCGAGGTCCCCGCGGCCGCCGGGGCGCGGGTGCGGCGCGGAGCCTCCCACGTGCCGGCGCGGCGCTCAGAGGCCGAGCGCCATGGGGTCGGGCGCGGGGAGCCGGGGCCGGGCTTTCACCGGCAGGCAGTGGGGACGGCCGTGGGTTGCGGGGAAGAGTGAGGGCTGCGGGGTCGGGGACGGGCGCGGGGCGCGGGGATGCGGGGACGGGCGCGGGCTGCAGAATCTGAGATGGATGTGGGGCGTGGGGATGCGGGGACGGACGCAGGCACGCCGGGGCGGCTGCGGGCTGCGGGCCGCCCTCCCCCTCCGGGCGCCGCCTCCCCCGAGCGCTGGTTCAGGTCCGCGCAGCCACCGCCAGGCGCCGCCAGCGCCCCGGTCCGCAGACGCGAGGCTCCGGGCGCGCAGGGCGCGGGTATGGGTGCGCCCCGCCCCGTGGGGAGGACGCGGGCGTCTAGACCCCTCCCAGCAGCCGCCGGGGCGGAGCCGGGCGCGCCGGGCACCTGCGGGCGCGTGCGGAGGGCGCGGCGTGGAGGGCGCGGGGCGGAGGTGCCTGGCCGTCCACCGCAGGCAGAGCCCCGCGCCCGCAGAGTCCGGACACCGAGCTGCGCCGTCCCGGCCGCAGGGGCCTCGCCCGACACAGCCGTAGGGGCCCCGGGCCGTGCGGGGCTTCCGCGGGCGCGGGGCGGATCCAGTGCGCGGGCGGCAAGGCGCCGGGGTCCCAGCCATCGCCCTCCGAGGCGCCTCCCGCCGGCCTCGGGCGGCTCAGTCAGGCTCGGGTCCCCCAGAGCCACGGTCCGGCCAGGGATCCTGCAACCGAGGCCGGGAGCGGCCGGGGAGGGCGGAGATCGCGGCCGCGTTGGCGTGGGCCCCCCCCCCCCAGCCCGGGAATGCGGGGGAGAGCACGAAGGACAGCTGGGACCACACACAAGACCCTGAAAGATCCATGGCAGACACAGATGCAGGACACAGACCAGGGCTGGTGCCCAGGGAGCCCCCTGGTGGGCGGCCCCCCAGTCCTCGAGAAAGGAGAGGGGGTCACACGCGGGAGGAGACACGCAGGAGCTCAGGGGAGGCGGTCCACGGACACTGCACCTTGGCCTTCCCACCTCCAGAACTTTCTGGATGTCTTTTTTAGACGTGGCTGTCGGTGAAGCCACGCGGTCCTTGTGGCAGATAGAGACCTGGCTAGTTTTTATTTTAATCCTATTATTCCTAAGAAACCATGGGACTTCACTTGAGAAGAGGTTTCCAGAACTTATCCGATCATGAGAATCATTGTTACTCCACACATCCTAAGCTGACGTGATAAGTGTAAACCCCCCCCCCCATAAAGCCATAAAGTCAGGAAGGTGACCCCTTGTCTTACCCTCTATGAGTTATACAAGATAGCAGGTTTCGTCCTGACACCTTCCTGTGTGCACAGGATGTGCAGTGATCATGCTTACCCCTCAAGTACACGCTCGGCCTTCCAGTACACACTCACCCCTCTTCCTTTACCCCCACCCTTTGCCTGTCACATGGAGACTCTTGGTAGAAGCAGTGGTTCTGAGGCACATCTAGCCATACCCCTTGTGTTTCATCTGTGAGCTGGTCTTCGAACTGCCCTTCCAGGAGTCCTCTGAGGCCTCACAGGCTGCTGGGCAGAGCCCCACACCCAGGTAAAGCCTGGCTTCTCGGCCAAATGCCCCCACCTGGGAGCTGAGCCTTGTCACTACAGTTCTCAGAGTCCCTTTCCCTCCGCTGGACTATGAAGGTCACAGGTTGACTCCCATGACCCCCTCGTGTTCTGCAGATGTCACAGGATTCTTAGAACCATGGAAGACAGAACCAAATCAGCACTTCCTCTTCAAATTCTCCTGAGGCTCAGCCAGCTGCTACTGTTTGCTTGATAGGTTAAGTTCTCTGGCATGAATGTAACATTAGCCAGGCACCTTGGGTCTCAGTGACAGTATAAGAAGAGGACTCTCACCCTGTGTCCTTTCTCCTCATGGTCATCTTGGTGCTGCAGGAAGGCTGGGAACGCTGATGTAGAGAGGAGTTGGGGCTGACTATGAACACCTGGTGTTTTCTGCCTTCTCCTTCCCTTGTCCCTGAGGAAGAGTCCGGGCTCCCGGCTCCAGCTCCAACCCTCTCTGAGAGGAGGTCCCACCAAGCACACTCTCACTGGGGGGGGGGGGGGCACATTTTATCAAGGATGAAACAGAGGCACACTGCTGATGAACTCCACCCAAGGCCACACAGGGAAGGCCAGGCTTCTGCCCAGGAGCCCTAACCACACAGCTCGAGCGCCTTCCCTCCAGGCTTCCTTGTCAGCGGCCTTCACAGCACTATTCTGTGAATGCAGTTTAAAAGAAGCCTAGCTCCTTATTATGAGTGACAGAAAGAAATCCAATTTAGAAAGCCTAAACATTTCCCAGCAATTAAATTATCCATCCTTTCAATTATCCATCCTTAGTAGCTTTTGAGTTTGGCTTTTATCAACTTTTTAAAATGTGTCATGATTCTTTGAAGCATGATTCCATTCCTAGGGAAAAAAAAGTTTCTGTTTCTCCAATTAGCCAGAATTTTTTGGTTGATTGAGTTTCCTACAAGTAAAGTCAGAACAAAATATTTTTCATTGAGTCTACTTAGAACTTATGCTTTGTATTCCAGTAGAAAGCCACAGCCAGCAGGGGCCAGGAAATATTCAGTTACGCAACCAGGCAAAACTGGATTTATCCAAAACATAAAAGAATCTGCTAATATCACAAGAATTTTAAACACCCAAATGTGCAGATGGCAAAACACTTTATGTGCCTATCATTTGTGATCAAAAGAATTTGGGTGATATTTGTGAGTTATCAGGAAGTCTTAAAATGTGGGTTTTGAAAGAACAACTTATTATATTCTAACAAATTAAACCAACCACGAGAATTAGCATAGGCCTTTATTTACATAGGCAAAACCTTTGGAATAGCAGAAAAAATAAACTTGTGAGGCCCAAATGAAACTATTCAAGGCCCCGCTGACAGGAAGACTCCTCCAGCTTTTCTGTAAGAAGAGGCTCGGCTCAGACCCCTCTGGCCTTCTTAGATGGCACACGGGCACATTCTCCCATAGCAGACACAATCAACTCTAGAACCAGTACACAGTCAGGCAAAGGACAGGCAAGCTTCCCAATAAACTACACCCAACACCACTGATCATTGTTTCCTCAGTGGGAAAATTCTGCTGTGTACCTCGTTCAAGAATGAAAAGGCCACTGGGCGCCAGTGGCTCACACTTATAATCCTGGCTACTCAGGAGGCTGAGATCTGAGGATCATGGTTCAAAGCTAACCCAGGCAGGAAAGTCCAGGAGACTCTTATCTCCAATAAACCACCAGAAAATGTGAAGTGGCTCTGTGGCTCAAGTGGTAGAGCACTCGCCTTGAGCTGAAGAGCTGAGGGACAGCGCCCAAGCCCAGAGTTCAAGCCCCATGACTGACAACAACAACAACAAAATGAAAAGGCCAGTGGGCTTCCATTAAGAGGACCGAGAAGAGCGCTGCTGTGGAGCGACATCAGCAGCCAGCCCCATTCTGGAAGAGCAGCTTTGAGTCAAACTCCGGAAGAGCTTTCTACCAAAAGCCAGCCTTGCATGATAGAGGTGACAAAGAAATATCCAACCTGGGCTGGGAAGGTGGCTCAGTGGTAGAGCGCTTGCCTTGCATGCATGAGGCCCTGGGTTCTATTCCTCAGCACCACATAAGCAAAAAGAAAAAAGCCGGAAGTGGCGCTGTGGCTCAAGTGGTAGAGCACTAACCTTGAGCTGAAGAGCTGAGGGACAGCGTCCAGGCCCAGAGTTCAGGCCCACGACTGGAGCCTCCCCCTCCCCCCCCCAAAAAAAAATATCCAACCTGGAAGTCTTTCAAAAATGCAACCACTGAGTCAAAGTATATTTGTTTCTGTTCAAGTTTGTCCCTCAGTTTAGAGTGTCAAAAGCCATTATTACACGCATCTTTTTATTCTTAGTCATAATATATTTCTATAAAAAGTGTCTTTTTTTACTTCTTTTTTATTCCATCCATTGTTGGAGCAGGAATGTTAGGAAAGGAGATCTCTGAGAGATTCTTTCCCATATGAATCCCTCCCTCTGGCAGATGGTGGATTGTTAATGGAGAAGAGGCCCCCAGACTTTCACCATATTTAAAATGAAATTCATCTGGAGACACAGCTGTCAAGCCCTCTACCTCCTTACTCCTGTCAAGATGGCTACTATTAAAAAGACAGGAGTAAATAAGTACTGCCAAGTACAGCAGGAGCGGCTGTTGGTACAGGCATGGTGGGAAATGCTATGGGGGTTCCGCAACAAACTAAAGTCAGAACACCATCTGACTCGAGAACTCTACCCCCCAAGTTTATACTCATAGAAAATGAAGTAAGTATCTTGAAGAAATGCTTGCAATGTCATGTTTGTGGCAGCATTGTTCACAATAAAGAAGGTATGGAAATAGCTGAGCTGTCCGTCCGTGGGTTGACAAAGAAACTGTGGTAGATATACCGTGGGATGGTGTGTACATTGAAGACAGCCCTGCCATTTGCAATCATGTGAACTAACCAGAAGCACATTATACTCAAGGAAATAAACAAGGCACAAAGAGACCAACACTGCCCTTCTCACTTCCTTGAGCCAAAGTCAGAAGTAGAAAGTAGGTGCTGGGAGGAGGGGGGCGAGGGAAATGTGGAGACGTTGACGTAAGGGTGCAAAATCTCAGTTGTGCAAGACAAAAACCGCTCGGAGGTGAGACGCACAGCACGATAGCTCATTGACAATGTCGCATTGAATGCTTGCAGTTTGATAAGGGAGTGGAGCTTAGGTTCTCTCACCACAAATACTAAGATGAGAGAGAGGAAAGGAGGAAGGAGGAGAAGGAGAAAGCAAGAGAGGAGAGACGGAAGGAGGGAGGGAAGAAGGAAAGAATGAATGGAAAGGGGAGAGGTAGGTAGGAAGAAATGGAGGAAGAAGGAGGGAAAAGGCAATTAGAAGGAAGGAAAGGAGGGAAAGAGGAAGGGAGAAGAAAGGGAGTAAAAAACCAAAAATAGTAAGCACAGGAAAGGATGGGAATGTAAATTAGCCTGGCCACAGTAATTATTTCATTAAATATATATATGATGAAATATATATATATATATATCTGTATCCAACCATCAAGTTATCCATCGTAAATACACACAAGTTTTACTTGACAATTATCTTAGTAAAGCTGGAAAAAGGAAACAATAAGAAACCTGCCCAGAGTCACAAAACTAGTTGGTGGCCAAGCCTGAACTAGTCCCCGGAGAGCCCTCCTCCAGCCCCAGGAAGTCCTCCTCAAGGCAGGTCTTAGAAAGCTAGCCCAGGCAAGATCCTTCTACTACACAATACCAATTCACTATATGTAAGAAATAAAACTCAGTTCTACCATTCTACTTCTCAGTAGGTGGCAGTGGCTCATGCTTCCAATCCTAGCTACTTACTCCAGGGCACAGGTTAGGAAGATCAAGGTTGGAGACCAGATCAAGAAAAAACATTTATGAGGTACTACTCATCACCACAGAAAAATCTGGGTGTGGTAGAGCATGCCTGTCACCCCAGCCACAGCAGGAAGAGAATAGGAGGATTGCGGTCCAGGTCACCATGAGAGAAAAAAAAAAAAAAAAGCATTCAGGCATGGCTGAAATGGCAGAGGACCTACTAAGAGAAAGGCTCTGGATTCAATTCTCAGAACCACCACTAACAAATCCAAAAATCACCTCTGCTCCCTTGAGTGTATTGACTAAAGACTGGACCACTCACATGTATTATTCTTCTAAGTCACATTAATTATGTATTAAAAGTTATTTTCTTAGTATGAAATTATCACAAATTTATAATCGAATTTTTTTTAAAAGAAAACACAGGCAACTTCTCTCACGCATGCATGTGACCCTGCCACAGAGCGGGGATTGCCAAGGGATCTACAGAAGAAAGAAGGAAAGTATTTCTTTATTCTTTCAGACTTTGAACAGCATCATTCTGAGTCAACACTTTCTTAGTTTGGTACTTGAAATTTTTCCATGGGAGCCAGGCACTGGTGGCTCGTGCCTGACACCCTAGCTTCTCAGGGGGCTGAGACATGAGGATTGAGGTTCGAAGCTAGGTTGGGCAGAAAAGTCCAAGACTCTTATCTCCAATAAACTACTCTGAAAAAGCCAGAAGTGGCGCTGTGGTTCAAGTGGTAGAGCACTAGCCTTGAGCAAAAGCAGCTCAGGGATGGCATCCAAGCCATGAGTTCAAGCCCTAGGACCAGAAAAATAAAAAATCTTGCCTAGTGTTGTGGTTGTCACTGGCGTTGCTGTTTTATGCAGTCGAGTGTTCTTTCCAGATAGGTATCGGTTACCTGATGCTGTCGTTTTATTTTTGTTCATTTCCCTTTTCCTTTTTCATTGATCATCTGTCCTCACGTAACTGGCCTGCCACCACATCACTGAGAGTCATTTTTTGTTTCTCTGTTGGGAAGCTGTCCAGCGGATATCACAGAAGTGGGGTCAGCAGCAGGCTCTGGGGTGGGAATGTCAGGTGCACACTGCAGCCACCCGTCCAGCCCACCTGGCAGAGCAAGGAAGAGGGGGAAGACTGCAGCCCCCATCTGTGATCATGCAAAAAGATCTGTGCAGCCAGAACTGAAAAGGACACAGACAGAGAAAGTGAACGCGCAGGGGAGCTGTGCCGGCACAAGGAACCAGCTTCGCTGGAGAGGCGGGGTGGCCAGTCGAGGAAGGACCACTGATTTGCAGAAAGGGTTTATGTAATCAGTGATGTGAAGCAAAGTACACAGATTGACTGGGGTTGGGTGAGGACAGCCTGGAAGAAAAGGCCAGATGAAGCCTCCTCCTTCCGGGCCAATATGGGTGGAAAAATGGAAACGACTCATCAGGGACTGTGGTCTGGATGAGGACTATAAAGCAGTATTCAATTGGGAAGCCATGTGCCAGGTGGTCTGGAGGGGTAAGGGCCTCAGTCAGGAGGCCACAAAGCCAGCCAGCCAGCCAGTAAAAGCTGCCGAGGACAGAGCAGGCTGCCGTACCAGCTCTAATGGGAAACTTGGGTAATGTCCACTCTGTGCCGTGAGCCGAAAAGGCAGCTCGAAAAAAATTCTGTGTCCAGGAGCAGCCAATGTTGATAGAACTGAAAGGGAACTATTTCTGCAGAGAAAAGAGCCAACAGACTATAGATCTGTTTATTACCAGGAGTTGCCTGAGGGGTAGTGGGGTGACGGACAATGTGTATTTACCTCCTATGCTAGTGTGCGATTTCTTCTGTGTTATGACACAAAAGAAGTGAGACGTGATGGGCAGAAGGGAGAAGTGGTGGAGTGAAAGGGGCAGAGGGAGGGAGGGCAGGCCTTTTTCACTGCCTCAGTCCCCAGTCGTTTGGGGAACATTTTACTAGGTGAGTTTGACTCACTTCTGAACAGGTCAACATCAAAAGGGGTAGGAGCTTTGTTGACTGACATGGAGAAAATTTTAACAAGCTCCTTATTTGATCCTGCATGGGTCTGATAAGGACTCCTGCTTGAAAGTTAGGTAAGGAGCTGTCTGACCAATTAAAGATGACAAGTCATAAATTGATCTGACCAATTAATAATCACCAACTCATTGGTAATCCAAGACTGAACAAATTCTGCACACCAAGCCTACAGGGCATGGCAGGTATAGGTGGAGGAGTGCATATGTAAATCCAATAATCCAATTCATGGGAGCCAAGTTCCTCTGGATAAAAGGATATGCCCCAGTCTGGTGTAGCTGGGTAGAGCAGTGTTTTACAACTTCTCATTGCTGGAGTAAATGGATTTACACCAGACTCTGGGCTGGGAATGTGGCTCTGTGGTAGAGTGCTTGCCTAGCATGCACAAAGCCCTGGGTTTGATTCCTCAATGCCACATATATAGAAAAAGCCAGAAGTGGTGCTGTGGCTCCAGTGGTACAGTGCTAGCCTTGAGCAAATAGCTCAGAGACAGTGCCCAGGACTTGAACTCAGGTTCAAGCCCAGGACTGGCAAAAAAAAAATCAGACTCTGGTTCAGTGCCAGAACTGGGCAGGAATTGTCTATAGAGAGATTGAGTCACTGTGTTAAAATTTCTGAGACATTGCTAATGATGACAATTTGTCTGTATTATCCTGCTTCCTTCCTTTTCTCCATCCTCCCACAAGAGAGAGGGAGGAGGGAGGGAAGAAGGGAGGGAGGAGGGAAGGGAGGGATGCAGATCTGCAGTGACAAAGTCAGACAAGGATAGGAGTAGTAAGACATGGAATTTCTTCATATTGGTAAAGGGGTAGGGAATGGAGAATGGAAGGACTCTGAGCTCAAATCAAATGTAGAAGATTTGTACAAAGACCTAAAGCTTCAGGTTCATCTGAAAACTGAACTCCATGGAGTAGAGTGGCTGGTTACTCTGGAGGAAACTGACAAATACAAATTCCCTAGAGCTGCCATAACAGATTATCACAAACTCTGTGCAATCATTTGTGACTTAAAACAACAGAAATTGACATTCTCACAGCTCTAGCCAAGTAGTCTGAAATATAGGTATCCACAGGCCTGGCTCTCTCAAATAAAGGCTCTGTGATATAATTAAGTACATGCTTGTATTCACGATTTGCTATCTTTCCCAGCTTCTGGTGGCAGTCAACATCTCAGGGCTATCTCTGCCCTCTCGTGACCACCTCCATGCATTTGTGTTTGCACACCTGTCTCTGAAAAGAGCACTTTTCATTGGATTGAGTGATCACTTGAGTGACATCTCAGAATCCTTAATGACATCTGCAAAGACACTTTCCCCAAATAAGGCCTTCACCACAGGGTTCAGAGAACACAATGTAGACACATGAACACATGTGGACATATATTTATGTTGGAGGCCTACTATCCAAGTCTTTAGAAAGTATGGTTTAGTGGGAGGAGGAAAAGAGAACACAGGAAGGGGAGAAGGCAATGGACTAGACTCGAAGAGAAAAACTGAAGCTAGAACCATGCAGCTAAAGATGCTACAGTACAAGGGCATGATCGAGCCCAGGGCATAGATTTGAGCAGCTCCTACCTGAGAGCATTTCTGTGCTAAAGCAATAGAACTTCCACACACAGGCTGAACATAGGCATTTCAAGGGCCAGGGCCAGCACTGGCTTGGGCATGAGAAATCAAGACAGGAGCATCACTCATAATTCAAGAGGAGACTCGAGTCTCTTTGGGAGTAGTATTGGCCCAGAGGTGCTGGGAAAATGGGCACATGGTCTGCCAGGAACTAAACCCCAGAATCAAGATGCTATGAAAGGATTGTACTCCTGTCAGTCAGGGCTTGGGCAGTAGCCTGGGCATTGTCTTCCTGTTTTGTCTTCAGATTCCAGGGTCTAAAAAGTGCCTGAACTTGCAGCTCCACCAGTGGGCTCTAACAGTGTGCTGTGTGAACCCCAGGTGTCAGCTAGGTTCATTTACAGACCAATTAGCACATTTATAATTGGGTAAGTGGCAGTTTAAAGTGAGATATCATTAAACAAAAACTGGCTGGAAGCCAAGCTCTTCCACATCCCTGCCAGTCACGTTGGCTTGTCCCTCTGTCCCCATGCAGAAGGGCTCTGCTCTACCCACATCATTATTCAGGGCCAGCGTGCTCTCAGAACTGCACGACACATTGTTTATAGCGTAGGGTTGTTTGCTATAAAATTGCCTATGTGAAGGAAGGAGGAGGAGGGGAGAGAAGAGAGAGAATTTGGATTCCTAATGCTTTTTGGCTTGGGGCTTTTTGCTTTTAATGGAATAAGAGTGAGTTATTTAATGCTACATGTAGGTAAATGGGAAAATATGTTCCTTCCCACAAATGACTGACTCATTGTCATTTCCCTGTAATCATTCTTCCTTGTTAACTACGTAGGGGCTTTGGAGGGCGTTGTTCAGGGCAGGCTGGTGAGCTGGCTGTAGGCCGCTGCTGCTTTGTAAGGAGTGGCGGTGAGAGTCCCGGTCAGGCTACGCTGTCCCACTCAAAGTTTATTGAACAGGCAGTTACTGACAGCATTCAGACTAAGTGTGGGCTTTGGAGGACTTGCTTCATTGAGTAGTTTTGTCATTTGAGCCCTTCAGAGAGAACAAGACACTGAAATGTGCTAAGGCGATGGGATGCATTGTTCTTTTGGCCGGTGCATACTCCTTTCTCCTGACAGCAGCATCCTGTGTGGACAGGGCCAGCCAACGAGAGTGATCTGTTCCCCAGGTCACAGGGATTGGCCAGGGATGGCCATGTGTCCTATGCGGGTCTAATCACACCAGCCCTAGGACTTTCATTGGAAGACAGAATGCCACTCTTCTGCAGCTGAAAGCTACCTGGGATTACTGGAAAGAAAGACTTGGCTTGGGTATGAATGGAAGTCGTTCCGGACTTCCCATCGCTCTCATGACCTAGTCTTCTGGAGGCCTCTCTCCATCTGCATGTCTTCTCACTTCCCCTCAGGTTTTACAGTGACTTCACTATTTGGTCGCTATGTCCACTGCTTCTGAGGCTACAGACCAACTAAATGTACACTTGCTATTCAAAGGCTCCAGCAGAGAGACCCTGGGCCCTGTCCATGCCACACAGCGCAGTGAGTGATGGGAGAGCAAAGAAGCATCAGGATCCACAGAGGGAAGGTACTGTGGCCAGGTCCAGTTGGCAGAAATCATGCCCTCAATAGAGGGACATGGTGGCCCTCAAGGAAGAGTGTGGGGAATAAATGTCCCTGCTTCTTCCCTCCCATCCTCCATCAGCTCAACCTAGGCAAAGGCCAAAACCACAGGCATGCAAGACAGCCCCCTAGGGCACAAAGCAGTGTGGAGGGCAGGTCTTGAGAAAGGGGAAAAAATATTCATTATACCTGAGGAAACAGAGTATTTAAGCTACATTTTCCAACAGCTGTCAATAAATCTATCCCACTATTTTTATCTATTTATTATTTTATTTTATTTTATTTTATTTTTTAATTTAATTTTATTTTATTTGTGAACATACTGTACAGAGGAGTTACAATTACATGGGCAGGATAATGCGTACATTTCTTACCAAGCATTGCAGCCTCCTCCTTTGTTTACCCTTCACATCCCTTCCCAGCTTATCTATTTATTTTTGTGAGCACCAGGGTCTGAACTCAGGGACTGGAGATTGCTTGCTCAGCAGGCTTGTTTGACTGCTGCTTTACCACTTGAGCCACACACCTAGTCTGGCCTTTTGCTAATTAATCGGAGATGGAATCTCAGAGACTTTAATGACTGCGCTGGCTTTGAATCTCAATTCATCAAGATCTCAGACTCCTGCACACATGAGCCACTAGCGTCCAGCTGATAATTCTTTATCGTAACATACTGGTCCACTGGTACTTTGGACTTAACACAAAAAGACGATGCCTAGGTAGAGAACACACCCCATGCATGTTGGTGGGGCTCACCCACACCCACAAAGGTAGCGGGAAAGGCAAAACTGCCCCTCCATCAAATGCTGGGCATGGTGAATGTTGATCTGGACAGTTCTGAGTGAGCCTTTTGAGGGACACCACCAGAATTGCAAGCACTGTAATGCAGTCCTGGCCTTCCAGGCTCTCCTCAAAGGTACCTGGAGCTCTGTAGTCACAATGCGTGCAGAAATGCTGTAGGTGAGAGGCGGGGAGGGTATGACCAGGAAAGCAAGATCACACTCTGGGGAGCACTGCTTTGTACCTCGGATTAAAACAGGAATACAATTTGGTGCAGAAAAGATAAGCCTTTCTGTTAACTCAGTCCACCAAAATGGAAAGACACACATGGTTTCACTAAAATTTCTCAAACTCAGCAGTCCAAAGAACACTGCTCTTTTCTGCCTTCTTCTAGGGGGAAATCTAATGTGGAGGGGGAAATCACATCTGGCTTCCAGTTAAGCAAATATTTCCCAGACATCTACCAACCAGGCACTGTTCTAAAGGGCTGGGAACAACAGGAACATAACAGTACTTGTCTTTTCCTGCTTGAAGAAAACTAATACAGGACACAGACATAAAAACAGCCGAGCACCATACAGAGAGGAACTTAATACATCCTGCAAGAGGTCTGGGAATCCATGATGGGGGGGGAGGGGGCAGGGTGTTTACTCAGATTTTCATTCGAGTATGAGCAAAGCGGTGGGGGGAGTCACTGAGCCTTGAATGCAAACTCAACTGGATTCAGGAGGGTGAAAGGGAGCCTGGTCTGTTCCCTGTCTGCTGGAGATGAATGTCACACCCTTTTTGGGATAGTTTTATTTCAACCACCGGGATGGATGGCATTTCTGAGTCCGGTCACCATGACAGTGATATGTGCTGTGCATTTCTCCCTGATGCAGCGCAGTGAGTCATTCCAGCACAGTGATACAAACGGCCTTAAACTGCACATCAGGCCCAACTGTTTCTCCTCATGGGCAATGGGAAGAGTCCAAAGCCAACGATTTCAGATGATGGAGCTAGAAAGAACCACCTATTTCACCATAGAAATCGCTCCACGCTTTGCCTCCATACATCAAACCCTCTTTGGTTCCAATTCTGAAACCGCTTGACGTATTCTTCTCAGTGGCTGTGTTCCAAACAGTAGGTTTTACCTGATGTACGGGCTGGTGCTCCAAACTCCTCATGGAAATGGATAGACAATTTGAGTGTTTATTTTCCACAAAGATTCTCCCCTCTGGGTATTTTCTAGCTCTTCAGTTATGCATCAAAGAAGGGTGTGAAATAAAGCCTACACAAGAAAAACCTGCATGGATTTTTTTAAAAAAGATATAAAAAATAAACGGAGCTCCTCCATACATCATAAAACCACTTGTCAATGTATAGCAAGATAACCAAGCTCTAAAGAAGATTCTAGTTAAGTGACACAAAAGCATTAGCCTGAAGATAGTTTGTGTGCTGATAGAGATCTGACTGACATTCTTCCCCATTTCCATCTCTGCACTCTTCCTTCCTTCCCTTCTTCCCTTTCCCTCCTTCCCTCTCTCTTCCTGCCTTCCTCCCTTCCTTCCCCTCT
The DNA here is from genome assembly GCF_024711535.1 of Dipodomys merriami. Lineage (NCBI taxonomy): Eukaryota > Metazoa > Chordata > Mammalia > Rodentia > Heteromyidae > Dipodomys > Dipodomys merriami. The sequence goes on from NW_027202871.1 coordinate 3,054,784, forward strand.
TCTTTCGCTGCATTCTTCCTTTCTTCTTTCCCTCCTTCCCTCTTTCCCTCCCTCCCTCTCTCTTCCTGCCTTCCTCGCTTCCTTCCCCTCTTCTTTCTCTGCATTCTTCTTTTCTTCCTTCCCTCCCCTCTTTCTCTCTTTCCCTCTCTTGTCTGCCTTCCTCTTATCCATTCTTTCTCTGCAGTCTTTCCTCCTCCCCTCCTTTGGTGATACTGGGGCTTGAACTTAGGACTTGCACTTGCTAGGGGATGGCCACTGAAGCCAGGAAATCAATGCTTGTTGCTAATTCTGCATGGCCAGAACTTTGCCATCTCTCGGGTTCTCTGGACTACTAGCACATATCCACAAATGACTCCATCCCAGTAACACCCCCCAACCATCCCTCATGTTCATTGATTTCTCCATAATATTTGCCAGACCTGGCACTACATTGTATTACCATCATCTCAGGCTTCAGTGTACATTAAGATCATCTAGGCACTTGCTAAAAAAAAAATAGTAACTTCTGGTGTCAAATCTCCAAGGACTCGGGAGGTCATGCAGGTGCCCTCCAGTGTGTGTTGAGAGGATGATTCTGACACAAGTAACTCCTGTTCCAGTCAGAGGTACTGTCCTCCCTCCCAGGCCTCTGGGAAGCAAACCCATGCATTCAGAGGAAAAATCTGCTGAAGAAGGGCTGTTACTACATAGCCCTCCGCTTATCTTAATGAGGGAGAGAAGATACTGTCTGGGAAGCTTGACTCTCTAGAATGTTCTGAGCTCTTCCAGCTGCACAATAATAATAATAATGTCATTGTGCAGCTGAGCGCACTCTCTTGATTCTGCGGTTCTCCGTCCTCACCTCTGTAACTCAGGGGTATAGCGAGCCCATTGTACCCCTGTTCGCTCCCAGCCTGGGAAGTCTGAACGTTTGACACTCATCTGCAGGGCTCACACCCATAAGCAGTGACAGATCAAGAGGCACCCGTGGCAGCCGGGAATGCCTCACAGCTATGTACCTACTCCCCGCTCACCAAAACGCCAGGCAAAGAAAAGTGCTTTCAGGAGCTGAGCCTTCTAGAATGACCAGAAGGTTCTGCACAACCAGCATAAGCATTTTTGTACTCACAAGTGCTAAGATCTGGCCACTTGCAACTGCACCACAAGAAGGATATAAAGAGGAAGCCACCTTCCACTGAATGAGTAAACCTCAGAAATGCTCAGAACTCTTCACTGCTAAACAGAAGTCTACAGTGTCATCATTCCATCCACACACAACTGTCAACTGTGTGAGTTAACCTATCCAAGGGGTGACACTGGAGGAAAAAGGACTCTGCCAGGACCAACGCAATGTGGAAAGGGCAGGAAAAGGGACTACACAAATGACCATCGCCACGTTTATTCAGAAAACACTCCCGGGTCCAAGTATTGAGCTAGGCAGGGGAGACACACGGATGGTTAAAAAAGCCAAGCGTGGTGGCTCATGCCTGTGAGTCCAGCTCTTCAGGAGATAGGGATGTAAAAGGTCACTGTTCAAGGTCAGCCTGAAAAAAACGTTAGCAAGGCCCGGTCTCGGACAATCAGCCCTGGGTGTGGTGGTCCACACCTGTCGTATCAGCTGTGTGTGAAGCTGTCCTGGACATAAACTCAAAGCCCAATGGTCAAAGTATCAATTAGGTGAAGAGAGCTTGTCTAGTAAACCCAAGGCCCTGAGTTCAAACCCTAGTACTGAAAAAATGGTGGTGGAAGTAATCCTGGTTCTGAAGATAGAGAGACGTATGAGCAGATGCAGCCACACAGCTGGGTGGCATGAAGATGCCACAGATCTGGTTGGCTGGAGAAAGGCTGGAGCAGGCTTGAATACACCTTGAAGGACAAGGAGGGAGAGAGCATCAGCTGCGAACTCTGTTGCCCGTCTCCCTTCTCTATCAGCACCAGCCTTTCTGCACAGTGAGAAGGCAGGCAGTTCCTCACAGAGGCCCCAAGCGGTCTGCACACTTCTGTTGCTCCCTTGGATCCTGCAAACAGCGTGAGAAGAAGCCCATGCTAGCTTTCCAGTCTATGAACCATCACAGGGAAGAAAGCTGCCATGAACAGCATGACCCTGACCATCACAGCCTGCCAGCTGGCCACAGATGCAGACGCTACTACAGCCACGGGGGCTGGGGGCTGGGTGGACAGGGTCACAGGTGCTTTACTTGGTCGAGCATGCACTCCGGAGCAATAATAATCAGTAATTAGCTTAAGCCTCTAAATGTTGGGATGGTTTCTTTAGCATCTATAGATAGCTCCAGGATCCTGTTCCTATTGAATGCACAGAAGTGCCCTAAAGCAGCATCATGGGAAGGCTGGGGAGTAAAGCAGAGCTCTTGTTACTACTTGTTTATAAATATCCCCACCCCAGCCCTTCCTTCATCTTTCTGATGAGACTCGGCAAGAAAAACATGATTATCTCTCAAATACCTTCCAGAAGAACCCTCAAGCGACAGAATCATTTTCTTTAAAAAAGATAGCATTCCTTTCACTCACATAAATACATTCAATACATTGTGTAACGAGGCGCCGTAAACATAAATGAGAACACATAAAATGCTGTGTTTCCTTTCCTGGCTATGTTGACGTCCACCTTCCACGTTAATTGGTTTGGGTTATTTCACAAGGCCTTCACTCCTGCCTCCCGCTACTGAGTACCAAAATACTACAGTTTCCATGACTGCAAAAAGATGAGTGCAAGTAGCATTGTTGGGACAATTTAATGATCAGAATGTCCAACTATGAGATGTAATTCTAGGGGAGTCATGTGCAACTAATTGTCCAGAAGTAGACTGCCCTGTCTCTGCTTGGCCTCCCCATGGGTCATTAATTCTTTATTCCTGCAGAAATCGGAAAACACAATGTTCCTCTTTAAGAAGGGAATGTGAAAAAATGTAATTCTGTAAGTCTCCTTTTGTCCAACGTTGATTAAAATTTCCCATTAGTTATGACTCAGCATGAGCAAAGAGTCTGGCACAGCAAGAACGTAATAGCCTAATATGTTTGCTGATCCTGCTCTGAGCTTCAAAAGCCTTTTTCTCAGCTGATCTCCCTCCCTGCCTCCCTTCCTCCTTCCTGCTCTTCCTTTCTCCCTCCCTTCCCCCTTGCCTCCTCCCTCCCTTACTCCCACTCTTCCTCTCTTTCTCCCTCTCTCTCTGCCCCTCCTTCCAAGAAGGATATAGGATCTTGGACCTAGTGAACTAACTACAGAGCTTTGTGAGCTGACCATCACTCCCTGAGCAAGGTCTCAGAGAAGATAAAGTGTGGCCATGGCCTAGTACACAAGCATCAAGGTATGTTTTCTTCAGACTCTGGTTGTTCAACTTCTAAATTGAGATGTACATGGAACATGGCGTCTAATTTTCTCCTTTCAAATTCTATAGTACTGTCAATGGGCCTTGTTCTTTAGAAAAATGTGCAACTGACAGAGCACTGGTGGGAGCCTTGGAAGCCCAGGAGGTAGGTCCTGACTGGTGCTAGTCCTGGAGTACAGACATTCATGTATGCAGTTTTCTGCCTCTGGCTCAAAGGCATATCTATCTATCTATCTATCTATCTATCTATCTATCTATCTATCTATCTATCTATCTACCTATCTACCTATCTATCTTTCATCTATCTATCATCTATCTCTATTATCTATCCATCTATTTTCCATCTATTATTCAATTATCTGTTCATCCACTATATAGCAAACACACATGTGAGTGCATTTAAAACTGGAAAAATCTGAAAAAAGAACAGTGGATCATATCAGTGTGTTTTCCAGTCCTGAGGCTGTGCTAGAGTTATACAAGGAATTTTGATCAGTGAGGCTGAAAAACAGTTTATAAGGTTTTTTCTGTTTTACCAGCACACATTTAATTAAAGAATACAGTTAACTAAAATACATAAATCCACAAAAAAGAGGAAGAAAACGTTGGGTAACATTAGTGAATTTTTGAAAGCCACTAGGCAGACAGACAATAAATTAATATCTTTACTTCTTCTGCAAGCCACACTGTAAGACAGTGGTAGGAGGTGGAGAAGCAATCTTTTAACTGCAGATTCTCCAAAATGGTAGTGGTAGCATGGTTCTAGACGGGTAGCACTCTGGGCTGGGAATGGACTGAAGCAGGAGCAAAGGCTGATGGGAGCAGGACCCACTGATGACTTCTTCAGAGGACCAAACTGAGCCCAGCAGAGCTGAGTGGACCAATTCCCTGGTATTACCTGATGCTCACCACCTGCCTTTACCTTCTAGGCTAGAATCAGAAGGGCAAGTTGGGGGAACGTGACTAGCCCAAGAAGAAAACACAGAAATATTGACATTGGGAGTGTTTTCATGGGAGCTCAGTCAGGAATGAGAGCCATTGCCCTATTAGAGAGGCAGGAGTTCTAGAAATGACTCCATAGGAATGGGGGAGGAGCCTAGGAAGTACCAGTATGAAGGACAGGAACCAGAGAAAGACATTGCTCGTAGTGGCAAACAGACAACGACCTCCCAAAGACTTGGGTGAGCTTGCCAGAGCCAGTGATGGTGTCATCTTCCACAGCAGAAGAGGGTTTGCTGGCACGGCGATGGCAGGGCTGTTGAGATGGGACTGACTGAATGGTCTGGTGCTGGGCGGAGTTATTAGAGCAGTCGTCAAAACAGGCCAGCAAACCTTCCCACGAAGAGAAGATGAAAAGCAGAAATGCACTCTGGAGATAGAGAAGGGAGCCAGGAGCCAAAAATACAGACAGGTTTTTAAATCTGGGGAAACAAGGAAAGGGATTTCTCTCCTAAAGCATCAGGATTTAGATTCCTGACTTCTAGAAGTGTAGAAGAATAAAGCTGTGCCATTGTAAGCCAGAGTTTGTTGTAATCGATTATATCCATCTCAAGAAATAATATCATTACGATGATGACTTGCAGGCCTAGGTGTGGATAGAGCATACGGGAAATTCTCAGGAAGAGTACACGTTTGGCCACTCAAGAGAACGAGCGAATGCACAGCTTATAATCGGCCCTCAGACGCCAAATCTCAGCCAACCAATTTGAGGCCACTGCTGGTCAGTGGTCAGCAGCTGGGCTGAGAGGTAGGAGCCTGCTGGACAGCAGTGTGGCACCTGTGCACCAGCATCTCTGATCACTGATCGGCGAGGAGTGATCCAACCTCAGCTCGGCCCTCCAGGCCTCAGACAAGTTTCCCTCTTAGCCAAAGCTGAGACCCAAAATGGGGGGTCTGGAACATTCTCAGGCTTAAATACAAATGAAAATGTTGTGGTGACAAAGCACAAGGAGTCCAGATAGCTCACCCTCCAACAAAACCACAAGCCAACAAGCCCTGCATACATACTCCCAGCTTCCAACTCATCCTGGTGTCTGAGTCTTAAAAATAAAGCAGACACTCAAAGAGTATTCAAAGGAGAGCCTTTGAAGATGAAAAAAATGGGTATCAGAACACAAACATCATGATAAAAACAGAAACAGCAATCTGAAGACATAGAGACTACGCATGGAGCAGAAAAATGGGCTTGTGTTGTAATAACAACCGGAACCACTGGCTTGCTCTACTGGTTCAGAGATAACTGAACACGCATAAAACTAAAAGGAGATTTTAGAAATTTAAACAAGCTACCTGGAATAGAAAATTCAGTGGAAGGACTAAAAGGTAAAGTTGAGCAATGTTCTCAGGAAGGAAAGCTTTACAAAGAAAACAGTGGAAAGTAGGAGAGAAAAGAAAGCATATGATGATTAGAAAAACAGCAGAAAGTCTATCGCTGTGATGACAGAAGTGCCGGGAAGAGAACAGAATGGAAATACTGCAGCAGAGAAAGACAAAAAAGAAGTATCAACAAAACCATTTTAAAACATTTCCCAGAACTGAAGGTGTGAGTTATCAGATGAACAGGGCCCAGCACTGGGGGGTAATAAGCCCACCTCAAGCAACTTCGACGTTATATAATGGAACCATAGAGCAAAGAAAATTCTAGAAGGGATTTAAAACCAGTATCAGCAAAAGGTCAACTACAAGTGCATAATTACATACATACCTATCAGGATCACTTCATGCCTGTTCGTGGTAACCTTCGGAGACAGAGGGCTACAGAGAAATAACTGCAAAATTCTGAAGGTAAAGATTTCCTACATAGGCCCCTATCCAGCCTACCCATCAGACAAAGGAATAAACCAAAGAAAACCAGAACATAGGAAAGAGAGAGGAGGTCTGGCTGGGAATTCTCCCGGGGTCAGGGAAGGGCACTGGGAGCCCGGCCTCCACCCCAGCAGGAGCAGCACAAAACAAGAAAGGAGCAGGGCAGCTCTGCACCTGACGGTTCCCTGAGCAGCTGCTTCTTCAGGAAGTAAGCCAAGGATTTCCTCACCAGGGAGTAGCAGTACCTGGCTGAGAAGGCCAGATGCCATCTGTGTAGAAGACCCTGAAAGAAACCATCCATAGGAGAGGCCATCCTAACAGAGGCCATCCAAGGGAGGCCACCCATAGGAGATCATGACAGATAGCTCCAAGGAAAAGGTTGGAGCTGATGGATCTCTTGAGATGACTGATTTTGTAAAATGTGTTGGGAAACGATGGGAAGGTATAGAACCAATGTGCAAAAGTATCCCAAGTGCATAAGTCATCTTGAAAGTCAAGTTCATGAAAATTTTAAAAAAGGACTCGTAATCATAATGCAGTCTACAGTTTTTAGCTGACTGCCAGCTGTCAGCTGTCCCAGCTATTTGTGGGGGACTTCAGAATGCCAGGCTGTCTGCACACACAGGCCGGAAATGTAAAGGAATTCATTGGCTACCCTGGGGAGTAGCCGTCAATGGATGACAGGCAGGAGCGGTGTACCACTACCCTGCTCCCTCACCCTTTCATTTGCTAGCACACTGAGCAGGTGTTCTACACCACGTCCCTGAGCCGCTCTCACCAGGCTAAGCTACAATTGCCCACACTGGCAACCACTTGAGAACACACCTTTTATCACGGTCTTCCCTTCTTTTTAATGTTTCCTTACTCTTCTACTGGTGTAGCTGGTGCCTCTCAAACAAATTATTTGTACTTGGAATCCTTGCTCACAAGGGACCAGATGTTATGATTTCCAGCTGTGAGTGAAATTTATATAAACATAGTAATATTAAGACTAAATACACACTTAACAAAATTTGGATCCCAACCAAATCAAGCGGATACAAGAGGAGGAGCACCAGGATGATGCCACATCCTAATTTTTCAGGCTGCAAACTCAGTAGCCCGTGCTGCAAATTGACAAATTAAAAGAAAATAGGATTCACCCATTATTTGAAAACCCACAGAGATCTGTAATTGCCAGGAGGAAGGGGTTAAAGAATCCAAAATGTCTGCCTCCAGACAGCGAAAGGCAAAAGAATGGAGAGGTTGGAACAAGGAATTGTATATTCTGATACATGGATCCTTTAGTCACGTTTGACATTGAATACCACTATTATTTTTACAGCCTCGCTCTTGGCATGTACTATTAGGATATCATTTAATGGAGAGAAACTAAAAGAAAGAGAGTGAAAACAGGACGCAAGGGAGGAAAAAGAGAATGAGGAAGAAAGGAAGTTTTAAAATGGAGGGTGACAAAGCAGGCTAACTCTTGGCAGTGTCGCAGGCTGTGTTAAAACTTCAGATAGGAAGTTAACTTGTAGACAACTCTGAACTCACAAAACATGTCTGCTGAGGGACATGTTGCTAGCCAATGAAGTCCATCCACTCCGTTAAGTTGCAAATGAGCTCATTAGTCTTCCAGTTCCCCTCAGCACCATGCTTTCCTCAAAGCTTTCAGGTTAAAGTGGTACCTGGGGTTCATAAAGCTTTATTCTCCCTTTCTCTTTTCAAAGGCCTTCTTTTTTTTTCTTTTCTTTTTAAAATTAGCATGAGTTACTAGTACAAGGGGTTTCATTGTGACAATTCCATACCTGCACACTGACTACTGAGAACCAGCTCACTCACTCTTGTCCCTGAAGTAGGGATGCCGAATCTAACCAGCGCCATCTTGGCCACATGGTGGATAATAGGGAATTGGGTTTAACTGGCACCATCTTGTCTTCACGGTGGAGGCAAGGAAGTCCCACTTCCCAGTGATGGGTATGCCTGAATTCCTAGAGGCAGGGGCAGGGACTTGGACAATATGCTACTAGACCTGTGGGTCTTGGGTCATGAACTCTCAAGCTCCCTGTGACCGTGCTCCTGACCTGACCCTGTTTAGGCTGGAACCAGCTCAGGTGCTAGGAAACCATGTCCCCTGTCTCCATGTCTCCTGGAGCTCCTCTAGTAAACATGGTGTCACACTTCAGCTCTCCATTGGAGCTGATCTGGTTTGTTGGTATTGTCTGCTCTTCCTTTCCTCTCCTGCTCTCAGGGCTCAGTTTTCAAACAGTGTTAAGTGTATTCACTGGGCTACCCATCTTTGTGACAGGAATCCACCTGCAGACCACAGGCACTCCAAGAAAGGCTCCAAATTCAACCTCTCAAAATGTGGCTACTCTGTTTTTTTGCTGTACAATATCCCCTTATTCCTTTCCTCTCCTCCACCTTTTCAAATTTAGGCTGGGGCACAGCAGAAGCCACAGGAGAGTGTGCAGTCTTGAGTTCAAGTCCTGATACCACTACAAGAACAAGCAAAATGAACCAGATTTTAGGTCATAAAGCAAGTCTTAAGAAATAAAAGTGAAATAACCTCTTACATTCTTTCATACAACGATGGGAAAAAAAATAATGTTGGAAATGAACTTTACAACTTGGTGGGGAGGGAAAGTAGAAGAAAATGAGGGAAGGGTAAAATGTTGGACAAGAAATGTACTCATTACCTTATGTATGTAACTGTAACCCTTCTGTCTATCACCCTGACAATAAAATTAAATTTAAAAAGAAATATAAAACTAGAAATCAACAACAAAAGATACCACCAAATATATTCAAACACATAGATACTAAATAATACAGTATCCTTTCTCATTTTCCCAGAAATTTGATATATTCTTGAAAATGGTCAGTCATGTCAGCACTAAATCAAAGCAAGCTTGTGTTGGAAAAGAATTTTTTTTCTAAAGATCTTTTTCCTGGCATTAATTATTGGACAGTGACATCATGGCCCACCATTGACCACACAAAGACCTAATGGATTAAGAACAATGTTACCAAGCAGTCCTGAGATTTTTTTTTAGACACCATTAAGTATGGTAGACTAGAAGAACTCAAAACTCGGTAGTTGGAAATCATTCTTTAGTGCTTTTACTTCTGTGCAATCTCCATGAGCTCCAAGCTCTGCACTTTTATGTTTTAATAAATAAATGTTTATCCCTATGTCTGGGTTGCAAAACCCATCATGCTTTGCTTTGCCCGAAGTCAAAGCACTCTCTTGGTCACTGTGTGCAGAATTAATCAAGATCGACAGGGCTTTGGTGGTGCTTACAGAGCAGAGGGAGGGGATGTGTCCGGAGGTCCAGGGCTGGCGGCGGGGTGAGGAGTGGGGGGTGGCTCTGGATCTGTGATGGAGGCATCACCCCCAAACATGAAAGGATTTCACAAGTTTTGGAGATAAAGTCCCACATACACATGCTGTCCCTGGACTCCCAGATTCACAAACGCACCCCTTGCCTGATCAGATGTGTATTCGCTGGACCAGTGGTTTCCAGCTGTACACAGACCTGGAGGGCAGGGATTCACTGACAAGACAATGGTAACTACCACAGCAGCTGGGGCTGCCACGTTCCGAAGAAAACCAGCACAGCCTTGTACTTCTCTGGCATCCAAGTGAGGAAGCTATTGTCAGGTTTTACTTCATCCAAAGCTTGAGTGGGAATTCAGTGGTTTTTTTAAAGAAGAAGAAAAATGGGACTGGGAAGGAGGCTTAGTGGTAGAGTGTTTGCCTAGCATGCATGAGGCTCTGGGTTTGATTCCTTGATATCACATAAACAAAATAAATAACATTAATTTTAAAAAAACAAAAATGTTTCAGGCTGTACACAATTAGCAGATAGATTCTTTTACTCATGTCTGCAGTGATTTGTTTTATATGTATATGTATATATGTGTGTGTGTGTGTATAGTTATCTATCTGTCTGTCTGTCTATCACCACCTACTATTTCAGCACCAGGGCTAGATCCCAGGACCCCATCTTCTCACTTGGCTTTTTCCAATCATGGTTGGTGCTCTACCACTTGAGCTATACCTCCAGTCCAGCATTTTACTAGTTAACTAGAGATGGGGTCTCACAAAATGTTCTGCCCCAGTTGGCTTCAAACTGTGATCCTTAGATCTCAGCCTTCTGAGTAACAAGGACTATAAGCATAAGCCGCTGATACTTGACAGACAGTTAAAAGCAAAGGAATTATATATTTGCATATATTACTCTAGCTTCCTGACAATTTCTCAAAACATAATATGACATGAGACCTTAAATCATATAAACGTTTTTGTTGTTTTTGCTCTTAACATACTTAGGCTAGAGAAGCCAACATAATGATACTCATATCACTCAAATTAATAGCACATCTCGTTGCAATTTCTACAAACTCATCAGCACTGGGGTCATATGTGTATTGCTTGGTCTGCAAGCTACACTGCTCTTCCTGCTGCACGGCATCCTGGTCACACTCATGGAGTCTGTTTGCCTTCCAGGAATGACACAGCATCATTACCTTGGGCTTGAAACGTTTTATTCAAGCCATCAGTCCTGACCTTGACACTCTAATTCTGTCTTTACAGGTTGTGTTCTATCATCCACAAATGGTTCTGATTATGCTATTTGTGGTTCCATCCTGGTGCTTTAGAAAATAAGTCCCTGAACAAACAAGCATTTGAGCCTCCAGGCTTCTTCCTGCAAAACTCTGAAGTTATTTTACATGTGTGTGCATCAGTACTGCGGGAATGCCCAAGGGAATGCTATGTGCCCTCACAGTGGCCACTGAGGTGCCTCTCTGGGCACCGCCATCTTGGTGGAGGGACTTAGGCTTCTTGTCCCGGGCACCCAGGATAGTGGGGAGAACAGGTTCTGTTTCAGAGGTCTCCATGTTTCATGACAGTGCAGTGAGCTAGATGTGCACGGCCAATAGCAAAAAGAAAAAATTCCAAAACGATAGATAAATAGCAATCGTGACTTAAATAAATAAACAACTCAATCACTCATTCCAGGTTAGACATTCTGTTGGCAAGAGCTCAGACTTTAAATCATCTTCCTTCTAGGTAAAACCAGTAACAATCTTCTTGCTTTTTTGGATAGCTAGCTCCCCCTACTAGTCAGGGATGACAGTACTTCATCTGCCCAAAGATGGATATGAGCAATAAAAGGCAACAAGGAGTCCATACCAAATAGGACGACCTCCCCATCCACCCTGCGTCCCCTCACACAAGCTATGCTGTCCTGGTGCTCTGCAGCGCTGGCTCTGTAACGATTTTTATTTACTGTCATTTCTCCTACTTTGGGCTAGAAACCCAAGGACTAGATTCACAGGCAGATCTAGCTTATTTCCAGCCACATCCCAAGTACTTCAAAATGTTCGTGAAATATTCAGACTCTCAGAAAATATGTGATGAATGAAGAAATATAAGCAGGCCTCCCGGCCCCCCAGGATTGTTCGGGAACCTGGAAACATCTGTATCTGTGCTGTTTCTTAAGAGGAGGCAGCAGCGGGGAGCAAGAGCCCGCTTTTCCCATTCCATACTCGCTGGCACTCCTGTGACCGCGGAAGTTCAAGGCCTTCAAACGGCAGCGTGGAGGAGCCAAGGTTACTCGAAGCTCATCGAGTCTCAGCATAAAGGAAATACTGGTTTTCCTCACTGGCTTGGCCAAATTAAGATATTCAAAGTAGCCAGTGACCCACCCAAATGGTACCTGGAGACGCTTTGAGGACCGGGGTGGGGGTGGGGGTGGGAGCGTGTCTCACATGTGTAGCTGCAGGAGATAGGCATGGACTTTTCCAGGGCTGAACCAAAATCTCAAAATGGACTAGGTTTAGCCAGATGACATAGTGTAAGCGAAAAATGTTCCTACATCTGCGATTCTGTGTACTTCCATCTCATCTGTCACTCCAGGCCCGTTTTCCTCCTTCCCGTCCCAGGCCCAGCAGCTGTCTCCTCCTGTGCCACGCATGTTCCTCCCTTGGGCCTTTGATGATGTCACTGTATCTGTGCAGAACTCCCTGTCTTCTCTATCTGCTCTCTCTGATTTCAAACCAAGAGGATACCATGCCTCCAAAACTGTGCCCGACCTTGTGCCATGCACCAACTCAGAAACCACTTTGCCAGCTCGGAGCTCTCAGGAGCTGGGTCTGTACCCCAGGAAGTCAGGAGGTGGCCCCTTGGGGCTCTGGGCTGCTTTTATTTCTTACACCCAGCTTTGGCCCCAACAGTCCAGCGGTTCACATCCCATCCATCCCCGTCTCCCTTTCCACGGAACTTACTCTTCCCTGAAGCTTCCTTACCACTGGCCACACAGGGGCCTTCACGCCTCATCCCATGGCTGTCCAGCTCAGGTGGCACCTCTCCCGCACTGTGTCTCTGAATTGCAGAAGGGCTGAGGTGAAACAGCATTTTATGTTCCCTTAGCAAAAAGCATCTACCTCACCATCTTTCGTGGTTCCTGAAATCATTGCTTAAAAAAAAACTCCCCCTTTCGAGGTGAGAGATGCCCTGGTCCTCCAGCAGCTGGGGAAAGGCTAGGGTACAATGCTCACACAAGAGTGCTCTGGTGAACAACCACAGCGGTATCTGTTTTTATGTCAGCCCATTGCTATCTCCAAACTGAAGTTCGGAAGCAGCAAGGTACCCATGTCTCTGAACTAGCCTGGGTGGGAAATAAAGCTCCCTGTCAAAATCTCCTACCTCAACAGGCAGCCCGTGGTGTGACCGGGACGTGAGCCAGTGGCAGCCGGCCAAGCCAAGCAGCTCGGTCCTTCCGCTCTGCGGTTCCTGCCTGCTCTGGTACGAGGTCTCCGTCCTGGCTCCTCCTCCCAGGGCCTCCCCATATAAAGTGCTTGCTGGTCCTCTGATGAGAAATTCACACCTGCCATGTCCACCCTCACACCTCCCACGGATGCCCACATATCCCCGAGTTCTCTGCAGTGGTTCAGCACCTTGACCACCACAAGAGGTGGGAAGCACACAGTACTCAGGCCTTGTGGCCAGGGCTAACAAAAATGAACCGGTTTTCTTCCCATGAACACACCATCTATTTTGATCTCACGCAACAGGACATGATAGCAAAGAACAGACTGTCTGTCAAGTGCCTTTCCCACTGAGTACTTATGTATTGATCGCTCTGCATGTGGGCATTGGCGGGTCACTGGGGTTATGAGCTGAGGGAGCTGTTTTATAATTGAGTCAATTACATTAGGGTTGTAAGGCAGCAAGCAGCAATGGCTAGTTGCCCATTGCATTGGCTATATGTCTAAAAGCAATTCATGTCTGCATATTGCAAGTATTAGTCATTGCAGATAATTACTCCAAAACCCAGAAAGTCCTAAGTAATGATTTTCTGGGAAGAATCACCCAGGAATCAAAATGGAAGACAATTTCTCATCAGTAATTCATTTTATGACTCTTCTTGTCCTGCCTGTGTAATTTGAAGTCCTAGGATAAGATGTTATAAAGTATTTTGGTTTCCATAATTTGATTCTTCTTCCTGACAAGTCTAGACTGTTGGAAAGGATGAGGGTTTACCCCTCTCTCATCGAGAGCTAGTTCAGATTGCCCTCTCTTTGATATCAAATACAGCCTGACACCTGAAATCTCATTACCATTCACAAAGGAATTTCTCCTTTTCTGCTTTTTTTGGTCTTAGAAATCTCTGCTTTGCATTTGTCCTACCTTGAATTTTGGATGTAGCCCTGTGGAATGGAATAGCAATTCCATTCATTTTCCTCTCCATGGTCTTTTAAGCAGACAAAGAGAAAAGGAAGTCCAAATGGAAAGGAAGTTTACAGGAAGGATAAAGATGAGGTCACAGGTGCGGTCACCTGCTCAGCCCTCCTTCTCCACCCACCTCCCCCACACATACCATGAACAATAGCAAAATGTCAGGGGCCAGGGATCTGAGACCTGGCTTCCAGGTACAATACTGCCCCTTCCTGCCAAGATTCTGGACAGGCTCTGTGTGAGTTTGGTGAGGAGTGGGTGGCATATGAGTCAGGGCAGATGCCAAACCCATATGGTGCACAGTAACTAGATATAAGGCTGGGAGCAAACTCATGGCCTTGCACATCCTAGGTAAGCATTCTACCACAGAGCTACAGCCCCAGCTAATAATCCTCTTGTATATGATGCCAATGTTTTACAAATATGGGGAAACAATCCCCACCATCTCTGGTCCTCTCACTGTCAGAGAGTACAAACAGAATCTGGGAGATTCGCCCAAATGTTCTGTACCACAAGTACAATGCAGGACAGTGTGGAGCTAAAGGTGAAATGTGCCTCCTTTTAGATCTAGCCTAAATTCTGATCCCAAAGTAAATTGAAGGCACCGTGGCTCTACAACGCAGAAACAAGTTTAAAAATAAGGCAGGGGAAAGCAGGGGCATTTCTGGTCAAGGAAGTGACCACTGTTGCTCCCCAGCGGAATCTCAGCATGGCCCTGTCCCATCCAGTTCAATAGCCCAGGACAATTCGGCAGCTGCTCAGCCAACACCACAACACACGCAGAAAAGGGAATCCACACAAGACAATGCGCAAGAAATGACAATGAAACTATGGTTTTAAGATCCTTTTCAGGACATGGTCACCAGAGGGGATTATAGAATCAATGAGTGAGAAATCAGCTCCCCGACGTTCACCATTCTCCAGAAGCACTTATCACTCTGACATCCCTGAGTCGGGATATGTACGGCATCATGAAAGAGATGTTAAGTACACTCCTGGAGAGGAATTTCTATACCCCAGCTATCTGCATGTGGTGGGCACCCACCCAGCTTGCTCCCGTATGCCCCTCTGCTGGGGTGACATTTCCACAGTCATGTTCTGTTTACATTGATGACCTGGTACAGATGCTTGCTTATCTACATTCCACAAAGTATGGACTGAGATTCCAAGCTTTGTGTACAGTCCATAACCTCTGTCTCATGGGAAGTGTTTGGCTAACCTTTCTCTTCTCCAAGGGTTCTGTTCTTACAGTGATGCTCCCTCCCCTGGGTGTTGGCTTAGTGGTTTGAATAAGCATTTTACATCGAAAAGAGCCCTCTGGTTACTTCTTCCCAGGGGACAGCAAAACCCTCCACTTTGAATAAACCTCAAGAAAATATCCATTGATCTAAGGGCAGTCTGCCTCCCTCCAGGTGATCTTTGCACCTGTAATTGGTTTACCTAAAATGCTCCTCACATTCCAGCCTGACTCAACTGCCCTCTACCTTCTAGAACCTTCCCTGCCTCGCAGCCCTCTTCTCACCAATCCAGAGACTTTCCACCTTCCCTCTGTCCTCCCTGCCTGTTCACTCTACTCTTGACAATTAACCCCTCTCCATGACATTACACTGCCCCTTTGAACACTGATTTTTTTTGCTTTGTAGCCTCTAGTGTTTATTATTATTGTTATTATTATTATTAATTTTTAACTTTCATCCCTCTGTTAGCATGAAACAGGGCTGGAGAGTATCTGTGTGCTATGTACTTCTGTCATTATATATTCTATAAATAAACAGAGTTGGGACTTCCAGTGAATCTCAACGTTTCTCATCTCCCATGGTAATGGAGGAGGTGTCATTAGGCATCTTCAGCTTCTGGCTGTCCATAGAGCGGAGTACGGGCAAGTGACTGACCACTGCGGCTGCCGAGTGCGGTCAGGACCAGGATTCCTCCAGGCTTAACAGCAGTCTGTTCCTCTTGCTCCCAGCATAGAATCAGCTCGCCATCAGCATGGGCAATGATTTCTCCCATGTGACCATAAACCTTCCTCCTACACCCGGAGAACCACCGGGCCATGGCCCTCCCCCCTTCTGTGTGCCAGAGACCTGCTCGCCAAGATGCTCAGGGGTTTAAACCCGGCACTCGGAAACTTCACAGTTACTAATGAGCACGTTTTCATCTCCCTTCCCAACCTCCTTCCTAGTCTGGCAAGACGTTGTTATTTTTAACTCCTCGGTGCTTCAGTTGCACTTTAGAGAAAGCCAGCATGCAGAGAAAGAGAGAGAGAGAGAGAGAGACCTGCTCATAGGATGGGAAGCATGGCAGGAAGGGGGAGGGCATGACCGGCTGGAAGACACTGGGAAAGGGGTCAGAGATGTTCCTTAGGGGAGGGGAACAGGAAGTACCGTGGGGGGGAACGGTGGTGGGCCACCCACTCCCCAGCCTTGAACGAAGGAGAGCAGGGCTCAGATCTGTCTAAGGAACCATGAGGGCTCTGCACACAGAGGCAGGGGAAGGGGAAGTTTTGCCAACTGGTACTAGAAAAAAAAAAGTCCTGGATGCCTCCATATAATGCAGCTGCACAAAATTTCCTAGGCAAAGCTAATTGTGCCTCCTGCCATCTGCAATTCTTGTTGTGCATTGTTTTAGGAATATTACACTAAGGAGAAAATTTCCAGGCCAAAAGTAGGTACATGTTTGAGAATATTTTTGCTCCTTAATACCTGCTTAAACCTCATTCTACTCAGCAAAGCAGTGCTCAGTCTGCTCTCAGCACTTGATTTTCTGTCATTCTCTTCCTACTAGTGGAAGTGGGTCCAGGTGTCACATTTCCCAAATTGTCAAGGGGCTGAACGTGCCACAGAGCATTGGAGGAAGCCCTCCCTGCTCTTCTCTTCCCCGGCTTGTCCTCTTCCTCGTTTTCCAGACCTCACATGGGTTCTGTTCGTCTACCAGTCTTCAAGGACAGCTCTGCACATTGCAGCCCGAAAGTTCATTAGAAAAACGGAACAATCTTTCTACTTCTGAGATGTAATGTGTCCCTTGGTTTTCTAACAGAAAGCAGATGGTACACTCAAATTAGGCAGTGCAGACAGGTTTGTTTACAGAAGCACAGAGACATTATAAAGCGCATGGCAGTACCTCAGGGTGGCAATGGAGAGGAGGGTGTGGCTGCCAGGACTGGGGAAGGGGAGCACGGTGGGGGGGGGGGGAAGCTGGCCATCGAGGGTCCACTGTCTGGAGCTGTTTACCTCTGGTCAGAGAGGCAGCCCAGTTGTCAGTGGTTAGGGAGGCATCGATGCCCCAGCACCACCTCTGTGGGGCCTCCACTGCCCCGTCCTCGTATTGACACTGACACAGGCTTGCCCCTCGCCTCCTGCTAGAGGCCAGGGTAGGGAAGGGAGAGAAGAGGGCAGAAACAAAACAGAAGACGGCTAGCATCAAAAAGAGGGTTTAAAATATTTTACATGCCTTTGTTTTACCTAATGCCAGAGATAGTTATAAAAACGTCCACTATGAAGGAAAAATGTCTTTGATGGGCTCCTTGGTAGATGGCCAGAAAGCATGAATGACCATGAGGTCATCTGAATCTGAAACTTCAAATTGACAGGAAACCAAAACAGAATATTGCAGAATGTGGGACAACTACGAAAGGTACAGAAAAAGATAATGGGGGTAGAGAGGAGAATAATGATAGAAAGAAGCAGAAAAAATACTTGAAGTACTAATGAGTAATAGCTTAGAATTTCCCCCTAAGTAATGTCACATATCTAACTACTGATCCAGGATGCTCAAAGAACACCTAGTATGGTAAAACTACACACACACAATCACACACACACACACACACACACACACATTTAATTGAGGAAAATTAAAGACAAAGAAGCCAGAGGAGAAAAATCTTACCTATGGAGGAACAAAGTTAGAAATATCTGAATTCTTGCTAGGTGCCGGTGGCTTACGCCTATAATCCTAGCTACTTAGGAGGATGAGATCTGAGGATCACAGTTCAAAACTAGCCCGGGCAGGAAAGTCGGTGAAACTCTTATCTACAATAAACCACTCAGAAAACCGGAAGTGGTACTGTGGCTCAAGCGGTAGAGTGCTTGCCTTGAGCTGAAAAGCTGAGGAAAAGCACCCAAGCCCAGAGTTCAAGCCCCATGACCAACCAAAAAAAAAAAAAAAAAAGAAAGAAAGAAAGAAAGAAAAATATCTGAATTCTCTTCAGAAATGAAAGATACTCTAGTGAAATATTTATAAAGTTTTGAAAGAAAATAAAAAACAACCGAGAAGTTTACAATTAAGTGAAATTATCATTTAAAATGAAGGAGAAATAAAGAATTCCTTATATAAACAAAATTGAGAGAATTCCTTGTCTTTCAAAGAATACATAAAGGAAGTTTTCAGAGAGAAGGTAATAATATACATAGAAACCATGGTTTACGTAGAGAAAGGAAGTGGTGGAATAAATGAAGGTAAAAGAAAATCTCACATGTTTAATTTTTATTGGGCCATAGATAAAAGTTTCTTCAGAAAATAACAGCAGCTCAACTGTAAGCATGCATATGCTTGCTTATAATTGAAATGGGTAATAATACAAATGACATGGAAGAATTAGGAATATTTTCTTATTAAAAGATACCAACACTATCTGTGAAGTTATAGAGGTTGAAAATTGACTTGGAATAGGTAGGGTGTGTGTGTGTGTGTGTGTGTGTGTGTGTGTGTGTGTGTGTGTGTGTGTGTGTGTGTGTGTGTGTGTGTGTGTGTGTGTGTGTGTGTGTGCGAAGCCACTACAGAAGGTATATTTCAAAATGAGAGTTGATATGCTAAGAGGAGAGAAAAGTGAAATTATGTAAACTTTTGATTAAATCCAAAAGAGAAAATAAAATAGAAGATAAGGTAGCAAAGACCAAAGGAACGGAACAGAAAACAGTAACAAACATGGCAGGTATTAATTCACTATATCAATAGTCACTTTAAATAATCAGTGACCTGACTCTATCGTTGAGAGAATCTATAGTCTTGGAATGTATCGATAAGACACCCAACTACATATTGTCTACATGGTACCTACAATTAAACTTCAAATTTAAATATGGAGACACACATAGATTAGCTGTAAAGTGTACCATGCTAACACCAGTGGAAACACAGCAGGAGTAGTTATACTAACTTCAGAATGCAGGCATTAAAGCAGAGAATGAAGGCTCTTACAAATGGTGAAGGAGACAATGATCCAGGAAGACATTCCGCCTAATGAGCACACAGCTAACAAGGAACAGCCAAAATGTGAGGCAAAGACTGACAGAAATGTAAGGAGAAACAGATGAATCTACTATAGAATTGGAAAATGTAATGCTCCTCTATGAAAAATGGGCAAATCTAGCAGGTAAAAAATCAATAAAGACATACTTGAACTCAGTAACACCATTAATCAAGTGACTATAACTGACCTTACAGACTGCTTTATTTATCAACAAGAGAGCACACATTCTTCTCAAATCCACATGGAAGATTTACCGATAGAGACCATACTGGATCATAAACATACCTTATCAGATTAAAAAAAATAACAATACAACTCATACAATGTCTGGTTTCAGGCCACAGTGGAATTAACTTGCTTTCTTTAAAGCTAGCAGAGAAACCCTAAACACTTAAATAAGGAACAAGTAAAGGGTGAAAATATTTTTAACTATATCAAATTAAAAATATAGACTGAATAGTAATCAAAACAGCTTGGTACTGGCATAAGAACGGACCTCAGGACCAATGGAATAGAATTGAAAACCCAGAAATGAACCTACAGACCTATAGCCAACTAATCTTCGATAAGGGAGCTAAAATAATAGAATGGAAGAAAGACAGCCTCTTCAGTAAATGGTGCTGGCCAAATTGGTTAACTACTTGTAGAAAACTAAAGCTAGATCATTATATATCACCCTGCACCAGAATCAACTCCAAATGGATCAAAGACCTCGGAGTCAAAGCAGACACTCTGAAAACATTACAGGATGGAATAGGAGAAACCCTAGGTCTCCTTGGCTCAGGCCAAAATTTTCTTAATAGAGACCGGGAAACACAACAAATCAAAGAAAGGTTGGACAAATGGGATTGCATGAAGTTGCAGAGCTTCTGCATGGCAAAGGACATAGCTAGCAAGATCAATAGATAGCTCACAGATTGGGAGAAGATCTTCACTAGCCATACAACGGACAAGGGTCTCATATCTAAAATATACTTGGAACTCAAAAAATTAAATCCCCCAACAACAAATCCTCAAAGAAACAACTGCCCAATAAATAAGTGGGCGAAAGACTTGAAGAGAAACTTCTCTGAAGAAGAAAGAAGGATGGCCAATAGACACATGAAGAAATGCTCAACCTCCCTAGCCATAAAAGAAATGCAAATCAAAACAACATTGAGATTCCACCTCACCCCAGTTAGAATGGCTATAATCAAGAACTCTAACAACAACAGATGCTGGAGGGGATGTGGACAGAAGGGAACCTTACTTCATTGTTGGTGGGAATGTAAACTTGTTCAACCACTTTGGAAAGCAGTATGGAGGTTCCTGAAAAGACTTCACATAGAGCTCCCCTATGACCCAGCAATCCCACTTTTGGGCATTTACCCAAATGTTTACAAACAAGACCACACTAAAGCTACCAGCACAACTATGTTTATTGCAGCATTATTTACCATAGCTAAGATATGGAACCAACCCAGATGCCCCTCAGTAGATGAATGGATCATGTTAGGAAATGGAAAGGCTTGGAAAAAATTATATTAAGTGAAGTAAGCCAAGCCCAAAGAAACATAGGTTCCATGATTTCCCTTATTTGCAATATCTAGTATATGTATGAGTCAAGCGGAAAAGGTCAGATAATGTGATGTTAGGAAAATGAACCCTTAGATATGTATTTAAATGTTTTTTTTCTTTCATGCATTTGTTTCTAATGCATTTATAAGATTATTTCTTTGTTGCTTTGTATGTCCCTCCCCCACAGTATAACCCCTGCTCTCACTATATTTGATGTCGATATAATTTATGGAGGAGATGGGGAAAAACAAGTCGTTTAAGGATACAGGTGGACCCGTTGCAACTATGAGAAGTATAAGTTGTCATGTCGAAAACGAACTTTACAACTTTGGTGGGGGGGAGAGGTGAGGGGGGGGAAATTGGGTGGGGGGGAGGGGGGAGGCTGGGAAGGGATGTGAAGGGTAAACAAAGGAGGAGGCTGCAATGCTTGATGGGACGTGTACTCATTATCTTGCCCATGTAATTGTAACCCCTCTGTACAGTATGTTCACAAAAAATAAAAATAAATAAATAAAAATACAGGCTGAGAAAAAGCTCATGTGTCAGATAACTTGTGTAGCAAGCATGCTGAGGCCCTGAACCCAATTTCCAGTACTGAGAAACAGAAGTCATTAAAACAAAACAAAGATACAAGTTATCAAAAGTTACAGAATAAATACAATGAAAGCAATACCAGCAGGGTAACTTATGGCACTGAATTCATATAGTAAAACCATGCTAGAAAACTAAACAAAGAGAGAAAATTAAATTCAGAGTAAAGATGAGGGAGGAAATCACAATTAAAACTCAGAAACAGATCATGCTGGCAAACCGCACAGCCCCAGTGATTATGGACCTGTGGGAAGATCTCCAAGCCCAGGACTCCACAACCAACCAGGGCAACATGGTAAGACTTCATCTTAGAGAAGAAAACTTAGAGGAAAAATCCAATGAACTTGGAATGATAAAGCAATAGAGAAAACCAATATAACTAGACCTATAGATTCAATTCAATCGAAGTAAAATGTCCAGAAAGTTTTTTGTAGGTATCAACAGACTGATTCTCAGTTTATGTGGATGGAAGAAAGACACTGAATAGTTAATAACATGATATTAAAAGAGAAGACTAACATTTGAGGACTGCCACTCCCTGAGTTCAAAACTTGCCATAAAACTACAGTGTTCAAAACAACATGGATCAGGAGAAAAGATTGGAGAAACCAGAAATAGAACCACTAAGCATAGTTAGCTTGTCAGGGGAGCAAAGACAATACAACATCCATCCGAAAATAAAAGTCTATTCCCAGACTTTCACAAACATTAACTCCAAATAGATCACAGATCATGACTGAAAAGAATTCAAACTGTATTTTCTTTCTATATTGAAAATCAAGATGAACTTTATGATGACTTTATATTTATCTTTTCGTAGTATTGTGTATGAACTTAGGGCCTTAATCTTGCTAGTTTTTCTTTGGTTTGTTTTTTTTGTTGGTTATGGGGCTTGAACTCTGGACCTGGGTGCTGTCCCTCAGCTCTCCAGCTCAAGGCAAGCACTCTACCACTTGAGCCACAGTACCACTTCCTTGCTTAGTTTTATCACTCACCTAGTGCTCTACTACTTGAAACTTGCTTCCAACACTGCTTTCTGTTGATTACTTCTGAAAATGGATTTCAATGAAATCCTGGCTTTGAACCCCCATCTTCATGGTGTCAATTCCCTGAGTAGCTAGTATTGTATGATAACTTTTAAGGTGTAAAACCAAAGTCTTGATCTGTGAAAGAAATAACTGATAAGCTGGACTTTGTTAAAATTAAAAATCTTCTGCTCTGTGAAAGATGATATAGAGAGGAAAATAATAAAAGCCATAGAATGGAAAGGAAAAACTGCCAAGACACATATCTGATTAGCAAGTTGTCTAAAATAAACAAAAAAAATGCTTAAACTCAACCATAAGAAAAAATTCTGATTTTTAAATTGGTGGAAGATTTGGGCAGATATCTTTCCTCAGAAGAGAGACAGATGGAATGAGCATGAGCATATGAAAAAGCGTTTAACATCAGATGTCACTACCCAATTCCAGCACTGTAACAAGGAAGCACCACTAGACACCTATTAGAAGGGCAAAGAGCCAGAGCAGTGACAGGGAGACAAATGCTGGCCGGAAAGAGACCTAGCAGGAGCTCCCCTTCATCCTTAGCGGGAGTACAAAATGGTACCGGCACCCTGAGGGCAGTTTGGCAATTACTTACCAAACTCCACATTCCCTTACCACAGCGTCCAACAATCATGTGCCTTGGTATTTATTCAAATCAATTTAAAACATGGCCACACAAAATGCACACGTGGTTGTTTGTTTTCTTTTTGTTTTGTTTTTTTGTCAGTCCTGGAACTTGAACTCTGGGCCTTGGCACTTGTCTGAGCCTCTCTGTGCTCAGGGCTAGTGCTGTACTACTAGTACCAGCTTTTTCTGAGTAGTTGAGTGGAGATAAGAGTCTCAGGACGTTCCTGCCTGAGCTGGCTTCAGACCAAGAACCCCATATCTCAGCCTCCTGAGCAGCTAAGATGATAGGCGTAATCCACCTGTGCCTGGCACACACGGATTTTTTTTTCTGCATCAGTTTTATTTATAATTATTAAAAAGTGGGAGCAACCAAGAAGCCATGGGCATACGAATGGAAACATGAATTGTGAAACACCCAGACAGCAAGCTATAATTCACTGATAGACAAACAAGCACCATCAGCTCATGGGTAGCCACAGTTGATAAGTAAAGAATCTAACCTAACATGTCTACATGTTGTTTGACTCCAATATACAACATTCTTGTAAGTGTATGACTATGGATCCATGCCTAGGGGTGGTGACCAGGGGACATACAGTGGATTTCTAGGCCCATGATACTAGTTTCTTTCAAATGTTACAATATGTACACATATCATTGTAAGTAAGAATTTGAAAGAGCAATGAAGTGTTTCAAACCAAAATAACCCTACTGTAAACTGGGGACTTTGAGAGAAAATCATTTTCCAAAGTAGACAAGTTGGCCATAAAAAATTTTATAAACCTGTCTAGTACACTAAATATTATAAGGGGGTACAAAGATTTTTGTACATTTTTGGCCAAAAAACTAAAAATGCTTTAATATAAGCTATCAAAAAAGAATGAACTATACATACATGACCAATTGGATAGATTTATGCAGCCTAATATGCATCTAAACAAAATTCCCTTAAAAAAATCTATAAAAAGATTGGGATTTAGGAAGGAAAATATTTGCACTAATAATTGAATGGCTAAAATGTTTACAATTTGATTAAAAGTATAAACTCAGTCAATGAACTCAGAAAGAAAAGAGTGACAAAGACATTATAATCAAATGGGTTAAAATATGCAATAAGAAAACAAATGCTAAAAATCACCCAGAGAAGAGACAGACTCACATTTAAAGGACAAGACATAAGAATGACAGCAAATCTCTGAGGAAAAATAATACAAGACAGAAGACAGTGAAAGTACTCAAAGAAACAACTTTTAGACCTAAATTCCCAATAAAGTCCAATACAAATTCAGATATTAAGAAGCTCAGAAGTTGGGTGCCCATGGCTGATGCCTGTAATCCTAGCTACTCAGGAGATCTGAGTGTCTGAGGATCTGAGGATCACGGTTCAAAGCCAGCACAGTCAGGAAAGTCTGTGAGACTCTTGTCTCCAATAGACCACTCAGAAAACAGAAAGTGGCACTGTGGCTCAAGTGGTAGGGTGCTTGCCTTGAGCTGAACAGCTGAGGGACAGCATCCAGGCCCAGAGTTCAAGCCCTACAACCAACCAAAAAAAAAAGAAAAAGAAAAAGAAAAAGAAAGAAAGAAAGAAAGAAAAGAAACAAAAAGAAGTTCAGGTAATTCAGTCATTAGATTTTCACCATAGAATGTTAAAAATAAAACTTACAATAGAAAAAAAAAGCAAACAAAGGAAAACCTGATTTGACATAACAGAATATCAAGCATCAGAAATGCTATCTAAATTTACTGAATTTCAATTAATTGTCTAGGCTGCTGTAGGGAGGGGCAGCCTCTGGCTCTGTTTACCCAGTGAAGAAAGCCACTCCTAAATGGAAAGACTTGGAAAAATTATATTAAGTGAAGTAGGCCAGGCCCAAAGAAACATAGGTCCCATGGTTTCCCTTTATTTGCAATAACTAGTATATGTCTGAGTCAAGCAGAAAAGGTCAGATAAGTTGATGTTAGGGGAATGAACCCCATGATAAGTATTCAAATGTTTTTTTGTTTTTGTTTTTTTTGTCTTTCATGCAATTGTTTCTAACATATTTATAAGATGATTTCTACGTTGCTTTGTATGTCCCTCCCCCACGGTATAACCCATGCTTTCACTGTATTTGATGTTGGCATAATTTGTGGAGGGGAAGGGAAAAAAATCGTTTAGGGATACAGGTGAACCCATTGCAGCAATGAGATGTACAAGTAGTTATGTCGAAAAATGAACTTTACAACTTTGGTGGGAGGGGAGGATGGGGGGAGGAGGGGGAGGATGGGAAGGGATGGGAAGGGGAAACAAAGAGGAGGCAACATAAAAGAAATGCAAATCAAAACAACATTGAGATATCACCTCACTCCAGTTAGAACGGCAAAAATCAAGAACTCTAACAACAACAGATGCTGGAGGGGATGTGGACAGAAAGGAACCTTACTTCATTGTTGGTGGGAATGTAAACTTGTTCAACCACTTTGGAAAGCAGTATGGAGGTTCCTGAAAAGACTTCACATAGAGCTCCCCTATGACCCAGCAATCCCACTTTTGGGCATTTACCCAAATGTTTACAAACAAGACCACACTAAAGCTACCAGCACAACTATGTTTATTGCAGCATTATTTACCATAGCTAAGATCTGGAACCAACCCAGATGCCCCTCAGTAGATGAATGGATCAAGAAAATGTGGTATATATACACAATGGAATTCTATGCCTCCATCAGAAAGAATGACATTGCACCATTTGTTAGGAAATGGAAAAACTTGGAAAAAAATATATTAAGTGAAGTAAGCCAGGCCCAAAGAAACATAGGTCCCATGGTTTCCCTTATTTGTAATATCTAGTATATGTATGAGTCAAGCGGAAAAGGTCAGATAATGTGATGTCAGGAAAATGAACCCTTAGATGTGTATTTTAATGTTTTTTTCTTTCATGCATGTGTTTCTAACGCATTTATAAGATTATTTCTTTGTTGCTTTGTATGTCCCTCCCCCACAGTATAACCCCTGCTTTCACTATATTTGATGTCAGTATAACTTGAGGAGGAGATGGGGGAAAACCAGTTGTTTAAGGATACAGGTGGACCTGTTGCAACAATGAGAAGTACAAGTTGTCATGTCCAAAACGAGCTTTACAACATCGGTGCGGGGGGGGGGGGGGAGGGGGAAGGAAGGGGGGGAAGGAGAAGGATTGGGATTGGGGGGGAGGGGGGAGGCTGGGAAGGGATGTGAAGGGTAAACAAAGGAGGAGGCTGCAATGCTTGGTAAGAAATGTACGCATTATCCTGTCCATGTAATTGTAACTCCTCTGTACAGTATGTTCACAAATAAAATTAAATTAAATTAAAAAAAAAACAAAGAGGAGGCAACAATGCTTGATAAGAAATGTACTCGTTATCTTGCCCATGTAATTGTAACTCCTCTGTACGGTATTCTCACAATAATAATAATAATAATATATATATATATATATAAGAAAGAAATGCTATCTAAGTCATTTATTTATAAATATACAATTTTTATTGGTACTTAAATTTATTTAAAAGATAATAAATGGGTGCCTATGGCTCATGCCTATAATTCTATCTACTCAGGGGACTGAGATCTGAAGATAGTGGTTCAAAGCCACTTGGGACAAGAAAGTGTGTGAGATTTTTATCTACAATTATGCTCCAAAGAAAGCTAGAAATGGAGCTGTGGCTCAAGTGGTAGAGCTCTAGCCTTGAACAAAAAAAAAGCTCAGTGACAGTGCCCAGACCCTGAGTTCAAGCTCCAGGACCAACACACACAAGAAGTGATTGGTTAAAATGAAAGTAATTATGTGTTTTTCATTTATACACAGAGAAAGAAAACATGATAACAATCAACAATTGTACACATTCTTTTTTTTCTTTTTGGTGGTCCTAGGGTTTGAACTCAGGGTCTCTCACTTGCTAGGCAGGTGTTCTACCACTGTGCCACGCTTTCTTTTAAGTCTACCACTGAGCCTTTTGGCACATTACCACCTTTTTGGCACTGATTATTTTTCATTATACTATATGTGAAGAGGTATGTTATTACTTGGAGATTGACTACAATAAGCTAAAAATGTATGGCGAAAATCCTAAAGAAAACATCAAAATACAAACCAAGAGTTATAATAGATAAACTAAAAGAGAAGAAAGTGAATCATAAAAAAAATTCATGTAAAACAGAGAAAGAGGAAATGGGAAAGAGAATAGATCAGACAAACATAAAGCAAATGCCATACAACCAGTGTAAATCCAACAATATCAGTAATCATGTTAGATGCAACATGCTCCAAGCAAGATGAAAAGTTCAGATTGTCAGGTCAGGTTTTGTAAAAAGATCTAATTACGTGGGCAGGATTTCTTAGGACCCCTGTCCTAAAATCTGGAGATGGCATGCATTCAATAATTTCTCTATTGTGTGTTTCTATTTCTAGAAACCATCTGGAAAAACCTTTTCCTCCTTCTGGACAGTGCCCTGTCGGTCCCCAAGACAGCCCTACGAGGCCGGCAGGGCAGCGCCAGGGCCTCACTGGAGGAAGCATTAACTTATGGAGGCAGGCGCAGGCGCAGGCGCAAAACAGCGCCGGGGGACCTCACCTGATGCAAGCGCAGGCGCAGAACAGCGCCAGGGCCCACCTGCTGCAGGCGCCGGTGCAGAACTAGATGGCGGAAATGGCTGTCCCCTGCACCTTAGTGGTTTATGTTCCTTACTTCATAGGTGACCGCCCGCACTCCAGTCGACCTAAATGGATTCCTTTTTTCTACTTCTTACAGTTTTCCATGAGGACACACCGACTTCTGGAAAGGAAGGAAGCAGCTGTTTCTGGAGCGAAGCATGTCGGCGTTGAACGCTGGTGAGAAAGAAGGGCAGTCCTGTGGTTCCCGTGGAAGTGGAAGGAATGACGGCTGCGGGTAACGCGCGTGCACGCAGGCAGGGGCTGCCACGGCGGTGGGCCTGCAAGCAAAGCAGCCTGAGCCGTGAAGGTCACTGTGCGAATTCACGCAGAGAGGACGCCTACCACGTGGCCGAGCGCTGCGCCCGCGGAAGACCCGTCCTCCACGCAAGGTCAAGGTCACGCAGCACACAGCTGTAAATCAGGAAACCACCTGGAAAACCCCCTGGAGCCAAGGGGCGCTCAAGTGCTTCAGTGACGGAACGCACAAGTCTGAAGCTTGTGATTCATGAGGTAACAACCCAGCTACTGATGACAGCTGGGCTTCTTGGTCTCTTCTTACAGATAATGTATATATGCATATAGGTCTGTTGATACGGATATAGACCTGTAGATTTCTAGATCCATATCTAAATAAATATATCTCTTTATAATATCTATCTGTAGATTATATAAATATCTAGATATCTAGGTAAATCTATAGATTTATATATAAATATATATCCATATGGATATATTTTATACATATGTATATATTTTATACACCTATGTATACATATATACATGTATACATCATACATAATTTATATGCAGTGTATTCACATATATATTTGTATATATTTTCCTGAACTTAACTGAAATTTAAAATTTATTGGTTGCTTTTTGCTTAGAATCTGGTCAGATCAGGTATACCTGTCAAAAAGGCCCTGAGTTCAGCATTACAATGAGAATCCAGAAGCAATCTGGTGGGTGATTTGTGTGGTGAGTATACCATAGTGCTGGCCTCTCAGGCTGTCCACATTTCCTTCTGCACACTCGGAGCCCCAAGTTGCTTGTTAATTTTGAAACCAGATGTTTCCAGGCCTGTCCCTGGAAAATGCAAATGAAGGCTGTATCCTTTGAAATTTTAACAATCAGCTTTTCTTTCACTGAATTTCACGATGAAATGTCAGGACACACAGAGGAGTGAGGGTGGGGAGAACTGATGTGGCACGCAGTGCTGGGAACACACTGTCCCAGGAACCAGAGCTTGGAGACATCCGTGGGGGAGGCACCAATGGATTTTGAGGAAGGGAGTGATGTATTTTGCTTGGTATTAAAACCGTGGACTTTGCTGCTCCTGGAATAGAATGAAGGGAGCTTGAAGTGGGGCTGTCAGCCTTTGCGATGCTGAATTAAGCAGGAGTTAGAGCTGAAGACATCATTAGTGAGGAGAACAGAGGAAAGTGATTTACAACGTGCAGCCAGGCTGGAGCCGAAGGGAGAATGAGGGCAGCGGCCCTGGGCTTCCAGGCTGAGCAGCTACACCTCATGAAACTCTTTTCAAGTAACAGAGTAGGGGTGGGCTCAAGGGAAGGCCTGGTGTGGGGGACAAAGGGCTAGTCCTGTCCTTTCAGACCTGTGGGGTTTGCTTTGAGGACTGACCAAATTCTAGTGGGACCACTCCTTCCCAGCTGTGCTGGTGTTGGCTGAGCACCATCCTCTGATCTAGAACCTTCCAGCTCAAGACTGATCCCTAAGGTCTACTTGCCTGGAGCTACAAAACCTCTGGTGACACTTGTCTGTGTTGATCATCACATCCCATAATTCCTTTCATGTGACACATATGTTTGTCTTGAGTTTGGGACTATGAACTGTGGATATACAGTTTTGTGTGTGTGTGTGTGTGTGTGTATGTGTGTGTGTGTGTGTGTGTGTGTGTGTGTGTGTGTGTGTTTTGGTCAGTTGTGGGGTTTGAACTCAGTTCTTGGGCACTATCCCTGAGCTTTTTTACTCAAGGCTAGCATTCTACCACTTTGAGCCACAACTATATTTCAGGTTTTTTGATGGCTGATTGGAGATATGGACTTTCCTGCCTGGGCTAGCTTCATACCTCTATCCTCAGATCTCAGCATCCTGAGTAGCTAGGGTTACAGGATTACAAGCATGAGCCACTAGCACCCGGCCTGTCTTTCTTTTTTGGTTAGGAGTGAACTTGGAATTCAGATGAGTGGAAGACAGAAATAGGACTCAACAGCCACCTGAATTCCGAGTGACTGCAGCATGACAAGGCTGCTCATCTCCTCTGGGCACAGCATGAGCCTGGGGAGTGCAGGCAGGGGAGTCAGGATCTAGGGATGGGGGAGAAGATGGCTCCAACAGCCTGGGACCAGAGCCAAGGACCAGGGAGCGGAAGATGTACTTGGACAGACTTCCCAGTTTTGCTTAGAACTGACCTGACTTAGAACTGACCTGACTTACCTTCAGGTAGGTGGAGGCAAGTTGGAGATATTTTTGGTCATGCTAAGCCACATAGGCAGACAGCTTTATTTCTTATGATTTATGAAGACTGTTTAAAAAAACCTGACCAACTTTGTTCTCAAGGACCTGTGTTCTTGAACCCACCCCCTCCTGCCTGCAAGAGACACTCCCTCCATCAATTATCCCTGCCTGCATCCTGCATCTCCTCATCTCCACAGAAACTTCCCTTTGGCCTGCAAATACCCTGCACTGTCTCCTTCCTTAAAGACATACTGTCCCCTGCCTGCCATCTCTCCACCAAGAGCTCTGCCGCCTCCCTATGTCACATCACCAGCCACACTCAAAGAACTGTCAGGAGAGAAGCAAGCACTAGAGCTGCAGGAAACTGACCCAAGCCGGGCCTGGCAAGATTAGAAACAAATTGTTAGCAAATGTCAGAATAAAGGTGGTCACAGGAACAAAAGAAGCAACCACACTTATCTACCTACTCAAGGCCCTTCTCTGTATAGTTTAACTTGAATTCTATCTTCTTGTACAGCACTAATGGATAAATATAGCTAGCTAGTCCTGCATAATAATAGTGATCATAATAACAGCTCACCCATGTATGTGTTACTAAGTAACAGGATTTATCCTATGGTTTTCACCTGCACTGACATACTTGAAACTCACAAAATCCAGTGGAAATCTAGCAATCTAAGAAAAACACAAGGCCAGGCTGGTTCTTGGACAATTACCATGGGTAGCTAGGTACATACACATACATTATTCTTTTGCTTGAACTCAGGGCCTAGGCACTTCTTTTGCTCAAGGCTAGCACTCTCCCAGTTGAGCCACAGCACCATTTTTTTAATGCACACATTGTTATTATTCTCATTTTATAGATGAGGAAACTGAGTCACCAAATTAAGTAATTGGCTCAAGGCCACAGATGTAGCAAGTGGATCTTCGTTAATAGCATTTATAGAGCATTTCCACTTGCCCTCTTCTCATCAGTTTCTGGAGACCCCTGGCCAGCCCAGCTGGCATGTCATTACCATGTAATAGATAAGAGGATGGGCCAGAGGAGGTGAGATGATTGTGAACACACAGACAGGAGACAGTAGAGCCAGGAATGCAAGGGCTTAGCTTAGTCCCTGATGGGGCAGAGAGGTGAATGAGAAAAACTGGCAGCGAAGGCTTGGGTTCCAGGGAGCTAGGAAAGACACAGAGCCAGACTGGTTATCAACCCAGGCTGGGGGCATACACTCAGCCAACTGAAGTGCAAGTGTGAGAGGGCCTCTGCCCCCTCCCCAGCACAGATTGGGATTTCTGAGGTTCCCGGTACTTAAAGACTAGAATAGCCTCTAATCACAGTGCAGCAGGGTACTGGGTTGGCCTCTGACCCAGAGTCCTGTGGCTCCAAGGACTTTATCCTTAATCTTCTAAAACTCTGTCCCTGAGGCTTGCCTCTCCCCCTTCCTAAAGCTCCCAGCTCCCTCAGGTGGTAGAGCATTAGCTGACTCTCTCCATCCCCTTGTCTCCCTCCTGGGTCTCTGTCTCCACTCTGCTCCTCCTCAAGGTGCCTCTTCTATTCAGTCCGTACAACAGTGTGTAGAGCCTCCCCTTCTGCACACTCGCTCTGGCCAGCATCTGCTGTTTCCATTGTGAATAGAGGAAGATGGAATTTCAGTGTCGTTTGAGTTGCATTTCCTGTATGGCTACGGATGTTGAACATTTCTTCATGTAATTATTGGTGATTTGTACATCTTCTGAGATCTATCCAGTTCATCGGTTCATTTGGTTGGGTCATTTGCTCTTTTTTTATTTCTTCATATGTTCTAGATATGAATCCTCTGTTGATATGTACTTGGAAAACATTGCCTTCCACTCTCTCAGTTACCTCTTCATTCTAGTAATTATTTTCTTTATTTTGTATATTCTTTTCAATTTGATGCAATCTCATTTTTTAACTCTTGTTCCTACTTTCTATGGAGTCTTATTTGGGAAAAAAAAAGTGCTGATGTCTAGATCTTGTAATATTTTCCCTCAATTAGCTGTAAAGTTTTAAGACTTTTGATCCACTTTGAACTGAATTTATACAGAGTGAGAGATAGGGATCTAGTCTCATTTGTTGAAGCTGTTTTCTTCAGCATATGTTTGGGGCACGTTCATCCAAAGTCAGATGGCTGTAACCATGTGGGTTTATTTCTGAATTCTTTCCCATTGATTGATCTACACGTCTGCCTTTGAGTCAGCACCATGCTGTTTTTATTACAATTTTCTCTAGTACAATTTTCTCTAGTCAAATCGCAATCCCTCCAGCATTACTCTTTGGATTGCTTTGATTACTTGGGGTCAGGCATGCTCTCCTGTCAGTTTCAAGATTGTTTTGTCTAGTCTGTGAAGAATGTCATTGGAATATTAATGAGGATTTCATTGGATCCACAGGTAGCCTTCAACAGTATGACCATTTTCACAGTCTTCATTATGCCAGTTCACGAACATGGGAGGTCTCTCAGTTTTCTGGTGTCTTCCATTTCTTTCTTCAGTATCTTACAGTTTTTAACTGTGTAGATTTTTTTTGTCCTTGATTAAGTTATTCCTAGGGATTTTTTGGTGTTTTTTTAATTTATAGTGAATGGAATTGTCTTCCTGATTTTTTTCAGGCATGTGAATATTCTTTACATCAATTCTTTTTTTTTTTTTTTTGCCTTTCCTTTGTTTTATTTCACAAAGTCAGTAGAGAAGTAAAACCAAATTAACAGCACCAAGACTCATGGTACAACAGTTTACATCAATTCTTGTAGAGTCAGAAAAAAACAGGCTAAAACCATACTGATTTACAAAGATACTTTGTATCTTTGTAGTGTGGGGACTCCCACACTACCTTCTTTTCTTCAGGTAACAACAAGCTTGCTCAGGGAGCACTCACATCTTGAGCCATCTTGGACTCCTTTTCCCACTTGCCCCCTCACTGGTGATCCTTCACCAAGCCCTGCTGGTGAAATTCTGCAGTGTCTCTCTGCCATTTCTGTGTGCCTACTCTGCTAACCTGCCCCTCATCCACATCCTGTCTCCACAGCACAACTCTGCTGAGGCCTCCTGGACTCTATCTGTGTTGCCCATTCGTTCTTCTAGCTTACCATCTGAGCCAGGGCTGTTGGCTGATGATCCTCCATGGTGCTTTAACAAGTCACTCCACTGTGCAGAGACGTGAGCACCGACTCCTCTTCCTGGCGCCCAGCATTCCCTTAAGTCTCCATGGCATTGGACTTCTTACCTTCTCCCCAAATGCATCCCACTCGCTCCCACCTCCCTTGCATTGTTTGCTCTTCCTGGAACTCATCTCTTGACAGTGTGAACCTACAGAAAGGTTACAAGCTTCATGGCTGGAGACCTAAAGTCCTCTGGATCTATTATCAAACAAGTACAGAGGTAGGTAAGAACATGAATACATCCTGATAGAAACCCTAGGTGGCCCCGAAGGATTCTACTTTAAATTCCAGAGGGAGCAAACAACTGGCATTAGCAACGTTCAATGGGCACAACCGTGTCTTTCGGAGATGCGAGCTGGCAGATTTCCCATACCAGCTCCATGGCTTCCTGCTGCCGGCATGTGCAGACTGCGTGTGACTCCAGACTCCTCAGACTGAGCTGCCGCTAGACCAAGACAACAACCACGTTTGCTACGCATTGGGTCCCCAGCCCTCTGGACCTCAGCTCACCAGGCCCGCAGGGGGCAGTTAACCTCCTGTAAGGAACAGAACTGAGGAAGGTTTTGCAGGGGAGTGGGCTCCTGAATTCCTGCTGGTATTTTAATTCCTTTCTAAAACATACAGGGCGCATCCACTCCATGACAAGCAAAGAAGCTGCCATTCTCTGCTGAGAGGGTTTTATTTCACTGAGTGCCACAGATTCTATTAACTGTTTTCTGATAGCTGCTTGCACAGCTAAAGAGCTCCTCCTGCCGAGTGCTCATGAAGAAACAGGCTGCTAAGAGAGGCTTCTCCTCAGCAGCTCTGCATGTGGCGCTCTGCCAGCTAGATGCTTTAACTCCTCCTGGGAGCAAACCACTAAACCCAGTCAATACTTGAAGGGAACAAAGAGAGAGAATAACAAGTGTTTAGTTCCTCAAATCATGTTCAGTAACATCAGAGACAGGCAGGCTCGATTTGAGCAATATCTTCGTACAATACACAATGCTTTTTGGAGCTCTCCAGAAAACCAGAACCAAGAGGACATGTGTATATATGAAGATATTTCTGGGATAAGCTAGGAAGTCACATGAATAATCTGTCCTTTCAAGAAAGCCAGCCATGTGGTTCCAGTCATTTCCATGGCCTAAGGACCAGAGAGTCCACTATGTATGGTCTCAGCTAAGCATGGAAAAGCCTGCTCCAGATTACCACTCATGCACACAAGGGAATCTTCCTTTCCTCCGTCTGTTCTACTCAGCCCTCCACTGCTTGGAAAATGGCCACCTGTTCAAATGCCAACATCACTGGAAACCCTTGTATACACACACTCCTAAGTGATGTTTAACTGAATGTCTGGGTACCTTCTGTCCCAGTCACATTGCCACAGAATGTGAACTATCCCATATACATTGTTGCTTTTGGGGGGCAGGGGGGGTGTAGAGTGCTAGTCATGAGAGGGGACTCAGAACTGGCATTCTCACTTACATGTGGGGTGTCAAGGTCTTGAGATGAAAACTTGACTCGGAGAGGTCAGGAGAGAGCTGAAGTGCGTGTACATCCACAGTGAGCCACAGCATTTCGGTAACAGCCACTGGATTGTAATCACTCCTTATATACACATAGGGGAGCACCTACTTCTATTCTGTTTCATGTTATTAATTGTTTAAAACTATAAAGAGTAAGGGTTTCACCTTGGAAGTCCTCTTCCTCCTCCTCCTCTTCTTCCTCCTCCTCCTCTACTTCATCCTCCTCTTCCTCCTCTCCGTTGTCTTGCCATGTCCCCATCCCTTTTACACCTCTCAAGAACAATTCTGCTGCCTCCATAAGGAAATGCAAGGATGAGCTCTTAAGACATGGTAGATAAACTCAGAGAAAAGTGCTCACTCGGCCCAGTCCTACAAAAGACAGATTTGGGGGCGGATCTGGGGACAGTGTCTGGAAGTTCACATCAGCTCTCGGGGCACCTGGCACATAGGGCTTCTGTGGACTTTTCTTCTTTCCATCCAGAGAAAGGATGACAGCTCTCCTTTCGATGAGCTCCACAGTCTTCCTCTGGAAAAAGCATGCTGAAGGCCCACCAGAGAAGACAATCCAGGACTGGTTTTTGAAAGTCTGCTGCAAAACAGCAAAGACCTTTCCCTGCAGAGACACCTGTGGTGTGGGCAGGTGAGGACCCTTGGCAGAGGACCATTGGCGGAAGGATCTCCACTGCCACAGCTATTTCCATGGCTCACAGACTGCTCCCGGCCTCTGGCACGGCTCTCAGGAGGGGCCAGGTCCTCTCAGTGCTAGGATCTCGGGTTCTTATCTCTTGTCCTAATGACCCAGAGCGGCCCCATTTCTTTCTATAGTGAGACTTGCCACTCACCTGTGACCTAAATATAAGTGACCAGCCATGTCACCATCCTCATTTCCTTTTAAAAATACCACGTGAATTACAGAACGCAACACCTAACATCTCTGCTATGAAACTCCACCGTTGTCTTATCAGTCACAACCTGCCAGAGGGACTGCAGCGGGCTTACTCTTAGCATTCAGTTCAATAAGGAATCTGCCAGGCTTACCTGTGAATCCCCAGGCCTCAATCCTCACCTTGCTCCTAGTTCCTGAAGCTTTCTCAAGCTTTGTATCAGTGCATTTGTTAAAATTATGTGATTTTAACACATTGCTCAGAAACGCAAAACCCAATGAATGGTGTCCAGACTGACATGCATTTGGAGTGTGTTCATGAGAGTGTTTGGGTGTTCTCAAAGATCACCTTGTGAGCACACACGCGCGCGCACATGTGCACATAGATACACACACACACAGTAATCTCCCAGCAAGACTGAAGAATGGCAAAGGCAGAAGAGCAGTCTGCAGTATGTAAGGGAAACTTAGGAAACGGAACCTGCTATTAGACTGGGCATTTTCTGACTTGAACTTTCAGAAACCGTTCATAGAAGGTAGCTGGCTATGGACTTAAAGATTGCAAGCTCTGAAGTACCTCTCCTCTCTGGAACTACAGGGTACATGGAGAGACCTCAAAATAAAGACCAGGAATGGTAGGTACAAGCACATTGGTGTCACCTATGATTGGCGATCAAAGTAGAAATGTTACACAAACTGAAGAACTGTCTTCGAGGAGGCTAGCTTCACATTCATGTTCTTTAAAGGTCTAGTGAAATTTCTTACAACATCACTAAATGAAAAGTATAAATCTCTTTCCTTCTTACTATACCAATTTCCCCAAAAGAAATTCTTTTAACTACTCTGCTTTATTATCAACGCTAATTTCTCCAAGGCAAAAGGCTCACTAGGGACAAATTTGTATTTCAAATGCAGTCCTATGAATTAGGATTCCTCAGTAAAGCTACTACTCAATGACATTTATAGGATGGAAAAACCAATATATATTGCTCTTTCTCTTCCTACAAAGGATGTCCTTGGAAAGGGGTTATAGGTCAAAATTATCTAAGTGGAATTGATGTGTGTGTGTGTGTGTGTGTGTGTGTGTGTGTGTGTATGTGTGTGTGTGTGTGTGTGGTTTCTATTATCTAACACATTTGATTTTTTAAAAATGGCCCTAAGCAACATGTTCAATGAACTATTAATTTTTATCCTCATGTAGTTCACCAAGTAAACACAGCATAATTGAGTGAGGCACAAACCCTGGCAGAAAGCCCAGAATAAGCTTCGATCGCAGACCCAGGCAGAATCTTAGCTGCCACTCCTTGCTCTGGCTCAGTCCTTGACAGCAGAGTGTAACCCTGGAGGAGCAGCGTAGCTGATCAGAAAGCCCATTTGTGCTTGGACCCAAGAGAAGCAGGAAGTGTGGCCTTGGAAATATATCGAAAGCTCTCTCAGATCACACGGCCTCGGACAGTGGAAGAAGGAAAGACCTTTCTGGAAACGTAGTTGATCAGAACTCTTCATATAAATGAACAGAGGATGAGAAAGAGAAAAAAAAGACCAAGTAGAAATAGCCATATGTCTCATGTGTTAAGAAGAGAAATCCAGACAGAGTGAGAACAGAAACTCCCCTTAGTCATCCCCAAGAAGTTTTGGCAGGCCCCTCCTTAAGAAGGAAACAGTATTTACCCTGTAGAATTGGGCTTAAAATGGCTGCATATCATTGCATATGGTTTTCATTATGCAGAGTGAGTTCACGCATTTTGAATTATTTTGCCATCTTCCTCCCATCTGCAACAGAACACTTTGATAGGAAAAGAGACTGGATTAGGTGAGCCTTACATGTCCTCTGTAGACTGCACTCAAGACCCAGACCCCAGGAGTAACTCCCAGGGAAAGAGTCTTGTGTGTAAAACATCTTGAGGTATTCTTTACTAAAGACTATCTATATTTATGTATGTCTTGAGGTATTATTAGAGGTAAAGAGAGAAGACTTTGCAAGTGCATATGACAGTGTTACCTTAGCAGTGTTGTACAATCATAAATCATGCACAGTTTTTTTCACATTATGTGGTATTGAAATATCTGATAGCACCCTCACCCACTGTTCTGTACATGTGATCTGTGTGTGTTGGCCTGATGTACACCGAGTAAGCAGATTTACCTTTGTTTGCTGAATGAGTAAAGGAATAGTAGATATGGTAAGTGTTTTGCAAGACGATGTGAAGTATATATGGTGAATAAGTAAAAATGACTGCATATTAGAGAGTCTAAGATTTAAAAAACACATTCATATATCTAGACTGGAATGCATCTTACTGTCTTTCATGTGAAAAAAATGGAATATTCTTAAAAACCATGCCTCTAGGAATCAGTTCTGTAGTGTTACTCTTGTCTGATTAAACTACAATGGCAGCACGTCTTCTCCCTGGCGGTGCTCCAGTTTGATGAATACATCACGTTTCTTACAGAGAGAGCATGGCTTGCACATACTCTGGACATACAGCTTCAGAAGGAAGGGAAGCAATTTTGTTTTTTCAGCACCAATGCTAAGAAGGAATGTCCCAATAATTCAGCCGTTCCATGGAGACATGAGAAGTGAGTGGCATTGTACTGTCTCATGGCTGAGTGTCTCACACACATCACTTTACATCATAAAAATCCATGCCTGTCATCCTAGCTACTCAGGAGAATGAGATCTGAAGGTCATGGTTCAAAGCCAGCCCAGGCAGGAAAGTCCCTCGGACTCTTATCGCCAAGTAAACCACCAGAAAACTGGAAGTGGCGCTGTGGTTCAAGTGGTAGGGTGCTTGCCTTAAGCTGAAGAGCTCAGGGACAGTGTCCAGGCCCAGAGTTCAAGACCTATGACCAACAACAATAACAACAAAAATCTTGTCATCCAGTGAAGCAAAGCAGGCTGGGGTTGTAGGCAGGAACAGAGCCGGGGAGGGCTGAGGGGTGCTGAAGAGGAATATGGCTTCACTTGCTTATGAGACTAGAATAGTGGAACTTGTTAAAACTGTTTTGAGAAGCGGGATGGGCATATAGGAGAGTGACAGAAGGAGACACTGCAGGTGTATATGGGTGAAACTCACAATGAAATCTTGTTGTACAATTACTGTATAGTAATCTTTTTAAAAAGAAAAACATTCCTGAAATCCAATCCCAGTCTCTATTGGCTTTTTTGTTCTTTTGGTTAAAAATTTTATTGATTCTAGTTCTTTGTTTTTAGCCAAGATTATAAGATCTTACACATTTCAATAAACTTTCTTAAAAATAAGCATCTCATTCCCTTGGTGTTAAAACACAGAACATCTGTGGGGTTTGTTTGATGTTATCTTCAGAGAAAGTTTATATCTTAGAAAGAAAATCAATGTCCTGGCTTCTCACTGTAGTCTTTTGCTTCCCAGAGGAATTCTGGGAGTTCCCAGAGGGATTTGATGATGATGACCGTGATGCCAGGGCCACAGCCCCCGCCCCTTAGTGGAAGTGAACGGCAGACATGCCTGGGCCTCTCGAGTGTGTGCGAGAGATGATCCTCCTCCTCCCCCTCCTCCTCCTCTTCCTCCTCCTCCTCCTCCTCTCCCTGCTGCAGACATCCTGGCCTACCCACCCACACCCTCAGACTGGAGCTCTGTCCTCCCTCACACCTAAAGCATGATCCTCCCTCACACCTGGAACTCGGTCCTCCCTCAGCCTGGAGCTCAGTCCTCCCCCTGGGAAGGACCCTAGAAGCAGCCTCTCTGGCATGTGAGCTGTGTGCGGGGCTCAGATCTAGGAAGGTGCCCAGGAGTGGTGGACATGGTGCTGGTGGGGAGCAGTCAATCACAGCGGTGTGCCCTCCTGCAGGGCAGCCGGGATGAGCCTGGGTCCTGGGTGACACCTCTGTCCCTCTCACTGCACCACCGCAGGAATCAACAGTTCCTGCAAGTCCTGCAGTATGGCTATAAAGGAATCTTATGGAAAGCCCAGCCATCGGAGGAGAGGAGGCAGCAGGAGGCACAGACTCACACGGAGTACAGATTTTCAAAAAGTATTCACCGATTAATTCACTCCACACGGCCCCTCGGCCTGTCCCAGGATGCATTTAGTGGAAAAGGATTTTGGTGGAGTGGAGCGGTTACCCCACGTGTGAACAAACATTTGAGCAGAGCACATCGATGAGATGTGATTTCTGCCACATGAAGACCCACAGAGACGGCGAGGGTTTCACAGCGAGGATTTCCCTTCCATGTTAAGTGTGATCCAGGGTCAGGTGAACTTGTGCGGACGCACCACAGACAAAGCCCTTGGCACAACCAGCATTTGAGAAGAGGAGGAGAGGACAGAGGAAGGGGGGGGAGAACACGGGGGAGAAGGAGGAGTAAGAGGAGGAGGGAGAATCAATTCAGTGGAGTGAAATGAATAGAAAGTTTTCCCAGGAACCGTTCTTGCGCCTGCCCGTGGCTCGCACCGGCAGTCCAGAGCACATTAGACATCACAGGAAGCACTGGGCTGGCTGAGAGCCCAGTGAGGAGGCTCCGTGCTCCGCACCCCTCCTTCCTCCAGGTGGGCCGGCGCTCTCCACCAAGCCTCACGCCCTCCGCAGTGTCTTCCGCTGACACACAAGGCGGCCATGCCCACCACGAGTGGATGGACACACTCGGGAAGGACGAGGTGGCTGTGCCCCCAAGTGGACGGACACACCTGGGAAGGATGAGGCTGGTGGACCGGGACTCGGACCTCCAGAGCCGCCTCTGCATCAGCTACCGTCCTCTCCGAGGATGACCATCTCTGCCTCCTGCCTGAGCACGCTGCCCTCAGGCACCGGTGGCGGGGCTGCTGCTCTGCACACATCCTGATTCATGCACCGATGGTGAAAAGCAGCACTGCCCGCAGCCCGCGGCTGGGACTCAGAGAGGGCCACAGTGGACACGTGCAAGACGTGTGGCTCGAGCCCAGCCGGACTTGAATGTTGGACTGCTGTCTGCCTCAGGCTTCTGTCAGGGACAGGCGGGGCCTCTGTCGGGGTCTCTGTTGGGGACAAGTTGGGTCTCTGTCAGGGACAGAGTGGATCTCTGTTGGAGACAGGTTGGGTCTCTCTTGGGGTCTCTGCTGGGGTCTCGGTTAGGGACAGAGTGGGGTCTCTGTCCGGGTCTCTGCCAGGGGACAGGCAGGGTCTGTGTGGGGGACAGGGTGGGTCTCTGTCGGGAACAGCCACCTCTCCCTTCCCCTTCACTGCCTCTCCACCCTCAGCTCAAGGAAATTGCATTTCAGCCAATCAAGGCAAATTAAATTTAAAATAAAGGAAAGTTGAAGTCATCCTTGGCCAGCAAAAACGTAGAATTTTATGTTGTTTGGATTTTGAGAAACAATCGTTTCCTCCCATGAACCAGACAGGCCGCATCGCTGCGAGAGACAAGACACCTCTCACCATGCCCTCCAGAAACGCTTCAAGATCCAGCATTGGAAATGGGTCAATGGGGGTTTTATTAAACCCAGGACTTGTCTTCCGCTGTCTGCCCGCAGTCTTTGCTGTCTGACTCTTCTATGCAGCCGCTCCTAGAATATTACTGCCCCCAGGAAAAGGGCCAGGACTTCCCGGCTGGGTTCCCAGCAAGGACTCGGAGACTCCCAGGGCTGGGTCCCTCTGACCTCTGCTCCCAAGAGGGTCCCAGCTAGCAGCGGCCTTCTCACCGCCCTCCTCTAAGGGGTCAGCGCTGACTGGAAGGCCAGGGCCACACCTAGGTCAACCTCTTCCCACACCAGGTCTGTCTAGTTGCCCCTTCCCTTCCCCTGCCCCTCTCCTATAGCTGCCCTCCTCCTCCCCTGCACCTGCCCCAGCCCTGTACCTTCCCCTCCCTTATAGCGCCCCCTCCCCTACAGCTGCTCCTCCCTTCTAGCTCCCCCTCCCCTGCACTTGCCCTTCCCCTACACCTGCTCCTCCCCTACACCTGCCTCTCTCCTACATCTGCCCCTCCCTACTCTGTCTTCCTGTTGTTCCCAGGATTTTTCCATCTTCTCTTTCCTTCATCTTTTAAATTTATTTTTATTTTCTTGGAATCTAGGCATTTGGGCTCTTCAGTATTTCTAGAAAATACAAGTATAATTATAAATAAATAGATAGAGGTAACCTTGGGCACCAGAGAGGTTTGTGTTGTAGACCCAGGATCAAAAAAATGGCATGCACTAGCCTAATCCAGCCAACTGCCTGTGCGGGGTGGAGGGGGGGACTAAAACTGGGTTTTATAGTTCCCATGGCATGCATAGAACATCACAAAATTCAAGTGTGTGCGTGCAAGGCAGGTGTGTCAGGTCCTAGCCACTTCCACCCC
The DNA here is from genome assembly GCF_024711535.1 of Dipodomys merriami. Taxonomy (NCBI): domain Eukaryota; kingdom Metazoa; phylum Chordata; class Mammalia; order Rodentia; family Heteromyidae; genus Dipodomys; species Dipodomys merriami. The sequence goes on from NW_027202871.1 coordinate 3,096,730, forward strand.
TCCAGTCACCAATGGCTGCCCGCTAGATGGCTGCTTACATGCCACTTGAGTTCCTGGTGCCAGGGCTCCTCCTACAGAATTGCCTTCTGGCTGTGTGTCTGCTGCCTTCTGGCTCAGCCTAGATACTTGTGTGCCTGCCTCTTGTGCTGTTTTGCCCTTGACTTGGGTCTGCATTCACTGTCAGGCTCAGAGCTCAGTGCTCTGCCATCCAGACAGTGACCATCCAGCCTTGTAGAAGTGACTAAAAATCCCTCTGTTTTACTGATGTTAATCAAGTGAATGCAACAACATCTGTGTTTGCTGCAGATTCTAAGCCCACAGAAGGACCAGAGTACCACGCTCAGTTGACACCATGTCAAGCAATCTCTTTTCCATGCTTCCTGCTTCTTGCTGCAGAGGTTTGTGCATTCACTGGACTTCAACCAAGTCAGACACAAAACCAAGTCTCCATGGAACCACAGAAAAGTTCTGTCAGAGGAGGGGGCCCAGCAGCTGGTGGGGCTGAAGGCCGCAGCAGCATCTGACCAAATTAGGGGATGGAGAGGGTTTCCCTGGCCTCACATTGTGATTCTAGAGCCAATGCTAGAGCCGAGCATGGGACCTGCTCAGTTCCTGTGCCTCCAGTATGGGCCTTGTTCTTCCCTACACTTGGCCTGGTGGACAGATGCCGCCAAGTGATGGGACAGGCCTGCAGCAGAGAGCGTCCACCCAGAGTGCCATGTCCCTGCACTGAGCGTCCACCCGCATGACACGTCTCCACAGTGAGCATCCACCCTGCGTGACACGTCTCCACAGTGAGCATCCACCCTGCGTGACACGTCTCCACAGTGAGCATCCACCCTGCGTGACACATCTGCACAGTGAGCACCCACCCTGTGTGACACATCTGCACAGTGGCCGTCCACACAGCGTGACAGGTACCCACCATGAGTGTCCACCAGGCGTGACACGTCCACAGTGAGCGTCCACCTGGCATGACACGTCTCCATGCTACGGGGGTGGGGAGGGGTAGTGTCACGGTTCTAAAAGTAGCAGAGGTGGAATTTCAACTCTGTCTTCTTAACCACAAAGTCTGTTCTCTTCCCACTGCTCAGGAAACAACACCCCTCAAAAGGAAGAAGACAGGAAAGAGCTCTCAGCGTGACACGGCCCCTTCCACATCCCCTCTTCCTGGGATCAAAAGTCACAGGGAGAGCAGGAAAGTCGCCCTCTCCCAACTATTCCCTAAGAAATCACGATCACAAGCCAGGTCCAGGAGGGGAGGCAGAACCCTGGCCTTCTTCTCCCAAAGTCCTGTCCCAGAGTCGAAGGAAGAACGGCTTATGTAAGGGAAACTACTACACGGTGTCCTGGAGCCTCAGCCTCGTGGGGATCTGCTGCCTGAGGCTCTGTGACAGGCCTGCCAGGCCTGTGCACCCACACCTTGGGACTGTGCGACCCACAGGGGCCTTGAATACGGGCAGAGGCTGGCTACCACAGCCGGGGAGCCCACCTTCAACCCAGGTAGCCCTGGTTGAAGACAGCACCGTAGGGAGCCAAGGGAAGGGAGGCGGGGAGCAGAGAGAGGCCTGGGGAGGCGCCCTCTGTGGTCTGAAGGGAGGCTGGAGTACAGAGGCCACTCCTGCTCCCCAGGTCCCTGAGTCCCTGCGGCTCTTGGGCTCCCCTGTGTGGCCTGGCAGGGTAACTGTCCTCAGATCCTCTCCACAACTGACAAGAGCCACACACCCCTTCCCTCTGCACCAGCCTACCTCATCCCCTTCCTCATGCCTCTGCTGGCCCTGTCACAGGACAAACGGTGGCACTGGAAGGCCGGGCCACGCTGGCGGTGTAGCTTGGAGTGCAGGCATTTGCAGAGGGACATGAACCATGGCATTGGCAGTTCACACGGTCGGACTCAGAGGACAACAAGAGTCCAGAAGCCTGGACCGCGCCAGGGAAGCTCCAGTCTGCAGACTAAGTTACGGCAAGGAGTGTGGCCTCGATTGCCTCTGTCTCCAGCTGCATGCATCACCTTCCACGCAGAGCAAAGGGCCCCACAGCCAGCGACTGCTCAACATCCACGCACTGCTCAACATCCACACACAGCAAAGGGCCCCACAGCCAGCTACTGCTCAACATCCATATGCAGAGCAAAGGGCCCCACGGCCAGCCCATAACTCACAAGGCCTTGCAGAGTGAGCTGGCGAAGAAAAAGAGAAAGTTCAAGCCAGGTGCCGGTGGCTCACACCTGTAATCCTAGCTACTCAGGAGGCTGAGATCTGAGGATCACGGTTCAAAGCCAGCTGAGGCAGAAAAGCCTATGAGACTCTTATCTCCAATAAACCACCAGAAAACTGGAAGTGACGCTGTGATCTAAGTGGTAGAGCACTCGCCTTGAGCTAAAGAGCTGAGGGACAGTGCCCAGGCCCAGAGTTCAAGCCCCACAACCAACCAAAGAAGAAGAGGAGGAGGAGGAGCAAGAGGAGGGGCAGGAACAGGAGGAAGAGGAGGAAGAAGAGGAAGAAGAAAAAGTTCAGAAAAGGCAAGCCAACGAAGGGACCCAGTGCATCCGCTGTCCCATCCTAAGGACAGCTTCTTCCTCCTGCCTCAACACGATTTACAACAGCAACAGTGCTTGATTTGGGTGCACAGAGGTGGGGACTGCGATTCACGGTACCTGTACACCATGCCTGTCTTCGCCTTCGTCGTTTCCTGAAAGGAGAGGCCGTGGGCACGCAGAAACCTCTCCAGATGCCCAGGCTCCACGGCCGCGCCAGGCCTGCCCGGCCAGCGAGCGCCCTGGGCCGGAGCCCTGACCACTGTGTGCTGGCGTCTGCCTCTCAGGGCAGACTCGCCAGACCGGGCCATCCCCAGTGTGGGGCTGGGGATGTCTGCGCAGGCCGGCTTGTAAAGGTGCATGCTTCCCAGGCAGACCTCGGCGCTAGCACTGGCGCCGCTTGGCTGGGCCGCTTGGCTTCCAGTGTCCCTAAAAGGAATCGGCTTGCTTTCCTGTCTCCTTATTTTGTGGATTCGAACAGACTCGGTCCCAGCGGAGCTGCTGGGTACAGCTCTGCCAAGACCTGGCCAAAAAAGAAGAGCCGGTGGAGGCCAGCCATTCCCCTTGTCTCTTCAAAGGTCTGAAAGCCAAACATAAGCAAGGACACACTGACCTGAGAAGGAGCGCAGGGCCCTTTCCCATGCCTCTCTATTTAGACAGAAAGGGAGGAATGTGTTCGGCTGGGGGCCAATGATCTGTGTTCACAAAGACCGTACACAAGGCCTTGGTGTGATCCTTCACTGCAGAGTGAGACATCGCCAAAGGACCAAGTGTTCATAACTGAATAATTTTTTATAATGGTGCCATGATTCATTTGGGTGAAAAGTTCATTAAACATTTCCATGTTTTCAGATGCTGCTGTCAAGAGATAGGAAGAAATCAGTTTGGTGGGTTTAAAAAACAAAAAGCTCACACAAATATGGACAACTGATTTTTATAACAACAACAACAGGAAAAAAAAAAAAAAGCAAAAGTCTGAGAGCAAGTCTGTGGGGGAAGACATCCCCACTGGAGTGACGATGAAATACCAAAATAAATGAGAAACAGGCCCTTGACATGAGCCTTGTATTTGTATAAAAGTTGAAAGCAGATTATGAACGAGGAGAAAAATATGAAGTAAGTGAAAAAGTATATAAAAGTAAAATAAAACGTATTCTAGGAAAACACAGGGGATAAATGGTAGGACCAAGGTCCTAGTGAGAATCCTGAGACTGGATGTCCTTCTGGACAATCTCCGAAATCTTAGAAGTGGAACATGATATCCAGACTTCTCAAATGACTGCTGTTTAATTTCATAGTCCAAGTACCATAGATTAGTTCATCATCACTTGGATGGTAGTAAAAGAAGAGCCCAGAATAGGACACATTTCCTGCTCCCATGTTTCTCAACTGGTATAGAATGTTGACTCCACTGGATATTCATTCATCAGAAAATATTTTTAAAACACAGTTAAACTTAATACTACCTTGCATAAATGACCATCTGGAACATAAAATATTACAAACAGTTTGGAACACTTAATGTTTTGTTCAGCAGGCGTGTGGATAGTCTCCTAATTCCTACACTAACTTGGGGACAGGGAAGTCTGCTCTTTCCAAACCTGCTCCCCTCAGGAATTTTTTTTTTCCAGTTGTGGGACCTGAACTCTGGGCCTGGCTGTCCCTTAGTTCTTCAGCCCAAGGCTAGCGCTCTACCACTTGAGCCACAGCTCCACTTCCAGCTTTTTCTTTTTGCTTATGTGGTGCTGAGGAATCGAACCCAGGGCCTCAGGCATGCAAGGCAAGTGCTCTACCACTGAGCCACCTTCCCAGCCCCCCTCCCTCAAGAATTATTTGTGTGGATTAGTTTCTCTTTAGTTCTAGGGACAATCAAATAATTCAACCATGCTTTGGGACAGCTTGTGGCACTCCTAACATTCATTGATGTAACAAGATTAAGTTAGAAAATTCAGATACAAAATGCACTTTGGCTTTGGTTCTTTGTTTTAACTGAGAAGCTCTTAACTGTCCTAAGCAGCCCCTCCACATTTCCACACATCTTGTCCAAGGAGCCAGGAAGGAAAATGTCAGACTGCAGTGAGGGCCAGGCAGTTGTTGTTTTTAAATGAGATTAGACACAACGCCAGGCTGGGTCGGCCTTCTGTGCTCAGACTGCCTGGCCACTCTCACAGGGAGTCCTGGAGGGGTTTGTCACTAGGAACTGGAGCATGCTGTGGTTGAAGATCCTGTTCAAAGCACATTCTGGCTCCGCAACCGCAGCCTGACTGGCGACCCGCCCTGGCTCCCACCCAGCGCTCCCGGCTGGGCGTCCACGGGACCCCACTCCTCGGGACACCTCGGCCCCAGTCTGGCCCCGGCGTTTCCCTGCACCCAGCCAGGGTGGCCTGCAGCTCTCCAGGGTCTCCTCCACACCCAGGAGCTCCAGGGAGGGTGAGCCCTACCACCCCAGAGACACAGACATTGAGCCAGGCCAGGTCTCTAGATTGGGCTTTGAACAAGGGCCTGGCTTGGTCTTCTGTGTTTGGGGAAAGAGCCAGACTCTGCTCTAACACCTCTCAGTGGCAGTGGCCCAGCTGCTCCCAAAGCCCATTTTCCTCTCTTCCTAGCTGAGCACTTGGACTACATTTCCCATCATCCCTCGGTGGACAGTAACTGAAGACCCATGGGAGGCTATAACAAACATGCAATGTCTTTAAGGATTCTTCCATGTTCCACCCTAGGTAATGTTTTACAGATAGTTTTGTTCATATTTCATAAGTGAAGCAAGTTTCTGTGCTGCACACAAATCACCAGTGGAGCTATCATTTTCCTGTCATGCAGCTGGAAGTAAACATAGCTAGGAGTCCAGGAAGCCTTCTGGAAGCGTCCTCAAACCCATCTACAGAAAGGCAACTTGAGGAACAGCACATTCTGCTTTTGACATTAACTTATGAGACAACAAAATAATAGGTCACCATCATTGTCCAGACACATCAAGGGAGGAATTCTGAGCACTGGGGTATGAAGAGGAAAGAACTAGCAATGAGAATTGCCTTCACTTTTCTGAGCTATGCAAACACCCAGTTCTGCAAATTAGTCATGTAATTTTTAAATGCACTAAATTCCAGCAACACACAATCTTTCCTTCTCAAAATGGCCATGCTGCAAAAATAAAGAAGGACGAGCATTTTTCACCTTGGATGATGAAAGATTTCCCTCTTTAACACACTCTATAACACACATGGGGAGCAAGGGGCTGTTGCCCACCCGTGAACAGCACTGGCCTGCAGAGGACCCTAGAAGTTGTTCATTTGGAATTACACTTTAGCCAATCTTTTCTTTTCTTTCTTTCTTTCTTTTTTTTTTTTGGTCAGTCATGGGGCTTGAACTCTGGACCTGAGTGCTGTCCCTCAGCTCTTCAGCTCAGGGCTAGTGCTCTACCACTTGAGCTACAGCTCCACTTCCTAGCCAATCTTTTCTGACTCTAGGACAAGTCGCTGTTGTTTAAGCAGAAAAGAGGAGAGATTTGCTTTTTCTCACTGAAGACATTTGTTTCCCACTGAACTTCATTATCTCACTGATGATCCCCTCTGACGTGATAAATGGGGTCATATAATAGAGCAGGGATTTTGCGTTCCTGTGTTAGAGTCTAAATGGAAGTCCAAAGTGAGTCGCAGAATATATTATGGAAAGAAACCATTATTAAGGCTTTCCTTTGACATTTTTCCCCAGAGGCTCTTTAATAATAGCTTCAACATTTATAGATGTGAGGGTTATGTAATGATTTGAGAAATGAGTTGTGAGCTGAAATCACTTCTAACGCTGCCAGTTTCACTGGAGCCTTGTTCAGATGAGCTCACCTTCCCCGGGGTTCTTGGTCCACAGCCCCCAGCCTTGGCACCCCGGCCATCACAGGACAGTAAACGATTTCCCAGAACATTTCCAGAAGGCTTATTTTGTCCTACTTTGTGCATATTGGCTTTTGAATTGTGGCTTAGAATGGGAAGCATCTACTTTATTCCAAGTAAGTACAAGCATTTTGGGGTGTGTCTAGCAATGTTCAGACTTAATTCTATGTCGGATGCTTTCACAGATAAATTATGTTGCAGAATTTCCAGGTTAGTGCCCAACCTCTGCAAAAGACCTTTTCCACATTTTGACCAGTTCGTTAAAGACTATTTTTCAATTCTCAAAGAAGTTGTATTATTATTTCATGAAAACTGTCTTTCTGGCATTACGTTCACAGTGATTCCCCTTGCAAAATTGTCTTTAACTCCTTACCTGTTATTTATTTATTTATTTTACTAATCACAGGAAATAAGCAGCTTTGAGTTTCTGGTCCCAACAGACACTTTGTTCTCCCTGAGTGCTTTCCTTTATTACTGGGTTTGTGAGGTGATCCTTCTTTTGTACTATCTGAGGCTGAGGGAGTCTGCAGGGGTGCACATCTTCACAGCGCCCTGCCCCTGCCCGGCCTCCGCCCCTGCCCCACTGCAAGTGTCCACTAACCATGTGTTCAAGGCAAAACACAGCCTTCCCCTCCCAGCTTCTCACAGGAAACCAGACCGTTGCCAAGTCTGCCAGACATTTTCCAACAATTTCTGAACTCCTCCTCTGACTTTTAACCTGAGAAAAACCTTAACTCTCTGCCTGCCAGCCTCTTCTCAAGGCAGGGCAGCAGGGATGGGGGGGTGCTTTCTAGAAAACAAGCCATGGAGCCCCTTTGCCTGAGCCTTGCACTTTGCAATGGGCATCCTGCAGGCCCAGTCGTGCGGGCCTGCGCTTCCCAGCAGGGAAGAAAAAAGCAAAGCTTCCCCTTTCCAGAGCGTCTGCCAGGGGCCTCTCTTGAGGCCCAGCCCAGCCCAGAGCCCAGCCTGGAGCCCACTGAGGAGCGAGGAGCTCACCTGTGTGGCATGCCCGTGACACAAGCCGTCGTCTGCTCGGTGGACAGGTCACAGAGCTTCAAGTACCAGTTCATCTCCACTTCCCGAAGCAGAGCCAGCTGCCGGGCCCTGAGCTGGCTCTGCCCTGAGGCGCTGGGGCTGCCGTCCTTGACATTTTCAGAGGCTTTCTTGGGAGATTTGTCTTTCCCCCCAACAGCAAATACAGACTGCTTCCTTAACTTGGGATTCTCTTCTGAGATCTGAGAGCCAGCCGCACCTGTCCGGGCTGCCAGCATCCTGGAAACTCCACTCTGTTCTTCAGTGAAGACTCCAAGTCACTGGCATCAAAGTAATGTGAATTGATTTTTCTCTTCTGCCTCCCCCTGCCTCCCGCCCCTGCCCCTGCACGCCGGTCCCCTAACCTCGTCCTGCCAGAGCTGTAACTGAGCCCCACAGGACTCTGGGTGTAAGGGAATCCATCTCTAATGTTTCCTGACGGACAGGTCAAGCAGCCGCTACCTGTTTCATTCTGGAACATGGAAATTTTGAAAACAACTCCTGCAACTTGATACTCCTGGGGTTTTATGGTGCTATTTCTTCTGTAAATTTCTTGCAACAGATAACCCTGGACCTGCCGTCCTGAGTTTGGGGTAAGTTGTGTTTGATTATATGAGAGTCACACAGAATGATATCTGAGCCTCATCAGGTCCCCTTGAATTTTCAGAACTTTCAATGTGAATTTCCCCAAATAAGTATGCCGGTATCAATGCAAGAAAAGGGTCATTTCTCTGTTATAAACCTTGCAGTAAATTGGTAAGTTTATTTCATTTTCCTTTAGGAGCAGATAGGCCTTTTTAAATGTCAGTGAATTGGGTCACAGGATTTTCTATGTAGGCATAAGTCCATCACAGCTGATGGACTTTCTGAATACTTCCAATGCATGGCAGGAGAAATACCTTCTAATAAGACATTTCTGCCTCAGTAAGACTGAGACCAAAGTGGGAGTGAGAGAGAGAGAAAGCAAAAGACGGAGGGAGGGATGATGAGAGTCTGCTATGTGTCTGTTCACATGAAAAGCCAGCCAGGAGAGAAAGTGTAGCTCGTGGTCCTGTGGTCAGTGTTCACGGATCCCTTAGGTGTGCCTGCAGGCCTGACCTCTGCCTGACCTCTGCCTGGCACGGGGACAGTGAGGTCCAGGCCCACTGCAGGCAGCCATGGCAAAGTCAGCTGGTTTCCCCTGAAGCTCAGGAATCCACCTGCATCACGTTTCCTGGTGTCAGCCGTATGCCAAGAACCAGAGGTACATGAATTTTCCCGGTTAGGTTAAATCATAGAGGAGAGCCAGATCTGATGGGCACCAAAAGGCAAACCAGGAAGCAGGGGAGAGGGAGATTCTAAAGAGACAGAGGGCGGGGTTCCCTCAGGCTGGTGTCTCTGAGGGTCCCCATGGCTGTAAATTAATCAGCGCCAACCGGGGGCAGCCACGACACTGCCACAACTCTCCCCTCTTCACAGTGAAGCTGTTTAGTGTTCAGAGTCATCTCAGACAGGAGCTGACTCCAGCACATAGACCCCCGAGACCTGCCCTCCATGCAGGCAGCCTGTCCATGGTGCTGTGGGCCATGTGTTTGTATTCCTGAAGCCACAACCGAAAATAATAAGTGACTTCAACCCTTGTCCTGCACTTTTATTCACTTCACCGTCGCCCGTGCCCCTCTGACCCGGTAAGCCACTCCAGGAGGACCACATACCTCTGCAGAGAGTCTGGGCTGCATGGATGGGCCCTAAGGGGGGGGCAGCTGGGGGTAGGACAGGGCCCCCCAGGCTGAGAGTGGAGATTGCATCAGAACCTTTCCCACCCTTCTTATCCCAGTCTCCATATCCAGAGGAGGAAATGGGGCCCGAGAGGGGCAGGCTGACCCCGCTTGGAGCTGCTCCGAGGAGCATTTAACCGCCATAGCCAGTGAATGCCACACACACACACACACACACACACACACACACACCTGTTTTTCAAAGAGCCAACTCCTCAACATACCACAGATTTGAGCACATCTGCAGTCCCATCAAAGCGAAGACTTCTCAAGTCACCAGCTGTCTGTTCTCCTAACGAGCAGATTGGAATTCTAACAGGGCTTAGAGGCTCCATTTAACTACAGCCATCATCGGTAAAAATGCAATCTGAGCCAGGCACTGGTGGCTCACACCTGTCATTCTAGCCCTCAGGAGACTGAGATGTGAAGATAGAAGTTCAGAGCCAACCAAGGTAGAAAAGTCCATGAGATTCTTATCTCCACTTAATCATTTCAAAGAGCCAAAGTGGTAGAGTGTTAGCCTGGAGTGGAAAAAAAAAAAAAAGTCAGGCAAGAGTGCAAGGCCCTGAGTTCAAGCCCCAGTACCCGTGTGCCCCACCCCACACCACCTCTGGCTAACACATAACACAATCTGAAAAATACACCATGGGCGCATGGGATTCTTGGCGGTTGGCAAGCACACGTCGTGGATCTTCATGAGAACCAGGCAGAGGGGAACAGCCACAGGTCTGACCTAGAAGAACGGGGCCCTTGGCTGCACAGGAAGCTTGCATAACATGTCAGTCTCTGTCCCGGGAGGCCTTGTGTTATGAAATAGACCTGCTTGAACAAATCGTTCCTCTCCTCCAGGGAGACGGGCTTCTCGTCCTGTTACTCCCACGACAAGCTCCACAACACCTATTAGTGAAATGTCCTTCAAGGAATGAAAGCCTCCTGTCTCTTCTAGAAAGGCCTAGCTCGGGTCAGGTAGGCACCTGAACACCTGCAGACACCTCACCTGTCCAGAACACAGAGCTGACCCAAAGTGGCACAGCCAGCGTGGGTCGTGGGGCCGGGTCGACACGGCCCACAGGAGGGCTCTCTGTTGCTTCACATACCCAGATCGCTGGCTCAGAGAAGCCCTGGGCTGGTACGTCTCCGTTGCCTCCCTTCTGAGTGATCTGGTCTCCTTAGAACCGACAGATGTCTCAAAATTCAACTCTAAAACAATCATCTGCCAATCCCAGAATGGGTCTTGGGATATTTTACTCCAGAGAAAGATGGTCACTTTCCCAAACAGGCTGAAGAATCCTCGAATCCTGGTGCTCAACTCACAGGTGTCATCCAGTTCAGTGACAGAACCATTTCCCCCACTAACTGACCCACAAGAGTAATAATTTCTAATACACTCCTCCAATAATAACTGAATTACAAAGCCAGGAAGAAGAGAAAGTTTAACAAGGATATTGTAGTGTCTGCTTTTAGAAACAGTTCCAGAACAAATAAATAAGAAAGCCTTTCATCCACTCTACAGGTGAATCTAAATCTAGATCTCCTAATTGGATTTCTATGGTGCTCGTCACAGAAAACAATCGCATATTCGGTTTTTCCGGGTGAAGTACGAATACTTTCCCTAAACCTCAGACCTTAAAGTAATCATTGAAGTTTCAAGTGAAGCAGCTGTAAAATAAAAATTTAAAAATCCCCAAAGGCCAAGTTACTTAATGGCTTTGCAGAGTACTTCTTAAAACACCGTAATCAGCTGTTGAATGGCGTTTTCATGCATACCAATTCAACTACTTTACCTCCAGAACAGTGGGTTGGGCTTGAATTTCTTTTCTCACTGTCTCACCCCTGACGGTGCCCCTCACGTGCTGGGCATGAGCCAGTTCCCACGTGTAGAATTTGCCTGTGTGCCTCTGACACCCCAGATCCCGGCTTCCTCCTGTAAAAGACAACAAGGCTGCAGAGCACGCCCAAGGTTATCCAGATAATTAGCATCCAGAAATAGAATCTATGCCTGTTGATGTCCCAGACTATGCGCAGCTGATCATTCTCGAGGTGCAGAAAGTACTTTTGTTACCCATTTCTCATAATTAAAGATGTTTAATTCATGTACTGTATAAAATAAGCATATGTAATAAGTATATATGTGTGAATATATGTCTCTGTATAAGTAAATATATAACAGATGTGCATGTGTGTATATTGACTTATTTATTCATTCATTTACTGTCACGGACTTTGCAGTCCCTAAAATGTCCATCGTGCTGTGGGCAAAGAGAATGCAGACTAGGTTAGGGAGTTGGATGGGGCTGAAGACTGAATCCTAATTCTGCTGCTTGTGAGATTGCTAAAGTTAGGAGATTTGTTAGGTCCTACTTTAAGAAAACATATATGCAAAGCCCCTAAGTCGGTGTTACTTGTGGGAAAGAGGGAGAGGTGCCCTTAAACAGCTTTCTGTCTGGATGAACCACTTCATCCAGTCATAGAGTACGTATTGGCCCTGTCTACGTGATTCTTGACGCTAGGGCCTCAGCAGCGAGCCCAGTGGACAAGCCCACACCACCTGCGGCTTATACTTGGCAGAGGGCAGACCGGTGGGAGACAGGAAATGCAGACATAAACAAGGGCATGATCCTTCTGACGCCACGGGGTGCTGGGGTGGAGAACAAATGGTGTGGGGGAAGTTTAGGACTTGAAATAAGCTGCTAAGGAAAGCCATTCTGACTGACTAGAGTTGGTGGACCCATCGCTTCCTTCCCTTCTCCTGGTCTGTCAGTTCTGTGACATTCTACACAGTTTCTCAAATCCTTCCCTGGTGGCACTGTATTCCCCACATAGACCCCCTTTGATGGGTTCCTCCACATTGCTTTATTGCAGCTCAGTGTGACAATGCAGTAGTAGTGCCTCGAAGCCAGCATTCGTCAAGGTGCCAGTCTGCTCTGGACACACATTCGGCACAGGGTAAGCATAATCACACTATGGCCCCCTTCACTCTCTACGTTTGTGCTCTATGCAAAACAAACAGGGAAAAAATGACTGGAAAGCATCAGAAAATTGGAGAGCTGGGACACCAGGTGGCCAGTGTATTTTATACTTCTTAAATTCCTTCTTTCCTTTGACCATATTTTTGGCATGCTTCTAAAGATTGTGTGCTTGTGTTTTCCCTGGCTAGAATGTGAATTCAGGACAAAAATCACGTCCTCCTTTTTCCAAGTCTATTCTACCTTCCTTCCCCTTCTTGGGAAGAGAATTCCTGCTATACTACACCCAGAAATGAGCAAGAACTTTCAACTTTTTCCCAATTGACCAAGGAAAATCTAAATCTTACCACTAATAGGTAGGCAGAAGAGACTCTGTGTGTTTCCTGGACCATCTGTGGATTTTATGTTGCGCTCTGCCAGCAAATAACCTCTCACTGTAAATACACACATGAGCAGAACAGAACTTCCCTCTTCTTCTCCACCCCTGCAGGGGTCCCAGGAGAGAGGACTGTGCTGCTGGCACACATCTGCATGGCAGATCTCACAGGCTCTGAGAGCTCAGCTGTCCTCTCTGTGTCTTGATTATACTGACCCAAAACACCAGCCTCCTGCTCCGCAGGGTACTTGATACTGTACAATGATAGCAGTCATGGCGATATTAAGGAATCCAGCTTTGATATCAGAGAAACATCACATGAGCCCCTACTCCTCTGCCCTAAAATAAAACATTAATGTGTTCCGGTCGAAGCTATGTATCTGTTTACTGTACTTCAAATGAGCAGTCTGAAAGGACTATAGTTTAAAAACAAATTGAGTTCATTTATGAAAGAAAAAGATCACTGCTATCTTTCCCCTGGCTTCAAGGCAGAGAAACATGTTCAGCTTTTATGGGAACAGAAGCATTACAGTACGGGCAGAATTGTGGCAGATACTTCAAGTGCCCACCGTTAGAGTTCATGGTAAGCCGCCACAAATGATGTACCTGGTCCTTGCTTTAATATTCTAAAATCACATGCATATGCATACATATTCCAGTCATCAGGGGATTCCCGCAACTTGAAGGGAACGAAATATAAATGTGGACTAGTAGCACTTCCGTTCTTTTTTAGGTGATATGTTGTGTTTGTTTTTTAAATTCTCTTTAAGTAGTTGAACAAAGGAATTGCATTTTAACAAAGCAACTTATAAATAAACTTACGCACATCCTACTATATGTTTTATTGATGACATCACAGTCAGCACTCAGTGATGGCCCTGACGACATCACTGTTAGCCAATGAGCCCCCTTCCCATAGCTTAGCCTGCTCCTTCCCCTCTCCACAGCTTGGCATGCTACCTTCCTAGGCAACACTAGGCGCATATAGTAAAGGCATCAGCCTCCAGCCCCCTTTACCTTGGGATGGCACTCCTCTGGGGCAGCTACCACCATATAAGGCAACAAGAGCCCCTTAGAGTGACCTTCAGGTCTGGGCAGTTGCAGGACCCTTATCTATTACTTGGACAGCAGCCATAAATCCTAGTCCACCATGATGAAGCCCCTGGCTCTCATGTCCACACCAGGGTCTCTACCTCCTTGCCCTTTCTAGCCCCTTCTAGCCTCCCTAGGATATGTAGATCACCTCATACAATAGCTGGCGATTCTTCTCACTTCTCCCTTGTGAGAAGGGCTCTTGCCTGCCCCTTTCCCAGCAATAAACCTTTCTTTGTTCTCTGTACCTGGATGATGGTGTGGTTCTCTGGCAAAGTCTAACTTATTCTAACAATCACAGCCTCCAATGATGACCTGAGGACATCACAGTGACTGGTCAGCCTCCAGTGATGATCTGAGGACATCACAGTCACCGGTCAGCCTCCAGTGATGATCTGAAGACATCACAGTCACCGGTCAGCACCATGATGACCCTGATGACCTCTTGGGTTTTTCATCTCTCAAGGTCATCACAATCACCATGCATTCCCTGAAATCCTCTGCAAATATCTCACATGTCTGCTGCACACGTTATTTCTACGTTCTGTGGATACCATGTCTGCTTTAGGCTTTGCTGCCTGGTCTGGTAGAGAGGCCAGCGGTGTGGTCCTGCTCCCAGTCTGTAGCACAGACATGTTGACCCATACACCTCTCTAGCAGGGAGCACGCTTCACAGCTCTCTCGTCTTTGCCCGAGGCTGTGTAAGCTTGCGGCCTGTAGAATGTGAGCACAAATCATGTGTGGCATGGCATGGATCTGGAGGGCTGAGTACCTCACAACATTCCTCCCCACCCCCCAACAGGAGCTCATCACTCACCGATGGGAGCCACGCATGACCTGGAAGAGAGTCAGGAGCCAGCCGTGTGGGGCTGGGGGAGGAGAGGCGGAGGTGGGGTTCCTCCACAGGAGTAGCCAAGGGTAAGGCTGCAACAGCTGCACAAGTACCACATCCTAGCCTGAAAGAGACAGGCAGGACTGAAAGGAGGTGGCGAGACCTGTGGCTATGCCACAGTGGTCACAGATGCAAGAATGAACAAAGACCCCACCTCCTGCCCCCTCCTGCCTCCTGGCGGTGCCTCCTGTGACAAAACTCGCCAGGAGCCACAGGCACAGCCATTTATGAGCTGCCGTCCCTCAGTGCCGAAGACTGTAGTGAGGATGGCAGAGGACGGTGAGGAGAGAGCCCATGACCACTCTGCATCTCCACTACAGAGACCCGGAGGAGCTGTGTCCTGTGAGTTCCAATGCTGGCTGTATAGGTTGCTAAGTCTGGGGATTGGTTTCCTCCGTTGTCGCACCATTATTCATCTTTTGCTCAAATTCACGCGCTATGTCTTCTCCACACAAACTGGTTTGCCAAACGTACCCAAGAAATAGCACACAATCTTCTGAACGTGAGCACATCTCCAGGGACGTTCACCTACACTGTCCATCGTGTTTTCAGATATTGCACACAGCTCCTGTTCACAATGGCAGCCAGGTGCTCCAGGCCCTGCCCAACCTCCCTCACCCCTGCCAGGCTCCAGGCACCTGCCCTCCCTCCCTCACCTCTGCCAGGCTCCAGGTGCCCAGCATTAACTCCCCACCTTACATGGAAAATATTGCTCCTGTGCCTTGCAAGACTATTGGTTAGCTATTTTAATAATGCTATTCAGCCATCTATAAAATAATGAGGTACCAGCACCAGGTAAGTGCAAGGTATATTGTAGACTTGTTGATAGACATGAATCCCAATTTCCCATCAAGAAAAATAATTGTAATGTAGTGAGAGTGACAGGAAATGAAGCCCATTATAGGTAGAAAATGGCCTCTAGTATAAAAGAGGCTCATAGCCCTGGGATCTAACATTAAGAACATAAATAAATGAATGGAAGAGAAGCTGTCATTGCCCATACTCCCTGTGCTATTTGGACTAGGGCGGGTAGATTGCCTGTGTCGGTTGGTCTTTCTTTCACACAATTGTTTCCTCTTGTTTGTCCAGGAGTTTTGTATATGTGTTGTCTCTTTCAGGAACCCTTCCCGGACTCTCCCCTCGCCAGGCCCACCTCCTCCCGGGGATGGTGTCATAGCACAGCTTGGGCATCATCCTCCTACCAACCTCAGCCAGGTGGCAAGCACATGGAACGTGATGCGGTATCTTGTCTGTCCAGACCTTCCTTGTCTAACTCTAATTCTGGTGCACTTCCAGCCGTCAAAGGTGGATGCGTGGGAAACTGATGAAGATGCGCGCACGAATGGATGGAGGATACATAAACAGATGCATGAATATACAGGTGACTATTGGAACACCAATGGAAAAGGGGTAAAGGGTGAGTAACACAGAACTGAGAAAATCAGAAATGGTCTCCAGGAACTGCACAAGTGCAGTGTGGGATGCACGATAAGTTGGAAAGACAAGATGAACAGTTCAGACAGGCATTGATATCAGACACAGACAGCTACGCTCACACCTTCTCGTAAATAGTGGGGCATTGTTGGGGGTCAAACAGCAGGGAAGCAATGAGCTGACTGAGTTTCACAGAGCTGAATCTGGTCATTGGAGTATCTCATCCTTTTTCATGAGAGTTGACTTCTATCAGGATTTTTCTTTGCCTTAATGCAAGGAATTAACCTTGTGCTAGGGGCCATGAATATTTCTATTAACACAAGAACTCAACCCTGCTTCTATGTAGGTCACCCTGGGTGTAGGATTCTTTTGTACTTTGGTTTCATGCAGTTAGACTTCATGCTACTCCCTAAGCCAGCAACCACATAAAGTTGATGTAACACCCTGAAATCAATTCTGAGCCACTCCCCAAGTCCCAGGACGAATTACAAGGAAACACGGCAGCCACAACCACCAATCTCCAAAGTGATTTCCAGAGGATATTCTCCTAGAAAGCAATCTATGTGGACCTGAACAAAGATTTCAGTGTTTTTCACTAGAAATATTAAAATGATACCTTCATCTAAGGAGAAAATACATTTTATTTTTAAGGGAAACATCATAAATAAACAAGCAAGTACAATTGATATTTTGTTTTAGAGGACATCTATTTTCTCCAATTTCCTGAATTAGAAAGATAATTGCAAAGAGCAGTCTGATGAGACAGTACTACAGAATAATGTAGAATAAAAGGCAAGAATGGAGCCTTTGGTGTCAAGCATATTAACTTCAGGATTATTATTTTTTAAAGATCATATGTTTAGGCTGGGCACCACTAGCTCATTCCTATAAGACTAGCTACTCAGTAGGCTGAGATCTGAGGGTCACAGTACAAAGCCAGCCTGGGCAGGAAAGTCTGTGAGACTCTTATCTCCACTAAACTACCCAAAAAGCTGGAAGTAAGCACAAAAGTTCAAGGACTGTGCCCTAAATTCAAAACCCAGGATCTGCAAAGAAAAAAAAAGAAAGAAAGAAAAAAAAGATCCTATGTTCAATGACCAGCATCCTAGAACAGAGAGAGGTTTCCCTGAATCAGAAATATTCTCTGTACAAAAGCAAGCCAGGTCACTAGCTGAGAGCCAGCTTCCAGCTTTTCCTTGTAGCCAGCATGCAGGAATAACATGAGGTGGCTTACTGTGATGTTCCCACACACATATAGCAAACCCAACTGTTTCACTCCCTTCCCTTGTACTTCATTCCCACCTCCCTCCATAGCAAACCATGATTGCCAGTTCCACTTCCCTGTGGTGAATTCTGCCCCCTCCAGCACCTTGCCCCTTTATCCTCACCTTTCCCTCTCCCCCACCCGCTGATTCACCACAGACAGTCCTCTTTCACGAGTGTCCTATGAGAATTATTCATTCTCTATCTTCCTCCTCCTCTTCCTCATTCTTGTTTTAGGTCTTGTTATCACAAATGAGTAAGAACATGGAGTGGGTGACTTCACGGCGTGGCCTATCTCCCCCAATGTGGGATCTCCCATCCCCCCATTTCCCCAAAAATAACATCGTTTATCATTTTCTTTCTAGCTAAGTGATATTGTGTAATATGCATGTGTCATCTTTTCTTTACCCATTTACTGGCTATTGAATACGTGGTTAATGTGAAGATGCTGCAATAATCACAGGTATGCAGCTATCTTTTTATACATTGATATTCTTTTTTAGATCTGTAGCCAAGAATAGCATGCCAGGGCCTGGAGCTAGATTTGTTTTGCATTATTTGAGGAAACTCCATATTGATGTCCACAGGGGTTTCACTAGTACTAAAGTATAAAAGGTTCATTTTGTCTTTGAATGCTCAACAATATTTGTGCTTAACTAAAAAGAAAATGACTTCCCATTTTTATTTTGACTTTCCTCTTGTTCTGTACTTTAAGAACTCGCCCTCTCCTTCCCAAAAGAAACCCTTGTGGATTAAAGCCAAAGAGACTAGAAATGAAATGAGTGAATGAATGGCCGAAGAAAGCTCTTCATATTCAAATGTAGGCTGGCCTCGCCTGTTACAGGGCTGTGGAGCAGAGCACTATGGAAGTGCTGAGGACAGAGGGGAACAGAAACTTCTCCAGAGCTCACTGATGTATCACCGGCCTTCAAACAAGCTGCTCGCTTCTGAGCTTTCCCGAACCTTGACAGAAACTTCCTGTTTTAATTACAGCAGCTCAACTATCTGATATGATTATGATTTAAAATTCACTGAACTCATTCTTGACAGACTCATCCTGCTGAGGTGGAGATCACAGCCTGCTTTCTGCTCCCACCAGCCTGCATGCGTCTCCGCCAGAGAAGTTTGCTGAGGCTTGAGAGATAATTGAGCTCCCTTGAAGGCAGGCCTCCTTCTGATCCTGTTAGATTTCTAAAGCCAGATGTTCTCAGGCATTTAGACTTAGCAGCATTTCTATAAACTTTGTTTCCATATGTTTAATTCATATGCACATAAAGACAAACAGGTCATTTTCACAGTTTCATGTGTAGATGACGTAGAACGTTTCTACATGAGACTAAAACTCCAGTTAATTCTGCACATTTAGAGGCCAAGTACGTCTCTCTGAATGTGCCTGTAGCTGGGTAAAATGGCTCATGATTGTAATTCAAGCTACTCTGGAGGATGACATCTCAGGATTGAGATTCAAAGCCAGCTCAAACAGAAAACACTTTCTTTTATCTCCAATTAACCAGGAAAAACCTGGAGGTATGGGAGTGGCTCAAATGGTACAGCACAAGCCTTGAACAAAAATGCTAAGGGAAAAGTGCTCTGGTCTTGAAATCAAGCCCAACTACCAGCAATAAATAAATATAAATAAAAAATAAAACAAATGCTGTATTCTTTTTTTGGGGGGGGGTTCTGGTTGTGGGGCCTGAACTCTGGGCCTGGGTGCTGTCCCTCACCTCTTCACCTCAAGTCTAGCGCTCTACCACTTGAGCCACAGCACCACTTCCGGCTTTTTTCTTTTTGCTTATGTGGTGCTGAGGAATAGAACCCAGGGCCTTGGGCATGCAAGGCAAGCACTCTACCACTGAGCCACCTTCCCAGCCCCACAAACGCTGTATTCTAACACTGGCAGCTCACATCTGCTATTGTGTGGCCACGGTCCTTAGTTTATAATCTACTTAACTACTACAGCAACATTTTTCATCTTATTTCTCCAGGAGGTTTAGGTTATAGAGGAAAAAGTGGCTTTTTAGATCCTTATCAGGTTATGCTCTTTAATGTATCTTTTTAACACATAGTCATAAGTATGGAACCAAAACATAGTATGAGTCAGTTTTTCTATCACTGTAAGTTCTATAATTGTGTTTTCTACTATGCAATACTAAAGAGAAGTTCCAATAAAGTAGTTTTCAGATTCAACAGCAGGAGGTATTCTAATTCATGTGAAATGGAATGGTGCAGAATGAAACTACATTTACCATACTAGGACTATCCCACTAGAACTCCCGTCCTCTGTATTGCCCACAGCATGGGCAGATGCCACACAAGCAACCCAAATGCAAGTCACCCTGGGGCTTGGCAGGACAGGTGTCCCACCCATGCTAGTCATCCAGAACTGTGGACACGGCAGTCTCATTCTGCTCACTGCTCACAGATGCAGACGTCAGCTGGATGCTCTTATCTACAGTGGGCACTCTTCCCCCAACTGTCTCGGCTGTGTTCTTCTTCGGCCTCAGCAAAATGATGAAGCACTTGGGAGCAAATATACAGCCCAACAAACCGTAGCTGGATGCCAGGATGGCAAAGATCTCCACGGCCACTTTGAATTTGCCTTTGGTGCTCAAGTAGGCAGGCACAAAAGAGATCCAGATGATGAAGAAGGCCAGCATGCCAAAAGTGATGCATTTGCCTTCGTAATAATTATCTGGCAGCTGGCGAGCCACAAAGCTGCTGAGAAAGCACAGGAAGGCCAGCAAGACGTCGACCCCAAACACGACGCACAAAAACTCGATAGAACCCTCGTTGCACTCCAGAATGATCTTGATCACCTGAGACTCCATGTTCTTGTACACCCTTGGGGGGCGCATCAGCAAGTAGGCGATGCATATGCCAGTCTCCACCAGCACGGAGAGCAACACGATGAGCTTGCGAAACACGGGGCGCATGGAGAGGAGCCGAGTTTTGGAGGCAGAAATTCTGTAGGCCAGGAAGAGTGAAATGGTCTTTCCCAGAATGGAGGAGAGGCAAAGAGCAAAGCCCAGGGCCAGAGTGACCTGGCGGGCCCTGCAGGACCAGGTGTGTGGCTTGCCGATGAAGATCAGAGAGGACAGCATGATGATGAGGAGCGCCACCTGGATGAGGAAGCTCAGCTCCCGGTCATTGGCCTGCACCAGGGGAGTGTTCCTGTAGAGCACATAGACCACGGTGACCGCCAGCGCCACCAGGGCCCCGAGGATGGACAGGATGACCAGGGTGAAGCCCAGGGCTTCGTCATAGGCCAGGAATTCCACCTCTTTGAGTACACACTTGCTCCTGTCTTCATTAGACCAGTAGTCCTCACCACACTTCGTGCACTCCCTCTTATCTGGTGAAGGAATGAGAGAGTTCACTGCAGGGAAATCCTGTGACTGTAAACAGCTCCGAGCATTCAAAGGCCTGGAGCAAGGATGCATGAAAATTCCCTTCTGTGGAACACACATAGCATCTCAAAACCTGTGATGGTAAATGTCCTTAAATTTTGCAGGGGATATTATAGATTAACAAACATTTCCAGTTTTACAAATATATGGTTTGTTCTTAGTTCAACCTTTCCCTGAATTGCCTGTTTCTGCAACATTTTTTTTGATGGTTTGAGTTTTTTTTTTTTTTCAGTTTGAGGCAATTTCACATTTTTCAAATTCTCTTAACTATGAATTGCTATTGGAGATTATTAGGCAAGAACTAAGAACAATGTTATCCTTAACAGAAGGAAGAAATAAAAATAAAGTTTTGTCCCTGGGCTGCCTGAAGCTGAACCCTCATGTGTGGGAAAATTCTGCCCAGGCACAGCAGCGACTATACAGGCTGTTGTGAATAATTCAGAGAGCTGTTGTCAGAGAACTCCTGTACCTCGGGCTTTGTGGCTATGAACTTTAAAAATGTCACCCTGCTCCTTAGAGTTCCAAAACAGAGCTAATTCAGTAAACTAAAGAACTATAGTTCTTTTCCAAGTAAGAATAAATGGTTAATCTCTTTTGAAAACAATCTAAAGTCTTTTATTAATTTAATTGTCATGTTTCACAGGTCATAATATTTGTGATTTATTTTCTTGCAAATTGGATATGTGTAGGCCTTGTCCCATTTACATCAGCTGTAGAAGTAAAATTCTAAATTATGGTTCCTCCCACATGACCCAAAAGATCCCGCAACATAATGGAGATTGACTGGTTTTTGTGATGCATCCCTCAGACCTTTGTGCAGAGGATTCTGTGGCTGCCTTTCCAACATAGCCTAGTGACAATTTGGTATCAAGGAGGAAATGCCTGTCTGTACCTGGTTTCTCAGACACATATCCATCAGCACATGGGACACAGGCAAAGCAGCAGATCTCTTTCCCGTACTCAATTACCTTCCGCGACCCAGGGGGACACAGATCGGTGCACACCGAATGCGGAACCTGGCAAAGACAAACACAACCTGACCAGGATCCGTGATCCCGACGTCTTCCTGGGAACCTGGAGAGTACTTCTTCTCAGAAAGACAATCTAAAGAAATCTAAATATTTTAATGTTAAAGACAGGTCATATGTGGTGAGTGGAAGGAAGAAAAATGAAAACATTGTTCTACAGTAAAACAGGGGAGGCAGAATCTGGAAAGCAGACAGCACATTGTGCTGGAATCTTTTTCTGTTAAATGAGTTTACAAAGTTTATCAGCAAACACAGACCTCCTTTTATATTTTACATGGTCATATACTTTCAAATTTTGGGTAAATTCAATGTTTATAAGATAATCGATACCATAATCTACTGGGAAACTTTTACTTAAATGGGAGAACAAATACAATTTCCATTAAGAAAAAGTTCACCTGGACATGAATAATGATATGTGCATTGATTCTGGAAGTCAGGACAGTCATCCTGAACTTTGGAGCAAATAAGATAATACAAAGCATGTTAGAACTCTCTGAAATAAGTAATGAGATGCAATGTTACAGAACTAGTAGATGTAACAGAAATATTATATGCATTAGAATTCTTATAAAGTTTTAAATAGGTTGATAATACATAGACAAAACATACATACATACATAGATGAGAGTTAATACTTTCAAAGCAGTTTGAGATGTAGATATTACAGATGGCAATTGATACAACTCATTATTAAACTCTGAAAATAAGCAATAATATAAACATGCAATGAAATGGATTTCCTCATTCTAGATCCAGTCAAGAAAAATTCACCATGGATAATGATATGATGCATTTTTTCCATTTCTAAGTAGTCCTTCTACTCTCGACCTCTAGAATCTGCCTTCCAACCCACCCATCACAGAAACCCTCTGGCACTGTCTTGGGGCCCTCCTCATGCCATGTCCTTCCCTGTCTCTGCTCAGTATTCATCATTCTTAAACAATACTCCTTGAAATGGCACATCCCTTGGGTTCCATTGGCTTTTAAATATCATTTTGTTGTTGTTTCTGCTTCTACTATCAACATAGCAGACAAAACCATCTTATAGCCCATTAAGTCAGATCATGACACTTTTCTGCCAAGAGCCTTCTATGCTTCCCTGTGTGTTCAGTGTGAAAACAGAATGAAATACAAGAAGACACTCGAAGATGGCAAGAACTCCCTGCTCATGAATTGGCAGAAACAATAGGATGAAAATCACTCTATTTCCAAAGGTAATTGAATCAATAGAATGTCCATCAAAATTCTAATGATATTCCTTATAGTGATAGAAAACTCGAACATAAAGTGCATGTGGAAGCATGCCAAAAATTACTCAGCCAAAAAGAAGAGTGTATGTATCACAATTCCAGATGTCAAACTACACTACAGACCTGCAGAGTTGTAGTAACAAGAGCAGCATGCTAGCCACAAAAACAGGCACATCATAGAATAGAATATAAAAAGCCAAATATAATCTCATAATCAGTACCAGAAATGTATGGTGGAGAAAAGAGAGCTTCTTCAATAAAGGGTCTAGTGAGAAATTGATATTCATATGGGGAAGACTGAAACTAGTCCATCTATTGCTGCTCATTATTAAAATCAAGCCAAAGTAGAAGCAGCATTGGAAACTAATACAGTAGAAAAGATGGAAAAATAGAGACATGAATAACAACTTCCTGAAACCCCAGGAACTCAGCAAATAACAGGAAGTCCTGACAAATAAGATCACACTAAGCCTAAAAAAGCTTGCCAGGTAACCATGGCAAGTCCATAGTCCTATCTACTCAGGAATTGAGGATACATCTCATTGTCTGTCTGTCTGTCTGTCTGTCTGTCTGTCTGTCTGTCTGTCTGTCTACGGGCATGTATATGCTGGGATAGCTCGCATACACACACATATACACACACATATATGCCTTATTTACCATCATTAAAGATTCTGCTGAGATGTAAATTAACCCAGACACTATAGAAATCAATATGGAGGTTTCTCCAAAAAATGACTACTCTTGAGGCTATACCATGGAAATGTAAATCAGCATACAGTAGAGATGCAACATACCCATACTTACGGTAACATTATTCAGAATAACCAAGTTGTGGAATGATCTTAAATACCCAACAACAGTGACTTCAGAAATAAAATGTGGCATATATAAAAATGGCATTGTGTTCAGCCCCAAAGAGGAGTGGTTGACTTCATGTGCCTAAAAATCTACGGAACTCAGTATCATCGGACTACAGAGAATAAGCCAGACCTTTACCGTGCAGCGTAGGTCTGTAAAAGTCATGGAAGGGAAACATATGTACAAGGGGGAGGGTGTGGGTGGAAAAGAGCAACAGATGAGAGAATGGAAGTGTGCTGGGGAGGGGATGATTCCAGAACACTGTAGGCACTGTGAAGACTCATGATGAAATCACACAATGATTATAAAAAATAAATGAGGATGGGAGAAATGGAGAGGAAAGACTAATAGTACAAAGTACATCATGCGCATGATCCTGTATGTGGAAATATCATGGGGTAAGCCATCATTTTGTAAGATCAATAATCAAAAGCTTAAGAAAACCATCACAGTATTGTAGCAGTACACTAAAAACAGGACAGAGGAGGTTCCTGAGCAACTGACCTTCGATGACACAGTATTCCAAAATATGGTGGAATTCCTTGGGAGAATGAGTTCCACTTTATAGTTGTCGAATTTATATTCTCCCACCTTCACAAAGACGACTTCTTTGCTGCCTTCTAATTGCCAATTTAGAATATCGTAGTGTCCAGCTATGATATCTCCATTACTATTAAATGTTACGGGGATTTCATCAAAAATCTTGTAGGAGGTCAAACGCAGAGTGTTAACAATCTAAGGAGGCCATGGGATAGGGAAGGGAAAAAGCAACCTTGAAAACTTAGTTGTCTACAGAGTACAGTTTTATGACAAATACAATTCCAAATGAGTGTCTAACCAATTATTTTTTTTCCCTCTTATCAGTCCTAACATAACAGCCCCTAGACAGAAAAACCAAATCAGACTTGAAAAGTACATTGCCAAATTGAGATAGGCTATCAGTGTAAAATGTACACTGATTACAAAGACATAAGAAGTTGATGGGAACTAATTCATTAATAATGTCACATTATTTTATAGGCAATAATATTCAGAAAATTCTTAAATAGTTTACATGTATTAAGAAAATTATTAAATGTAATTTATCTGTTTCATATTTGTTAGATCAGTTATGAGAAAATTCTCGTAGGTTTGTGTGGTCTATGAAATTTATATATATATACATATATACATATATATATTATATATATATATATATATATATATATATGGTGTCTAAGCGCTTAAACTCAAGGTGTGGGGTCTCACCTGAAGCCTTATTATCAAAGGCTAAAGCACTGCCCCTTGAGCCACAGTTCTACTCCTGGATTTTTTTTTTTTTTAGTATTTAATTGGAAATAATAGTCTCATGCGCTTTCCTGCCCAGGCCTCAGCTCCTATCCTCCATAGTAGCTATGTATAAGCCACCAGGGTCTGGTAGAAATTTGCATATCTATATGGGAATAACACTGGGTTGTGCTAAAGTATAACTGATACCAATGCTTCCTAACACCTCCCTACCAAGAGCGAAGGGAACAGTCTGACTTCTTTCCTAGAAATCTCCTGCATCTAGCAGCTAGCAAAAACAAACAATTGCTCTACCTCTCCTTCCTAGGTATCAGCGTTAGGGATATGAAGAATAATGAATATATATCCTACCTTCAAAAAGCTCACAGACTAGGGGACAATAAGCAGGAACTAACAGTAACACTTGACATCGTCTACATGTCTGCTGTGAAAACTGTCGAGAAGGCATGGGTAAAGACTGGATAATTGCCTCAGGAACACTGGAAACTTTCAACTTTCCAGGAAGTAGCCATGAGAAGTGGGTTTAAAAAGAATCAGTAGAAGCTGGGCGCCAGTGGCTCATGCCTGTCATCCTTGCTACACAGGAGGCTGAGATCTGAGGATCAAAGTTCAAAGCCAACCCGGGCAAGAAAGTCCATGAGACTCTTATCTCCAATTAATCACCAGAAAACCAGAAGTGGTGCTGTGGTAGAGCGCTAGCCTTTAGCTGAAGAGCTAAGGGACAGAACCCAGGCCCAGCATTCAAGCCCACGACCAACAGAAAAAAAAAAAAAAAGAATCAGTAGATGTCAATGGGCAAATATTTGTGAGAAGAAAGTTCTAGGCTAAGAAATGATTGTGCCTCTGCACCCTACACAGGGGAGGGAGGAAGAGGCCACGCAGGGCCCAGGGCACAGCAGTGATGGACTGGCTCCACACTGCACAGCCACAGAATCCTCCGTGATCACAGAGCTCTAGGGCCTGCCTCACCAGGCGACCCTGCCCAGGCAGCAACCTGTTTGCCTTGGTGAGAAGGGAGCACACCTGCACAGGGAGAGATCCAGGCTCACATCCCACATGCTGGACCCAGGTCCCCTGTCAGAGGGGCCAGTCCAGCCCCCACCCCTCCCCAAACCAGGAGGGCCACACCGCTTAGCGGAAAGACGGCGGATGTGGAGTCCTGTTGGCTCTGTCAAGTACTGTGGTACCCAACAAGACATACACTAAGTAAACACTCATTTTTTAGTTTATAAAAAGTGAATAAAACATGGCATAAAATGTTGCCTTTCTCTGAAAACCTTAACAATCGTTATTCTGCCAGGGAAAGCCCTGCCTTTGATGTATACTGCAGGTCACTTGGGTGTCTTTTCTCCCATTTTTACTGCCTATTCTTCTCAGGTCACGTAGGATCCACCTGTGAGTATATAACAGAGCGACTCTTCTGTCAGGATCACTTAGGAACACTTTTTCTTTTCATTTCTGTCTACTAAGTACAAGGGCAAAGAGGTAATGTAACACCTTGAATTCTAATACTTTTTAAGCTATCGTGAGATCATGCAATACTTACAGACCAGGGTTCAATGGTTTTTAATTCGGAACATCTACTGTTAGCTGCTGGTGGAATTCCAGCCTTACACTTGCTAAGATACTGCAGGATGTAAGCCAGGGCGTACACAGCCTGTCTGACGTTGTTTGTGATTCTCAGCTGAGACACATCCAGGTAGGTATTTTTAAGATCTTCCAGCCTCTCCTCTCCAGTACACAACCGATCAGATGTGGCCTCCAGTCGGTCCGCTTTCCCGGTCATATTCACTCGGTGGTCCAGATTATAAGGAACACTGCTATTGGGCCAAGTACAGTTAAATGCTGTCTGCCAGAATTCAATGGTCAGGACGTCATTTGGATCCTTGCTGGGATGCACGTCGTAAAGAAAGTCTTTCAACCCTGGGATGTCACTTCTTGGCACTGCAAACCCAATACTTCCACCAAAATAGGGGAAGTATTCAGGCTTTGCCAAGAGGGCCGAGGTGATCCATGCTTCGCTCGCTATCCATGTCCTGTCTGTTATGTTGTGGTACACCATCTCCAGCACGAAGGGACTGAGGTCTAGATCAGAGGCATACAGCACGATGACTTTGGCAGAAGAGCCTTTAATAGCATTCACAGCCTTTTGCATTTTCTCATTGGAATAGACTTTGGGGATGGTTTCAGAGAACGCAATGCAGATGTTGAGCCCCTCTAAGTTTCCTTTAAACTCCTTTACTCCATATTTTCCATAATCATCATCAGATGCGATGGTGCCCACCCACACCCAGCCAAAGTGCTGGACTAGTTTGACCATCGCGTGGGCCTGGATTTTATCACTTGCTATTGTGCGGAAATAAGTTGAAAACTCAATGTCATCACTCAGAAGTGCGGTGGTAGAGGCATAGCCCATCTACAATTGAAAATAACCATGCAGTTATTGGATAGCAAAGGCACGCCTTCAAGAACGCAATTTCCAAAGTAGTTATTAAGAGGGAGGAAGTTAAGAGTTTTTTCATGTCTCGCTCATTGTTCCTTACCAGAGGAACTTCTACTCCTTTTTCTATTTAGGAAGAGCCTACATTGTAGGAAAAGTTTTGCTAGCCCAGTCCATTCTTGTTCAAACTTAAGGGCTCAGACGTTGTCATTATTAAGACTAGAACACTTAGTGCTCTCTTTTTCTGACTTGTGTTCACCTGCCTTTTCTTGCATTCTTCTTGAGAAAACCCGGCTTTTCTTAGTGAAGCATTATGGCCTATGCTCACACCCAACGTGTCTTCCTGTGAATGATGGGAGAATCTGACTCACAATCCATTTGGGAGGCCCAATGTTTGTATCTCTATTTACTTTTTTCCCTCTCTCCCTCCTTTCCTGCCTCTTCCCTTTAGTTTCTCTAAAGTCCCCTTCCATTCCTTTCTTCCTGCTCTCTCTGCTTTGTTTCCCTCTAGTGGGACTTCTTGGTGTGTATGTCCTCAGATTTAGCTTAGGAAAGGTGATAGGAACTTCCATCTCAGCCTCAAATCCAAGCCATATTGTACAAGCAAGACCCAAGACACCTTCTTGTAATACTCACATCTATGTAAATAGGAGATATTGTATATCCTCATGTGGCCAGGGGTCCTTGCATGTATTCCCCATGCTTTGAAACATGAGTGGAGATCAAATCTCTGTGGGAACTTTCCCTCCCCTTCACTGACACCACCATGAAGAACATCCCTCCCTCATCCTTCCACCTTTCTAACAAGCCACCTCCTTCTGAATTATAATTCCAGAGAGTCCTGCTGCTTCCTTCATGAATTTCAGAGTTGTCCTACATTCTTTTTCTCTGCTTCTTCTCTTATCCTTGTTCCATAGAGTGATGCTTACATTCTTCATTAAAACTACACAAAAGGAGCCAGGCACCGGTGGCTTACTCCAATAATCCTAGTTACTCAGGAGGCTGAGATCTGAGGATTGAGGTTCAAAGTCAGCCCAGGCAAGAAAGTCCATGAGACTCTTATCTCTAATTAATCACCTGAAAACTAGAAGTGGCGCTGTGGCTCAAGTGGTAGAGTGTTCACCTTGAGCTGAAGAGCTGAGGGACAGTGCCCAGACCCAGAGTTCAAGTCACATGAGCAACCAAAAAAAAATACCACAAAAAAAGCAAAATGCATAGGGGCTGGGAAGATGGCTCAGTGGTAGAGCGTTTGCCTTGCATGCATGAGGCCCTGGGTTCGATTCCTCAGCACCACATAAGCAAAAAGAAAAAAGCCAGAAGTGGCGCTGTGGCTCAAGCGGTAGAGTGCTAGCCTTGAGCTGAAGAGCTGTAGGACAGCGCCCAGGCCCAGAGTTCAGTCCCCATGACCAGACCCTTCAAAAAAAAAAAAAAAAAAAAAAAGCAAAATGCATAGATTGCTATGTAGTGAATGGCTTGTTTAAGAATCAAGCATACCACTTTTCCAAATACCAAATAATTTTCCAAGAAAATACCTTAGGTACTAAGCTGTTTATAACTTCTGGGAATTAGCTTTCCTACAAAGAGTAGGATCATGATCTATATTTTCATATTGTTCTATTTAGTAAGTGATATAAGTGATATGAAAGTTTATTTACATCTCTGAGATTACTGCAAAGATTTAAAGGAGAAAAACTAACTAGAAGTTTCTAGATTATATATGAATCACTGTCGGTCTTTGGTGGAAGATGGATTTTACAACATCAAGATTTGGGCTTGTTGCTTAATGAGTCTAGTGACTAAGCCAAGATTTGCACTAGCTCTGTATGTATTTCCTGTCTATGTCAAATTTGCATAATAGAGGAGCTCATTGTTAAGGCACTTGCCTACCGTGTTTAAGTTCTCAGGTTCAGTACCAAGAATCAAAGAGACATATACAAAACACAAATACTAGGTATACAATACTCCTATTTCATCAGTACCATAAATAAAGTCATACATTATTCACATTAATAACATTAGTAAGTTCTGACTGCTTTTATTTTAATGATCCGAAAAACCCATCAGAAGTAAATGTGCAGAAGAAGATTCCTGGATGGTGACAGAAAGGGTCAGAGTTACCTCTGAGCAAACAGAAGTACAGAGAGTTGGCAGGGAAATCCAGCTCAGGAGAAAAGAACCAGAAGACACACAGCAAGGGTATGATACCAACCCAAGGTATTGAAGCTTCAGACTTCTAAAGACGAAAGAAAAAAACCAAACAAACTTAAACATCTTCTGAATCTCAATGAAAAATACCAGACAGCCACTCTTTTTTCCTCTTCTTTTGTTGTTATTGACTTTTCTGCTCCTGGGTTCTGTGGACCCACCACACCTGGAGAGAAATCTATCTACAACCTCAAATTTGAGAGCCCAAAGGCCTGGAAAAAGACAGATGCACTGATACAAATGGCACTCACCATTTGGTGCAGGCCCCAGTGTCCACCATCCAAGGACCTCCATGTTTTTTCCCACAGAAAACTCAGAGTGGGGTGACAGAAGACTCTAGAAGGAGGCAAGGCTGACCACACCAGCATGAAATGCAGTGAAACTCCACACTACCACACTCCACACCCCATACCCCACACCCTCACTCCTGGGCCTACACCCAACAGCCTCACAAGTTCTGAACCCAGATATGCAAGTCACAGTGAATAATAACAAAATCCATGAATAAACAAGGCAACTCACCACCCTCAAAAATCAACAACAATATAGGAGAATTTAAGAGAGTAAAAAATAAGAAAGGCTAAGAATCACCAGGTGCTGGTGGCTCACACCTGTCATCCTAGCTACTCAAGAAGCAGAGATCTGAGAACTGTGGTTTGAAGCCAGCATGAGCAGAAAAGTCTGTGAGATTCTTTTCTCCAATAAACTACTAAAAAAAAAAAAAAAGCCAGAAGTGGTTTAGTGGCTCAAGTGGTAGAGTGCTTGCCTTGAGCAAAAGAAGCTCAGGGACAGTGCTAGCTTAGTTTAATCCCCAGTACCAGCAAGAAGAAAAAGGAAGGAAGGAAGGAAGGAAGGAAGGAAGGAAGGAAGGAAGGAAGGAAGGAAGGAAAGAAAGAAAGAAGGAAAGAAGGAAAGAAAGAAATGCTAAGTCATTAAAGTAACAGTTACTTTAAAATAATAGTAACCAGTAACTTTCAGTTTCCTGAAAGTCTGTACTAAAAATGTCTTCTGATGGGTAAAACCCATCACAGAAATACAAGAAATATAAGATATCAAAGGAATGTAACACTCCCAGATAACAAAACATATTCAACAATGAAATAATAAAATGACCTCTGACTCAAAAATGGCTGATGAAATAAAAGCAGATTCTTGAAAATCTAGAATACCAAGAGAAGTTAGACACATAAGAAAATGTGGAACATGTGAAATGATATCAGTAAAGATCTGGAAAGCATGAAGAGCTCTAGTTCTCTATTACAAAACGCAGTTGAAAGCATAGGCAATACAATAAAAGAAGTTGAAAATATGGTATCAAGGGTTGGTGATAAAGGAGATGAATTTGAACCAATGTCAAAAAAATTGAAAAACTACTCAGAACATGCTAACGGGTCATTCAAGAAGGACTGGCCTTTGCCAAAAGATCAAAACTATATGTAATTTGAATAACCACTGAAGAGGAATTAGAAACTAAATGCTTAAAAAATAATAACAGAGGGGCTGGGAAGGTGGCTCAGTGGTAGAGCGCTTGCCTTGCATGCTCGAGGCCCTGGTTTCGATTCCTCAGCCCCACATAAACAAAAAGAAAAAAGCCGGAAGTGGCGCTGTGGCTCAAGTGGTAGAGCGCTCGCCTTGAGCTGAGCAGCTGAGGGACAGCGCCCAGGCCCAGAGTTCAGGCCCCACGACTGGACCCAAAAAAATAATAATAATAACAGAAAACTATGCTAATTTCAAGAAAGAGAATCTCAGCCATGTGAGAGAGGCATGGCAGAACTCCACTCAGACATGACTCGACAAGAAACACTTCCAGACACATAGTAAAACCTCTGGATTTAGAAAATAAGAAATTAATGTTAAAGGCAGCAAAATCAAAGAGGAAACTTTATTACAACAGAAAGAAGAATAAACACAGATTTCTCAACACAAACTCTAAATGCAAGGAAAGCCTAGAGAGATAGAATTCAATATCTGAATGACAACAACTATCATCTAAACCAGTACACAGTGAAGTCGTCATTCTCAAAAGATGAAGAAAGTTAAGATAAACGAAAACTACAGGAATTCATGAACACTAAACTAGCACTACAAACGATCTTACAGGAACACATGTTATCAGCGAAGACAATCAATATCAAACAAATAAGCAGCAATACACACACACACACACACACACACACACACACATATATCACTAGAGGATTAGAATAGTAAAATAGGAGGAATAAAGAAGCAAGCAACACAAACACAGCTGACATGGCTTATCTCACACCAAGAACCTTAAATATCAATGGGCTCAATTTTCTAATAAAAAGATGTAATGAAGCAGTCAGGACCAAAGAAACAAGATCCAACCATTTGTTGTCTCCATGAAACACATCTCACTTTCAAAGATAAACACAATTTCCAAGTGAAGGGATGGAAAAAGATCTTTCCTGTAATTGTATCTTGCAAGAAAGCAGGAGTAGCTATATTGGTATCTGATAAAATAGACTTTTCATTAAAATCAGTGCAAAGAGACAAGGAAAGTCATTACGTATTAATAAAGGAATGATGAGAAAGGTGGATCACAGTGGTTAATATTTATGCACCAAACAATGGAGCACCTACATGCATTCCAGAAGCACTCCTGGCCTTATAGAACATGGGAAGACCCCAACACAATAATAGAATAGACTTTAAAACTCCATTCTTACCCAAGGGCAGGTGAACCAAACAAAAGATAAGCAAGGAAGGCTCTGAATTAAATGACACCACCACCCAAAAGGGCTTAATAGCTATTTACAGGGAATTTTATCCAACAACACCCAATTCATAGTATTCCCAGAAGCTGATCTGATCACAGGACACACAATGAGCCTAAGCAAATGCAAAGGGATCCAGGTAACCTGTTGCATCCTATCTGACCCCAGTGGGTTTAAAGTAGTTCTTCACAACAAAGCATGGTGCAGAAAACAGCCAACGATATAGGAGAGTCTCCACATGGGAGGCTGAACAACACATATGTCACTGAAGACATTAGAAAGTTCTTGCAATTCAATGAAAATGAAAACATATCACATTAGAACCTCTGGGATACGGTAAAATCAGTGCTGAGGGGAAAGCTCATCACTGGAAATTGCACACATAAAAGCAAACAGAAACAACTCAAGGAAAAAAAACCTCATGATGCAACTAAAGCTTCTGGAAAAACATGGATGACCCAAACCCAAAACTACTATATGGGGAGAAGTAGCAAAGATTACAACAGAAATTATGAAATAGAAAAAAAACTGTACATTAAATCAATAAAATCAAAACCTGGTTCTTTGAAAAAAATCAATAAAATTGACAGAGCAGCAGTAGCTAGACTGATGACAAAAGAAGAGATTCAAATCAACAAAATGCAAGACGCCAAAGGAAACATTCCAACAAACATCAAGAGACCCAAATCAACATGAAGACTACGTTCAAAACCTATACTCAAATAAGATGGAAAAACAAGTAGAAATAAATAAATTTCTTAGAGACATACAATCTGCCTAAGCTTAACCAAGAACATATAAACCAATCAAAAAGGCCCACATCATGCAATGAGATTAAGGAAACAATCTTCCAACAAGGAGAAACCCAGATCCCAATGGATTCATGCTGAATAATGTACGTAGCACCAATAATATTCAAACTTTTCTGTGAATTAAAAAGAGGAGGACAAATTCCAAACTCATTCCATAAAGCCAGCATCTCATTCATCCCAAAACCAGGTAGGGTTTCAGGGAAAAAAGAGAACTATAGAGCAATCTCTCCAATGAACACAGATGCAAAGCCCAGCAATAAAATAATAGCCACCAGAATTCAGCAAGTAATTAAAAAATCCTACATTATGATTATTTGAGCTCAAATCCCCAGAGATTTGAGGTTGGTTTAACATGCATAATCAGTAAACTTAATAAACCATATCCACAAAGCCAAATACATGGACCACGTGATCATCTCAATAGATGTAGAAAATCTTTTGACAAAAACCAATATCCAGTCATGTTAAAAGCTCTGGAAAAACTTAAAATAGAAGGAACATACCTCAAAATAATAAAGGCTATGTATGACAGACATAAAGGAGATACAGGGAAAGGCAGCAAACTATCTCTATTTGCAGATAACACAAAATATACTTTTTACTATACAGATCTTTGCTTCCTTGTTTAGGTTTTTTCCCAGGAATTCTATTTTTTTTAGGCTACGGCAAATGGAGTTGTTTCCCTGATTTCCCTCTTAGTTTATACAGTGTTGGTGTCCAGCAAGGCTACTGATTTCCATGGGTTGATTTTGTGTCTTGTTCCTTTGCCAAAGTTATTGATCTGCTCTAGGACTTAAGGATTGGAGTCATTTGGGAGAATATATATATAGTTACCTACAAATAGAGATAGCTTGCCTTCTTTCTCTGTTTGAATCTCCTTTATGTATTTTTCTTACCTTATAGCTGAGGCTAGGAACTCCAGAACTGCATTGAAGAAAGAAACCAAAGGTAACATCAAAAAATAAAAAGGGCAGGGAGCTGGTGGCTCACACTACTCAGAAGACTGAGATCTTAGGATCATGGTTCAAAGCAGCCTGGGCAGGAAAGTCTGAGACTCTGATCTCCAATAAACCACTAGAAAACCAGAAGTGCTGCTGTGGCTCAAGCAGAAGAGCGCTTGCCTTGAGCTGAAGAGCACAGAGACAGCTCCCAGGCCCAGAGTTTAAGCCCCACGACTGACAAAAAGAAAAAAAAGAAAAAGAAAAGAAAAGAAAAAAATAGAAAGACCTTCCATAAGAGAGAATGGCCATCTTGCCTTATTCCTGATTTTAGAGGAAATGGTTTTAGTTTTTCACTGTTGATTATTATGTTGGTTGTTGGTCTGTCATATATAGCCTTTATTATTTTGAGGTACGTTCCTTCAAATTTAAGCTTCTCCAGAGCTTTTTTTTTTTTTTTTTGGTCGGTCATGTGACTTGAACTCTGGGCTTGAGTGCTGTCCCTGTGCTCTTCAGCTCAAGGCGAGTGCTCTACCGCTTGAGCCACAGTGCCACTTCTGGTTTTCTAGTGGTTTACTGGGGATAAGAGTCTCATGGAGTGGAGGGAGGATGGGATGGGAAGGGGAAACAAAGGAGAAGGCTACAATGCTTGATAAGAAATGTACTCATTATCTTGCCCATGTAATTGTAATCCCTCTGTACAGTATTTTCACAATAAAAATTTAATTAATTAATTTAAAAAAAGAGCCAGCCTGGGCTGGCTTTGAACCACGATCCTCAGATCTCAGCCTCCTGAGTAGCTAGGATTACAGGCATTAGCCACCAGCACCCGGCCCTCCAGAGCTTTGAACATGAATGGTTAGGTAAAGCATATTCATGGATAGGTAAAATTAATATTGTGAAAATGGCCATACTGAAAAAGTGCTGTATAAAGTTCTTTACCAAGATAGAAAAAAAATCCAAAAATTCATATGCAACAACAAAAATCCTTAAAGAGACCAAAGAAATTCTGGGCAAAAACAAGCAATGTGGGTAGTATCACAATCTCAGACCTTGAGCTCTATTACAGAGCTATAATAACAAAAACAGCCTGGTATTGGCATAAAAAAAATAGACCCAAAGATGAATGGAACAGAGTGGAAGACCCAGAACTAAAGCCATACACTTACAATTATCTGATGTTTGATATGGGAGGCAATGATACTCAGTGGGAAAAAAAAGATCGTCTCTTCAGTAATTGATTTTGGGAAAATTGGGCATCCATAGGAAGAAAATTAGAAGTGGTTTTCTGTCACCATGCACTAATATCAACTCCAAATGGATTAAAGACCTCAATGTCAGACCACAAAATTTGAAATTACTACAAGGGAAAGTAGGAGAAAACTAGAATTCATAGGTCCAGGGAGAAAAGAGTCCCAGGGACATAGCAGATAGGAAGGAGACTTTCAAGCAGCACTACATCAAAATGAAAAGTTTCTGCACAGCTAAGGACATAGTTACCAAACTAGAAAGACAAACCACAGTCTGGGAGAAAAACTTCACCATCATTATATCAGATGAAGGCCTAATACCCAAATATATAAGGATCTCAAGAAACTAACCGCTCCCATAGCTCATAAATCACTAAATGGGCAAAAAAAGCTAAGGAGAAACTTATCAGAAACTGAGGTAAAAGTGTCAATGAAACACATGAGGAAATGCTCATCATCCCTGGCCATAAAGGAAATACAAATCAAAACTACCTTGAGGTACCATCTCTCTACGTTTAGAATGATGGAAATAATGAATTTGAACTCCAACAAATGTTGTCAGGAATATGGGGGGAAAGGAATCCTGTTGCACTGTTGGAGGGAATGTAAACTAATACAACTACTCTGGACAACAGTCTGGAGGTTCCTCAAAAAACTAAACACAGACCTACCCTACAACCCAGCCATACCACTCCTGGGCATCTACCCAGAACATCATGAGCCAGGATACCATAAAGACACTTGTACATCCATATTCATTGCTGTACTATTCACAGTAGCCGAGTGTGAAAACGCCTAGATGCCCTAGAATAATAGATGAGTGGATCAAAAAAATGTGGTACCTATACACAGCCATTAGAAAGAATACTATATAGTTTGCAGGGGAATGGATGAATCTAGTACAGATGATGTTAAGTGAAGTAAGCCAAACTCAGAGAGACAAATGGCTCATGTTTTTCCTCATATATGGAAGTTAGATCTAAATTGCACTGAGATAAGATAAATTATACCAGATTATAGACACTGACACACCATGAGACCAAAAGAGGATTCTTAGGGGAGAAACACAAAGGCACAAAGCCTTTAGCTCCTCTTTATAATCATATAAAAGTTCACATATATATTTATATATTTATATCAAAACAAACTCTAACTCCAAGATATGGAACAAAGAGATCTCTTTTTGATTTATTGTTTTTGTTTTCTTTCTGTCTACCTATGGGTCATTCTGTCTGTCTATGGGAGGGGGCACAGAACAAGAGGGGAAAAGGATGAAAAAGTGCAATAGTGGTGCTTCCTGGACATTGTATTGAATATGAACTACACAACTCAGGGGTAGAGATGAGGGGGGACTGAGAGGGAGGGAGGGAGGCGGCACATGACAGGAAATGTACTTATTATCTGACTTATGTAACTCAGTATATCACCGTTATAGTAATACTAAAGTAAATTCTAAAAATAATGATGTGTAGAGGGAAATCAGGAAAATAATTCCATTTGCAAGACATTTGTAAAGACATTTGCATATCCACATTTATTGCTGCACTATTCATAGTGGTCAAGTTATGGAAATATAGAAACAGCCCAAATATTTGATAATGGATGAATGGATCAAGCAAATGTGGTGTTTGTACACAATGGAATTTTACACAGCCATAAGCAAGAATAATATTATGTCATATGCAGGAAAGTAGATGGACCTTAAAAAAAAATCATATCAAGTGAGTAAGCCAGGCTCAGAGATAAACAGTTCATGTTTTCCCTAATATGTGGAAAGTAGATAAAAAATACAAATGTGCATGATAACATATTTTACACACAAAGAAATTGACTAATGGAGGAGACACATACAGGAGGAATCCAAAGGGGTAGCACCTCTGAACACCCATGCCCTGTTCAACAAAAGGAATACCTGAAAGTAGAAACATGATTTGAGGGGAGGACGGGGAGAGCAAAATGAAGGGAGGGAAGGAGGAATGGAGGAAGGAAGGAAGGAAGGGTTAGCAAATGCAGTCATTATATTCAATGTTCATTATGTAGAAACTGAGCTGGGTAACGGGAGGGTAGGGATGTGAGGGGAACTGAGGAGAAGGATGGAAGTTGTGACACTGACCAAGAAGCACTGTACTCACAACCTGACTTATGGAATTGTAAACTCATTGTAAATTACATAATAATAATAGTAATACTAAAGAAAGGTGCAGCTTTTCACATTTTCTTAGGAACCCATTCTTCCTGTCACCTCTATTTATACTAAAATGTGTTCCTCCCTCAGAATTTTAAATAATTTCTAATGTAAACATCCCAGGAAAGTGCCCATTTTTACTAATTCCAAGTCTCATTTGACATCAGTGGTATGGGAACAGTTAAGCTCATGAATATTCATTCACAATTAATACATGCACACATCAACATGGAAATCTTCTGAATTCTATCCATGAGCACACAAGCATTTATCCATGACAGGGAAATCACTGGACCACCACCTCCATCAAATAAAGCAGGACCGAAGGACAGACGAGTCTCCGTCACATCACGATAGGTGGAAATTCACACTTGCCGTATTCTGCCAATAAGTGGGCCACAAGTAGCTCCCTCAATACCTTGTGGTTTACCATCTCTTCCCTACATACTGGTTGTTTCCCTTAAGATAACACCTGCACGGGACTCGGAGGTACCTGAGGTAATCTGTACAAGCTCAGGAGTCTTGAAGTGGCAATTGATAAGGCTGAGCCTCCTGATCCAATAACTCCTAGCAGATAGGCCCCGGTGCTGTTTCTTATGTTGGGTTTGTTTTCTTCCTGCCCCATGAGCATGACCACAGTTGACTCCATAGCTTTGGACACGGTGCGACATGTATCAAAGATCTGATAGCCCAGAGTGTGCTGGGGCAAAATGTCCTTCCTCTCATTGATCTCCTGGATGGTGTGGATCATGGTCTTCATCCAGCGGAAACCTCGAAAGTTGAACCTGGAAAGGAAATCACTCTCATAAGGCAAAAGACAAAAGTCACTCTTATAAGGAGTTTGAAGCTCGGATGAGTGACAACAGCATACTGCCAAAACGTCAACGGGTTCCACAATTGTCTGAGCTTGCTATTTTTTCACAATGATGTAATGAAGTGCACAAATTCAACATGAATCATAATGACCATTGACAGATTAGGATGAACCTTTTGGGGTGTATTTTTAAATTTTATTTATTGAAAAGATGCTGTACAGAGGGGTTACAGTTACCTGAGTAAGGGAATGAGTATATAACTTGTCTAATGTTGTTCCCCTTCCCACTGTCCCTTCCCTCCCCAACTTCCCTAACTTCTCCCCAACCCCACTCCTCCACCCTAAGTTTTAAAGTTGAGTTCCAATTTACAGTCTTGTGGATCTCATTGTTACAATGGGTCATCCTGTATCCTTGTTTCAGCATTTTGTTATGCCCCTTCCCTTCCCCAAATTAGACAAAGGTATACACAAGATGCAGGGAACCAAAATCAAGTACAGTGACAACCGGGGATATACCACAGGGGGAAGAACATACAAAGGAAACAAAAAAATTGTATAGTACATTTAAAAGAATGCTTCCATCAGAAAGAATGACACTGCCCCATTTGTTAGGAAATGAAAACAGTTGGAAAAAATCATATTAAGTGAAGTAAGCCAGACCCAAAGAAATATAGGTCCCAT